>NC_133657.1:19195801-19795801 GCF_009905375.1 Apium graveolens | reverse complement strand
GTGACCTATAATGAGGCTATGAGTAGTGTTGACTCAGAGAAATGGCATAGTGCCATGAAATCCGAAATGGAATCTATGTATACCAACCAAGTATGGACTCTGGTTGAGGCACCTGAAGGTGTTAAGCCTATTGGGTGCAAGTGGGTATACAAAAGAAATATTGGAGCAGATGGGTAGGTGGAGACCTATAAGGCCAGGCTCGTGGCAAAAGGATTCAGACAAAGGCAAAGGATTGACTTTGATGAAACTTTTTTGCCTGTAGTCCTGTTAAAATCAATTCGGATTTTGCTTGCGATTGTTGCTTACTACGACTATGAGATCTGGCAAATGGACGTGAAAACGGCCTTCCTCAATGGGAAACTTGAAGAGGAAGTGTATATGACACAGCCAGAGGGTTTTCTTTCCAAGGGAAATGAACACCTAGTGTGTAAGTTGTTGCGAACCATATATGGTTTAAAGCAAGCTTCTCGTAGATGGAACATCCGTTTTGATGAGACAATCAAAGAGTTTGGTTTTATCAAAAACATAGATGAACCATGTGTCTACAAAAAGGTTAGTGGGAGCGCGGTAACATTTTTTGTATTGTATTGAAAGAGGAGACGTCAAGAGAGTTGACACACATAACAACGTAGCAGACCCACTCACAAAGCCATTTTTTCAAAGTCACTTTGATCGTCATAAAGACAAGATGGGTATTAGATACCAGAGTGATTGGCTTTAGTACAAGTGGGAGATTGAAAGAGATTTGTCCTAAGTCCAATCATGTATGATGATTTAGGAATAACTTTTATGTAATCTGTTTTGATTTCATTGATATTAATAAAAGACTTATTTTGGTTTTATTGCGGGCTTTATCTATTTAAGTGTTTAAATAAGATATACCATAGTTTAGAGTAAAGCTTTTTATGGATTATGATGAGATCATAATAATGAGACCTAAAAGATGATAACTCTAAACTTAAATATTTCCTGGTCGTAGGATTACTAACTGGTAATTAGTAATCCGCAAAGATCGGTACATACTATGCTTGCTTCATTATGAAGGATGTCTATTCTCATAGACATTTGTGTGGTGACATTATAGCTAGTATGTAGGTGCTTATTATAGAATAAGTTCACTGAATATGACTCACACAGCTGAATAGCTGATGGAGTTCACTCACGTGTCAGCAGTTGTTCATATAGTGATAGTTGTACAAGTATCCATAGAATTGAGGTCATCATAGTCATTTTGTGTACACTGAACTATGCTTTGGTTTAGTTCTTAGTCTCCCGGGACAATTATAAGGGCTCTACTGGGTATAGGAATTTGTATACGAAGATAGTGTATGATCAATACAGGATCTATCCCTTCTAGTGAAGGAAGAGAATTTCAATGCCGATCCACTTATGTTAGTTCAGAAATCTCTGGCCAGAGTGAATGAAATTAGAAACGAGTTTCTAATTTACATTAAATAGAACTAAGCATAGTGAATGGAAAGAAAATGATTAAATAAGATAGGCTTGACACAAGTTCCATGCCTTGTATTTAATCGTGACATTACAGGGTAGAAGGAATTGATTATACGGTAACTACTCACTGAATAGGTTCTTGGTATTCTAAGCAGTCAATTCGTATTATCTGGATAGTCGCGATATGCTGAGAAGTATCCCTCACGATGTGGAATATATATGATTAATTTATTAATTAATCATATTTAATGAATTAGAGAATTTATATAAATAATGATAAAATAGTTTTATTATTATTTGTTTCTACTACCGGCTTAATATTGAACCTACAGGGTCACACCATAAAAGAGAATAATTTAATGGTGGAGGAATTAATTAATAATGGTTGGTAATTATTTATTTGTGAAATAAATAATTAATTAGCAGATTTAATAATTGATTAAATGAGATTTAATTAATTTTTAATATTATTAATTAAGAATTTAATTTTGGAAATTAAATCAAGTAAGAGAATTATTTTTCTAAAGTGTTTAGAAAAGGGATTAATGATTAAAAGGTGTTTTAATTATTAGTTAATTGGTTAATAAGAATAATCAATTAAAGGGTTAATAATTATAATATTTTATGAAAATTTTCAGCTGAAAATTTTGCCTATAAATATACTATTATAAACCCTATTTGCCTCATCCCAAATAATTAACCCTAATTCTAAAGTAGAACAAGAGGGAAGCAACTAATTCTCTCAACCTCTTCCTCCTCCATCACATTGTACTCTTGGTGGATACCGGTGGAGTGTTTCACACTTGAGGAGCAGCTGATAGGGATTTCCGTTCATCGTTCTTGGATCGCTATTAAAGACCTCCATCTTTCCATTAACGTAAAGCTTCTTAAGGTAAACATACTGAACTATGAATTAAATATTATTTTTCGCATGGATCCTGCGGAAGGTTTCGGTTTTTTTTAAGATTTAAATTTACGTTTTCGTTGCGTTTATGTGCTAAAAATCCTTCAGTAATTATGCCATCACTATCAGTTTTGTTTCTGAACACCCATTTTGTGCCAACAACTGATCTGTTCTTTGGTCTTGGCATTAGGGTCCAGACTTTATTTCTTTCAAATTCATTTAACTCTTCCTGCATTGCTTGCACCCAATGAGCATCTTGAAGAGCTTCTTCCACTTTCTTTGGTTCAGTCTGAGAAAGAAAAGAATGATAGAGATATTTATTTGACCAATAATTAAGTCAGGTGTATGTGATTTGGTCCACTTCCTGGCAGTTTGAAGTTGACTTCTAGAACTGGATCCTCCCCCATGATCCATGTTGTCTCCATCAGCATTTTCTGATGCTCCCCCTGTAGTTATGCTCACTGAGACTTCAGAGTTTGACTTGGATCCTTCAGGATTTGAAGTATCAGAGCTTCCAAAATTATCAGAATTTGGCTCATCAGAACTAGATGAATCAGAACTTAAAGAGCTAGTGACAGATTCTGATATTTCTTGAGAGTCTTGAGATGTGGTAGGATCTTCAGCTTGCTCCCCCTGGATAGGTGCATTTTCCTTTGGAGTTGTTATCACAGATTCAATGACATCAGTACTTACAGGATCAGAGTATAAGTCATCAGAATTTACAGATTCAGAATTTAAGTTTTCATTTTCAAATCTCAGCTGATCGTGATCATTGAAATCTTCAAGTCCAGTAATCTTCTTATCATCAAAAGATATATTGATAGATTCCATGACAACCCTTGTTCTTAAATTATAAACTCTGAAGGCTTTTGTGGAAAGTAGATATCCAACAAAAATTCCTTCATCAGCTTTTAGATCAAATTTTAACAGATGTTCAGGATGAGTCTTAAGAACAAAACACTTACATCCAAATACATTAAAATATTTCAGATTTGGCTTCTTTTTCTTCACCATCTCATATGGTGTTTTTCCATGCTTGTTTATGAGTGTTGCATTCTGTGTAAAACAAACAGTCTGCACAGCTTCAGCCCAAAAGTAGGTTGGCAGCTTTGCTTTATCAAGCATAGTTCGTGTAGCTTCAATGAGAGTCCTGTTCTTTCTTTCTACAACTCCATTTTGCTGTGGAGTTCTAGGTGCAGAAAATTTCTGTTTGATTCCATGCTCTTTGCAGAACTCTTCCATGATTGAATTCTTGAACTCAGTGCCATTATCACTTCTTATAATTTTAACAGAATCTTTGACCAACTTATCCAGGTGTCTGACATGATCAGTTAGAGTAACTACAGTTTCATTCTTCTTGTGCAAGAAGTACACCCAAGTGTACCTTGTGAACTCATCCACTATAACCATAGCATATTTCTTCTTTGCAATAGGCATGACATTGACAGGACCAAATAGATCAACATGCAGTAGGTGATACGGCTCAAGAATTGATGACTCAGTTTTGCTCTTGAAAAAAGATTTTCTTTGTTTTGCCTTTTGACATGAATCACAAAGGCCATCAGGAGCAAATACTGATTTTGGCAATCCTCTCACAAGATCTTTCTTTACAAGCTCATTTATGTTGTTAAAATTTAAATGAGAGAGTCTTTTGTGCCAATTCCAGCTTTCTTCAATTGATGCTCTACTCAACAGACAGATTGTAGAACCATCATAAGTTGTTGAAAGTCTGCCTTCATAAATGTTACCATGCCTTTATCCTTTCAGCACCACTTTTCCTGTGGAATTGCTTACAACTTCACAGTGTTCTTCAAAGAAATCCATATGATAACCTCTGTCACAGATTTGACTCACACTTAGCAGATTGTGTTTAAGTCCTGAGACAAGAGCTACTGTTTCAATGATGACATTCCCAAGATTAATACTGCCATATCCCAGAGTTTTTCCCATATTGCCATCTCCATAAGAAACTCCTGGGCCAGCTTTCTCCACAAAGTCTGAGAGCAAGACTTTATTTCCAGTCATATGTCCTGAACATCCATTATCCAGTACTAGGATGTTTTTTCCTGTTGCCCTGCAATCACAAAGACCACTAATGGTTAGTTTTAAGGACCCAGACTTGCTTGGATCCTTTGGCCTTTTTAAGTTTGTTAGCATTTGCAACGGATTTAATATCAGAGTTTATGCTAACATGCTGTTTATCAGAACTTATATCAGACTTTGCATCAGACTTTACACTAGAAGGAATTAAAGCAACTTTTTTCAAAGAAGGTTTTATTTGATAATAATCATAGTATAAACTATGATATTCCTTACAAGTATAAATGGAATGCCATAAACTTCCACAATGAAAACAAGGATTTTGTGGCTTAAACCTAACAGACTAGCTCTTAACTCCTAACTTAGGAGGTAAAGAGTTTATATTCTTATTCTTCCTGCAAAAAGAAGCAAGATGGTTAGAGTTTCCATAGTTATAATATTTCTTTCTAGGAGCATTAGGAACAGGCATATAATTATTGCTTTTATTCACACCTTCCCTTCCATTCCTATTTTTCCTAGTTGCTTTAACCTTGTTGACATTCCTTATTTCTTTCAGCTTATGCTTAAGCTGCTTCTTTGTCATTAAGCCAATGTTGACTTCAGTTGGTTTATCCTGTTCTAATTTGTCAGAAGTTGACTTTTCCTTAACTACTATCACAGACTCTTTCATCTTTTCAGAATCAGACTTTACAGTTTTAGCTACAAACTTAACAGGATTTACCTTTGGCTTAACAGTTTGTTTAACAACAATTGGCTCAATTTGTTCAGTTTCTTTTTCACTTTTATCATCTCCATAACCTAAGCCCTCTTTCCAGTTTCCGCTACTTAATAAATTCTGAGTTGTCCTGCCAGAGTTAGTCCAAGTCCTGATAATCTCTTTTTCTTTTTCTAACTCAGTTTTGAGAGATTTATTCAATTTTAGCAATTCGTCTCTAACATAAAAAGCATCATCTCTCTCTTTCTGAGTTTGATGGAACATAACTAACTCTTTTTCTAAATAATCATTCCTTTTCTTATAAGCAAGATTTTCAGAAGTTAGTCTTTCACATGTTAAAGTTTGATCTCTGTAGCTAAGAAACATGGTTTTAAGATATAATCTCAACTCAGTTATATCATCAGTATGAAAGGCATAAGTTGTTTGAGGTACCTTTAATTCAGCAGTTTCAGGGCTGCCATCAGCATTTGCCATTAAAGCATAATCCACCTCATCTTCAGAATCTAAAGAGTCTGTCCATCTTTTCTTCTTTGTGACAAGTGCCTTGCCTTTGTCACTCTTTCCTTTCTTGCAGTCAAGAGATATGTGGCCTCTTTCACCATAATTATAGCATTTGACTTTTGAGTTATCTCCTCTGTCAGACTTTGCACTTTTTCCTTCATACTTTCTGAACCCTTTCTTATCAGTACTTCCACCTTTCTTGAAAAACTTCTTTCCCCTTCTGAATTTACTGTAGGCTATCTTTGTGATACCCTTCACCATAAGAGCACACAATTTCATCATCTCTTCATCGGCATCTATTTCAGGTAAACTTTCAGTTTCTGAATCATCATCATCAGAACTTGATGATTCTGAATCAGACTTTGTGATGAGATCTTTTCCTTTGCCTTTCTTTGAGACAGCCACTTTGGGGAATTCCTCCTCAGCCTTGAGAGCAATTTTCCTTGACTTTCTCCCTTGTCTCTTGCTTCTTTGATCCATCTCAAGTTCATAAGTCTTAAGCATATCATAAATTTCATCAAGAGTAGTTTCATCAAGAGCATAGTTGTCTCTTATAAGTAGCCTTCAATATCAACTTTCAGGAAGAGTTAAAAGGAATTTTAGATTTGAATTTTCAAGATCATATTCCTTGTCCACTAGTGACAGATCATTTAAGAGTTTGACAAACCTGTCATATAAGTCAGTTAATGACTCATCACTTTTTGAGTCAAAGTGCTCATACTCTTGAGTGAGTATAGTCCTCATGTTCTTCTTGATTGCATCAGTTCCCTGGCATCTTGTCTCCAAAGCATCCCATATCTCCTTTGCAGTCTTGCAATGAATTACCCTGTTTGACATGACATTATCAATGGCACTATGCAGCAGATGCCTTACCTTTGCATCCTTGGCAATGGATGAGATATCTTCAGCTGTATACTCACTTTTCTCCTTTGGTATGGTCTTTGCTGGCTGATCTGCAACTACAACAGAGAGCTTAGTTGGCTTATGCGGTCCTTCATTAATTCTGTCAAGGTATTCTGGATCTGTAGCTTCCAGAAACATAGCCATCTTCACTTTCCATATGGGGTACTCAGAAGGTCTCAGTATGGGAACCCTAATAGTCTCATATCGACTGTGGATTTGAGTCTTTTGAGTTTCTTCAGTTTTGGCGGGCTTGGTTGGATTTTCAGCTTCTTCAGACATGATTGTTTTGGATCTTTACTGTATGTGTGTTAACAGATAGGCTCTAATACCACTTGTTAGGTCACACAACACTGTAGAAGGGGGTTGAATACAGTGTAGAATACAATCAAATCGATTTCGAACACAAGTAACAGTAAACAGATATATTCGATATAATAAACTCTGTTATAATGGAACTGTTCTCTCTCAGTGATGAACAAATATCACGAGAGCTGCTAGGTTACAATGCATGATCTTCTCGATAATGATAACACATATAGTGTAAACCTATGTCTGTGTTTATATAGTACACAGATACAAGATAACTTCTAATTGATATGGAATATAATTCTGTCTCCTAAAATATATCAATCAGATATCTTATACAAGTCTTTAAGTCCTCTAACTCTTTCCATGCATATCTTCTTTTGTATTAGTCTCGATCTTCTTTCCTGTAAATCAGGTTCCTTCCTTAACTGTTAGTCCTCTAGTACTTAAGTTCTGATATCCATCTTCTGATATTTATCTTCTGATAATCTAAGTCCTGATATCCTTAAGTTCTGACTTCCAGTAAGAACTAATTTCAGTAAGTACTGATATTTCCTGTTTGTTAAGATCTGAAAACTAAACATGAAACATATTAGACATGACATTTCAAATATATCTAACAGACACCAATCATAGAAAAACTTGAAATTCTTGTTTACTTAAAGGACCTCATTAGAGAAGAATCAAAAGCAAAAATAGTCTTTACCTAATGTATAAATGTTTTAATTGTGTCAATTTTTATGTATTAGTCTTATTTTCCACTGTATCTTGGGGTTAGTCTTGTTAACGGGCATGAATTTGTATTAAGCAATCTTCTCACAAGTTGGGGGAGATTGTTGTGCAAGACATGCCTGTACAATAACAACATTAAGTCAAATTGACAACCCTAAGTAAGGTATATGATAATCTATGTTTACATTGTGTATTGTAACACTTAAGTCTGTAAAATGTTCAAGGGCAGACTCGAGTCTTTTCTGTAAACAGTATCAAGCCTAAGAATTCTATCTGGAAGAAGATAAAAAAGATCATGCCTCGGAAAAATTGTGAAGAAGCTTGGAGTTGAATAAATCTGTTTTGAGAAAAATATTCAAACTCATGTTCTCTACAAGTCACAGATTACGTATTATAGAGAAGTCATTCGAGAACTTCAGAATGACTTATCGACAAGTCAGGAAAAACTACTAGAGAACTCAGAGATATCGATAAGGCAAATTGAAGACATAAAGATTGGAGATATCGACAAGTCATTTCTTCACTAGAGAACTCTGATATATCGATAAGTATATTTGTCACTAGAGAACTCAGAGTAATCGATAAGCTAACTTGTCATTAGAGAACTCAGAGTTATCAATAAGCCAAAGCAAAGATATGAAGATATGAGATCTTGACAAGTCAAATTCTCTTATAGAGAACTCAGAGACTTCGATAAGTCAAAAAATCTGTAGAGTGATTAGAGATATCGATAAGCCAATATACTTATTGAGATGTCAAGTTCTCTATATACAAAACTGGAGATCTCGAGGTAAAACTCAAAGTACAAAGTGTAGACCAGTTCAATATTCAAGATTATCGAGCAACAAACAATCTAATCAGTTGGATTGACAAGACTACAAAAGCAGTTTGAAGAGTACAAGATCAAAAGCCAAGATTAACTGGCAAAGTAAAGTCACAGGCGTGCAAGATTAGCAAAGATACACTAATCCAGAAATAGAAAGATCTGATTATTTTAAAAATAGGGTTTGGTACATGCTATTGCATGCTGTGTAATAACCAGTATTTACTGTTCTATAAAGTAAACACTGGACTTTGTTCAGGTGTAACAATTTAGATCTAAATTTTGTATTCTCTCAAGAAAGCAGCTAAGCTCTTTATTAACAAAGAGCCTAGAAATTTTGTAGCAAGACATTCTTAATTTTAATATAAAATTAAGTGAGTTTTGAAAGATCTGTGATCATTATTATTATATATTTAAATTCAGTATTAACACATTTCACTATAAAATTTAATTCACTTTGTTCACCACCATAAACAAATCAAGAAAAGCAGAAAAACACAAAAACACATTCACCCCCCCAGTGTGTAATTCATTACCTAAAAATATAGATCACTAATACGGATTCTGAATTCCCTTCTGGATCTTACAATGTAGGTGGAACGATATAAATTTACTTATGCAAAGTTACTATTTATTAACTTTATACCATAAAAGAGTGATCCTCAATTATCGATAGAATACGAATTCATTCGAATCCATAGTTATAACACCAAATGTTTAACATCCTTAATGCATTCATACTACTGCGAATAAGAAACTATGCTTCCTCTTCGTTGCGGTGTGCTAAAACGGTCTTCTTCCTTATCTCCTTGATCCTCGATTAATAATACGATTCAACACACGTGAAACGTCTCTGAAAACTACTTATAT
Source organism: Apium graveolens (assembly GCF_009905375.1). Taxonomy (NCBI): domain Eukaryota; kingdom Viridiplantae; phylum Streptophyta; class Magnoliopsida; order Apiales; family Apiaceae; genus Apium; species Apium graveolens. The sequence goes on along the minus strand of NC_133657.1, from coordinate 19,786,555 downwards.
AGAAGCCCCACAAAACCCAGCCATCTAAGAAGTCAGAAGTCCAGCAGAATAAGAACTCTAAAAATCAGATTTTAATTTCGAACCCCTAAGCGGCCTCCCGGCAATCCTGAGCGGGCGCCCAGCCAGGCTGAGTGGGCGCCCAGCACCTTTCTGGAAAATTCATTATTTTGCTCCCGTTTTTCGCTGCATTCTGCTCCCAACTTCCCACTTGCAATGCCAAGCACATACTAAGGCTTATTCTTAATGAAATCTCCCCACAAATGCACGTAATACCCTGAAATGCACAAACACTAGAAAAACGCATCAAATACACATAATACTTGATTTCAGGACATCAATTCAAGCTATTATAAGATGTTCTAAGTGGTATAAAATGCCACTTATCACACCCCCAAACTTAAATCGATGCTTGTCCTCAAGCGTCACAGACTCAAAAACAAAACAAAAACATGCATGAATGCAATCTATATGAAATGTAGCGATCCCCCTTACTACGACCAAACTAACCAACTTATGACATCTCAACAAATGCAATTAGGCAAATAAAGATCAATCAAATCATGTAAACTAACATACAATCAGAAACGTGGTGTGTGCTGATGCTTAACAGATATGCTTCGAAACTAGATCAATTATCATAACTCGACTATCCTCAAGGCAATCACATGATTATATGAAGAATAAATTCTAGGCACAAAATGTCTTAAACACTTCAAGATTACTGGAGCTTATTGCGGAATCATGCTTTTTATTCAACATAACAACAATGTTTATTTAACCATGCAATGAGTGAGGTCCACAAAAGATTTATATAATGGCATCCATTTAGCGAGCGTTAGGTTAGCGGATCCCAGATATAAAAGCCTTAGGTCACTAGGCACAAAGTCCCCTAAGAACTTAATAACTCGAATACCAAAGAGCCCACTCGTGATCAATTATGCATAAACTATTTACACATTTTTTTTCTTTCTTTTTTTTCTTTTTTTTATATATTTTTTTTCTCTTTTCTTTTTTTTCAAATTTCTGAGCAAGCGCGTTTCGTTCCATCTTGCTCAACCCTAGACTACTCGCATAAAAATACGAGCCGGCTACTAGCCATTTGACGCCTAGCCACAATTAGCAATGAATTCCAATTTTTACTCCAATTTTTTTCTTTTCATGCCTTTTATCATTAAGAACCTATTATAAATTCTAAGCATAATAAATAGATTAACCTCAAAAACCATCAAACCATGACAACAATCTAGTCCTTAAGCATTCTCTAAGACTTAGTGAAATTACAACTGTTTCTAGCATGCATGTCATCCTACAAGACTCAACATCACTCTAACTTTATCACCACACTCGCATCAATATCACAAATCAATTGGTAAAGCAACGCAAAAGGGATCATGGTAAATGCATGAGCTAAATGACATGATAAATAAAGCTATAAAAAAATAAAAAAAACTATATGGCAAAAATATGCAATTATATGAACTAAACTATCATGAATATGCAACTACATGACACACACACAAAAATATTCCTTAACTACCACCCCCAAACTTAAAATCTTCACTGTCCCCGATGAAGGTAGTAGAAAGGAACATTGGGTATACCTACTCGGAGAAATCATCATCATCACCCTCAGAGGGTGGAGTATCAGGAGGCGGATAAGCAGAGTCCTCACCAAAAACAGGCCCCTGGATGTCAGCTCCAAGGCCTCTAAAAGCAGTCCTAAGTGCAAGGGTGAGCTCCTGAGCAAACCTACTCTGTGTCTCGTACATAGCATCCATCCTCCTCGACAGCCTCCTATACTGGGCATCAGCCATCCCAGCACCCTCCTGAGCTCTAGAAGAGCCTGCCTCATCATGCCCCGGCCTAGCCATGGTAGCACCAGCTGCTGGACGTCCTCCTGGAACACGATAACCTAGCCCATGCTCCTCGGGCTCTCCACCCGTCCACTCCTGCATCGCATTCAGAGTCCCTGAATCAATAGGAGCGGCCGGTATCTGCAACTGCTCGTGAGAAGGCCAATGAACTCCCACTGCTCGGCATAGCTTCGTGATAGTAGATGCATAAGGGATGTTCATGTGCTTCGCTCCCCTCAAAAACTTCAGAATTCCTTGGTAGATGAACTCACCAAGGTCCACATAATACTCTTCATTCAAAATACCCCATAACAACCTTGTTCACTCAACTGTAACCTCATACGCATGTGAAGTAGACAGAATATTAGCACAAATAAAGGCATTCCATGCACGGGCATACCTGTTCATCGCAATCACCGGAAAAGAATGATACTCATTAGTCCCAGTCTTGAACTTCCAAACCGTGCCCGGTTGACAGAGAGTAGCACAAATCAAATCCAAATCAAACTCCTCGGAGGGCTTCTCATTCCAATTCTCCTCCGTGTGCTTCCGCTGTCACTGCCCAATCACACGGCGAATCGCCTCAGGATGATAATCCACAGTAAGCCCACGCACAACAGAAAATCCATTCTTTTCAGCCTTTTCGTTCGCATAAAACTCGCGAACCATGCTCATCGGAACCGCCTCCGGTGACTCACAAAAAGAAATCCAACCCTTTCAGCAATCATAGGCAACAACTCACCATCCCTCCCCGATGGTAAGAATCCCCTCTCCTTCAAAATTGGCTTACCCAGAAGCCTAGTATACTCCTCCTCAGCAGCCCTATCAAATAAACGAGGTCTCGCAGTAGTACCCCTCGAAGAATCAGTAGTAGGAACAGTGTTGCTGCTATCAATAGTCCTGGATCTCTTGGGTGCCATTAAAACTGAGAAAAAGTGTTTAAGATTTGTGTTTTGGAATATGGGAGAGAGTTTTAAGGCTGAAAGTGTATGGGGGATTATATGGAATAGTTGTATATATATATGGTAAAGATTAGGGTTAAAATTTAATTAGGAATGGGGTTGAGGGCTAAAAACGTGGTTTAATGGGACAAAGATTCATGGGTAGTGGGTTGTGTTTTTAGTTTTGTATTTTCTGATTTTTTTGGATTTTATAAGGCTTAAAAAAAATTCAGGAATTCGGGGGCTGAGCGGCCGCTCAGCAAAGCTGCGCGGGCGCCCAGCATCCTGAGCGGCCGCTCAGCAGAGCTGGGCGGGCGCCCAGATGGTGACCGGAAAAAAAATTCTTGCCCTTTTTCTGATTTTTTTGTATTTTTGGATAGGTTACTGATTCCTAAGAGTTCCTATAACAACAAATATTGGGTTGCCTCCCAAAAAGCGCTTCTTTTACGTCATTAGCTTGACGTAGCATACCTTGCTCAAGTTGACAATAAAACGGCACTAACCACTTCCCGGTTTGCCGTGTCTCCATAGTAATGCTTCAAACGCTGACCATTAACTTTGAATGCTTGGGCCGGATCATTCTCAAAAATCTCCACCGCTCCATGTGGAAACACAGTTTTGACAATAAAAGGTCCAGACCACCTTGATTTCAACTTTCCAGGAAAAAGTCGGAGACGAGAGTTAAATAAAAGAACTTGCTGCCCCGGCACAAATGACTTAGGATATAGTTTTTTGTCGTGCCACCTTTTCACTTTTTCCTTGTATATTTTGTTGTTCTCGTACGCTTGGAGTCGAAATTCATCAAGTTCATTTAACAGAAGCATTCGCTTCTTCCCAGCTGCATCTAGATCAAGATTCAACTTCTTCAACGCCCAATAAGCCTTATGCTCAAGCTCCGCAAGTAAATGACATCCCTTACCATAAAGAAGTTGAAACGGGGACATCCCCAGTGGAGTCTTGTATGCTGTTCTATAAGCCCAAACAGCTTCATCGAGCTTTAAAGACCAATCCTTCCTTGACGGGCAAACAACTTTCTCTAGAATGATAGGCAGTAGCAACACGATGATTCACATTATAGCGCTGCATCATGGAAGTGAACTTACGATTACAAAAATGCGACCCCTCATCACTTATGATTACTCATGGCGTTCCAAACCTTGTAAAAATCTGCTTATGAAGAAAATTCAACACTAACTTTACATCATTCGTCGATAGAGCCTTGACTTCTACCAATTTTGAGACATAATCGAATGCCAGCAAGATGTACTAATTATTACAGGATGAAACGAATGGTCCCATGAAATTGATTCCCCAAACATCAAAGACCTCGACTTCAAGCATCACATTTAACGGCATCTCGTCCTTCCTCGTAAGATTCCCCACTCTTTGGCAACGATCACACCTTAAAACGAACTGATGTGCATCCTTAAACAAAGTAGGCCACAAAAAACCTGCTTGCAGAATACGAGCTGCTATCTTTTCACCACCATAATGTCCACCATACACTGTGGAATGGCAGTCTCGTAATATCCCCTCCGTCTCACAGAATGGGATACATCTCCTGATGATCTGGTCAGCTCCTTGTCTAAACAAATACGGTTCATCCCACATGTACTACTTTACCTCATACATAAACTTCTTCTTTTGAGTTGTATTCATATTAGGAGGCATTATGTTGCTGACAAGATAGTTCACAATATCTGTGAACCATGGCTCTTCCTCCTGAACTGCGAACAACTGCTCATCCGGAAAAGATTCGTTGATCAATGTCTTATCATGTGAAGTAAAATCAGGATTCTCCAATCTAGAGAGATGATCAGCTACTTGATTCTCAGTACCTTTTCGATCCTTGATCTCTAACTCAAATTCCTATAGCAAGAGCACCCAACGAATAAGTCTAGGCTTCGAATCCTTCTTGGAAACCAAATAGCGAATGGCCGCATGATCAGTGAACACTGTCATCCTTGTCCCAAGCAGATAAGATCGAAATTTTTCGAAACCAAAGACTATAGCCAAGAGCTCCTTCTCAGTTGTGGTGTAGTTTATTTGAGCTCCATTTAGAGTCTTACTAGCATAGTAGACCACATAAAAAAGATTATTCTTACGCTGCCCAAGAACTGCTCCCACCGCATAATCACTCGCATCACACATCATCTCAAAAGGCTCTGTCCAATCAGGTGTCGTAATAACTAGTGCAGTTATCAAACTCTTCCTGAGAGCCTCGAATGCCGCCAAGCATTCATCATCAAATTTGAAAGGCACGTCCTTCTCGAGCAAGTTGTACAACGGCTTAGATATCTTCGAGAAGTCCTTAATGAAACGCCGATAAAAACCCGCATGACCAAGAAAACTACGGATTCCTTTCACAGAAATAGGGGGTGGAAGATTTTCAATGACTCCCACCTTGGCTTTGTCCATCTCAAGACCCTTGTTAGAGATCTTATGCCCAAGAATAATGCCTTCACACACCATAAAGTGACATTTTTCCCAAATGAGCACCAAATTAGTTTCTACACACCTTTTGAGCACCGCACGAAGATTATTCAAACATTCATCATACGAATGTCCAAAAACGGAGAAGTCGTCCATGAACACTTCGACATTATTTCCAATCATATCAGAGAATATAGCCATCATACATCTCTGAAAAGTGGCAGGTGTGCCACATAAGCCAAACGAAACTCTGCGAAAAGCAAACGTGCCAAATGGACAAGTGAAGGTAGTCTTTTCTTGATCCTCTAGTGCAATGTAAATCTGATTATACCCCGAATAGCCATCCAGAAGACAATAATACTCATGACCGGCCAACCTGTGAAGCATCTGATCAATAAATCGAAGAGGAAAGTGATCCTTTCTCGTGGCCTTGTTCAACTTTTTGTAATCCATGCATACCCTTCATCTTGTGACTGTTCGAGTGGGGATGAGCTCGTTCTTCTCATTTGCTACCACAGTTATACCTCCTTTCTTCGGTACACATTGCACGGGGCTCACTTAAGAACTGTCAGAAATAGGATATATGATTCCTGCATCCAGCCACTTCAGAATTTCTTTCTTCACCACTTCTTTCATGATAGGATTAAGTCATCGCTGTTGCTCAACAGTTGGCTTACTACCTTCTTCAAGCAGAATTTTATGCATGTAGTACGAAGGGCTGATCCCTTTGATATTTTGCTATAGTCCACCCAATAGCCGATTTGAATTCTCTCAAAATCCTCAATAGTTTGTTCTCCTCACTACCTGAAAGGTCAGATGGAATAATAACAGGTAAAGTAGATGCATCACCTAGAAATGCATACCTTAAGTGTGCTAAAACGGTCTTCTTCCTTATCTCCTTGATCCTCGATTAATAATACGATTCAACACACGTGAAACGTCTCTGAAAACTACTTATATAGAAGCCCCACAAAACCCAGCCATCTAAGAAGTCAGAAGTCCAGCAGAATAAGAACTCTAAAAATCAGATTTTAATTTCGAACCCCTGAGCGGCCGCCCGGCAATCCTGAGCGGGCGCCCAGCTTCCTGAGTGGCCGCCCAGCCAGGCTGAGTGGCCGCCCAGCATCTTTCTGAAAAATTCATTATTTTGCTCCCGTTTTTCGCTGCATTCTGCTCCCAACTTCCCACTTGCAATGCCAAGCATATACTAAGGCTTATTCTTGATGAAATCTTCCCACAAATGCAAGTAATACCCTGAAATGCACAAACACTAGAAAAACGCATTAAATACACATAATACTTGATTTCGGGATATCAATTCAAGCTATTATAAGACGTTCTCAGTGGTATAAAATGCCACTTATCACTACTTCCTTTTCCTACAGTCTGATTTAGTTTAAACTGAGGTGTTGGCAGCAGTCTGATATTAATTAACAAAAGTACAGATTGAACAGGTTTTTATGGCACATATGAAGATGAAACATTTGGTTTACTGATTTTGTATGAAACAGCAAGGGACTCTTCTTTTAACCTAGCATGTTCTACTCCTTGAGCAATACTGGTAGGTTTAAATTCCTAAAACGGCTTAACAGTGTGTTTCAAACCTTCAATAAAATTGTCAAGACATATGCATCAGATAACACATTATTGTGCTGCTATATAAAAGATTTGACATTCTCAAATTCATTAATGTATTCCTCTAATTGTCCAGTTTGTTGTAACTTGTTGAATTGTTTTACGACTTTAACAGCACTATAATCCTTCATTCTTAGTGTTAAATCTATGATAAAAACGCCATATTTAACACAGTTTTTTCCACTCAAGTAAGTAGTCACCCACACTTCAGCCTTTTCTACCATATAAAGTGAAGCTATATTCACTTTCTGATCATTAACAACCTTAAAGAGTTCAAAATACTTTTATATTTCTTAATCCAAATTCTAGGGTTTATCCAATCAAATTTAAAAATTCTAACTTTGGAATAAACTTGAAAGATCGATTGGTACTTGTCTCGAGAGTATGACTGTGATCATCATTATTGTTAAAATTTGCAATCCTATTGCTGTCAGGTGAGATGTGCTTGCTCCTTGCAATTGTGACCTAATTTCATCAAGTGACTTCATCATTATCGTTAATGTGTCTTTTATATTTTTATTTTGCACATCTTGTTTATGATTATACATTCCGAGCTTCCTATCTAAAACCTTAACCTAATCTTTCATGGATGCAGTTTTCTTTGTTTTAGCCCGCATGCGAGTGATTGTATCAATGCGAATGATAATCGAAATGCTCCCATACCAATAATAAAGGTTTAACAACTTTTACTGATTATACTCCAAGAACTATAACACTAATTAATGAGTAATCGAGAAATTAATTGATAAAATTGAAAAAAAATTGTGAGAGATGCAGAGAGAAAGAGAACAATAGAGAGAGAGGCATAGTTGAGAAATTTATAGTAAATTTTCCGAATGAATCCAAAAAAGTAATGATATGGAACAACTTTTCCCTCCCAAACCATTATTTGACTAATCTGTTTGACTTTCCATTTTACAAAGTAATAAGTCTTTTCCTAGAACAATAAAATCTATGCTCAAGATTTTCCCTTATTCAAGTATTTAATTGTTTAGTATATAAAATCAAGAACGAATTAGTGAGCGTATACAAATCTAAAACCTTATCCAAATTAAATTTACCAAAATTTGACCGAAATTTATTAATATTCTATAATTGAATAAAATAAAAAAATTATATTACCGGAAAGTAGATTTAATCTTTTTTAATATATAATTTTTAGTTTTTTAAAATAATAAAAAATAATATTTAATATTTAGTCAAAAATTAGTCAATATAATTTTTATAAAAAAATATAACAATTAAAATAGGAGGAAGGGAGTATGATTTCATGACTACGAAAGAGGAAATGTTATATGTGTTTCTCCACCAAACAATTTTAATGACCAGTAACTCACAAATGTTCTTCTGAAAGTTAATTCCAAGGTAATTCTGTTCCCCATGCCAGGCAGTAGTCTTGTTAAGTAAAAGAAAGTTTTATCCCCCCAACCCCACAATATGAAACTTTCATATTTCTGAGCGTATACAAATTTATAACCCTACCCAAATTGCAACAAGGTAAATTATTGTGAGAAACCATAAAAAAATACCAACATTTTTAATTTTTATGCGGTCTAAAATATTTGTAAAAGTACGGTAGATCCAAAATCAATCCGATATACAATTAGTCACATCAAATTTTATTTGTTGTTTTGACATTATGTGTAGTTGCATAAATTTGTCGAGATTGTATTTACTTGTATCGAGTTATAAAATTCATATTTTTGTAAATTAAAATTAAATTAGTATTTTTACAAATAAAAAAGCATTTTTGCAAAAATTTTAAAAAGTAACAGTATATTTGCAAAAAAATTTGGACTTGTATATTTTTTTTCGAAAAGTCCCGATTATTTTTTTGAAGTTTGAAATGCTTCAATTTTTTGTGAAATGAATTATATATCCCGGAGTGTTAATGTCATTATCTAATCATGGCAATATAACTTGGGTAACGGTATTAAGAATGTAATTTGTCAAAAAAATAAAGAGAATGTAATTCTAAAATATTTCCATATTTAAAAGATTGAGAATATAATTATAATATATTTCCAAATTAAGAGGATTACGAATATAATTATAAATGTTTCTAAATTGAAATCTCGGAATGCTTACTGAGTAGTAGAACTCAATCCCAGTGGCAGCAGGCATGTTGCAGCAACATCTCTTCTCATGTTTACCAGGTAGCAAGGATTACAGACTCTTCGTAATAGAAAAACAATTTGTGTTGGTTGGTTCAGTTACTTACAAAACGGGTTAAATGGCAGTTAGGTCACTCAACTCACTACTAACTTTCAGTTGGGTCATCCAACTCAAAAAGCTTTCAGTCAACTCACAAATCTCTTTAAAATTTGCACGTAGGTCACTTGCCGTTACTGACGTTAAATCTTGGATGGAAAAATGACTCAGCAATATGACATGGCTGATTTGTGGTATATGGACCTCATCTAACCCTTGTACCCGACCCAAATACTAGATAACCCTGTATATCATCCCTCTTTTATAAACTCTCCCCCTTTTATAGAAAATTAGGGTTCATATCAATCTCAAAGCATCTCATAGAAAATTAGGGTTCATATCAATCTCAAAGCATCTCCTATATCCAGTACGAAGAGCAGTAGTTCGTCAGTTAGAAATCCGTTCGGAAGTAGCAGTAACTCTTGGACGGGTGGTAAACATTACGACCCTGATTTTGAATATCGTTTCAATGGTATCAAATGCAAGTGCGATCTTGTGGCACCATGTCAAGAAGCTTGGAAAGAAGGGACATTAGACCCGGGAAGAAGGTTTTTCGGTTGCAGTCAATGGAAGGCAAGTGTATTTTGCATTGTTATCTTGTTTAATGCTTAAATGTATTTAGCTAACTTGGCTTATAATTTGATTAGGATTCGAGGAAAAAATGTAACTTTTTTCTATGGGCTGATCCTCCATACACCGATAGAGCAAGAGAAGTTGTTCAGGATTTGAAGGCAAAAGTGAGAGTCAAAGATGATCAACTGGAAAGAGCTATAGCAGAGTTACGTTTTGTCGAAAAAAAATGTTGGTTTTGAACGAAGAATGTATGTCACTTCGTAAGAAAAATGGTGAATTAGCAAACAATGTTCTTAGTAACAAACTAGATGGTAGCAAAATGAAGAAGTTAGTATTGCTTATAATTATAGTTTGGTTTGTTTTTAGGTTCTTCAAGTAATAAACTAGATGGTGAACATTGGTTACAATGTTCTTAGTGATTTCATGTAATTTGTACTTCATATAATGGATGCTATCAATGTTATCAACATTTTGTTAGTAAAAGATTCTACTCTACCCATGTTTCATAATATAAATGCACTGTGATGTTCCAGAAATATGCAATATGCATCAAAAGTTTAGATAAAATAAACTGGGAACATAAGATTCTCATTACAAAGAGTTTAGGTAGAACTTAATAAAGCTACATAATAAATTGGGAACATAAAATAATAAAAGAGTCACACTGTCAATGACAAAATGTCTCAGAAGATTCCCATTACAAAATGTCTCAAAAGTAACATAAGATAATCACTTCTTCTTTGGTCTTGGAAGTGCAAAGGACTTGACAGACTTTCTTGGAGTTTTTTTCTTGGCTGATTGTGCAACTGTTGGAGGAGTTGATGCAGGTGGTGTGCATCCAGTACTGATGCGGTTCCCCAGACTTGGAGTTGGCATCTATGAAAAAACATAAAATATAAGTACATTATAACAATATGCAGCAAAAGTTTGGAAACTAAGAATACTTACAAATTTCATTCTTTGGTTAGGCCCAGGTTGTGGTTCTTCCATGTTTTCCATTGTATCATTCATCAGTTCATCCTCACCAGTTAGGATTTCTTCTTGTTGCAAGTGCATCTCATCAGTTTTTCAGGGTGTTGTATCTAGTGTTTATCTGGACATTTATCTCTTTTATGGCCCTCCTTCCTACAGAGACCACAATGCATTTTTCTCCCTGAAAAACTCAGTCTAGCCTTCTTACCACTAGATACAACACCCTCCCAACCCTCTCTTCTTCTCATCTTTTTGGGCCTACCTCTAAGCTGTTTCACAATCAAAGGGGGCATAACTGTGTCACCCTCAACATCTTCCCAGAAATCTTCCCCTCTTCTCTACTGGATTTCCTAATCTCTGCAAACTCATCATCACTATACTCCCTTTCTTCTCCGGTGGTCGCATTTTCATCCACTTCATCCTCTATGCCAGTGTCATCATCTTCAATCACAATTTCTTCTTCATCATTTGGTTTTTGAATTGTACGAACTTCAACTCCTGATCGAGTTCGAACCATCTCCGAAATTAGGTTTACAGATGAAGTGATTTTGGGGGATTTTGTTATCTGGTGGAGTGATTTGGGGGGATTTTGTTACCGGGTTATAAGAGGGAAGAGGATGGGTTATAATATAAACGGGTTTTTAGATGGGCTGGGTTATTTAACTACGTGGCATCTGATCTGGCACTCATCTGGCACTCATCTGGCAGCAATAGACGGACTTCCGTCTATTGTCAACGCGACTTAACGGTCATGAAATTTTAAACGAGTACAATGACTTAAATGAATATTTTTAATTCACATATGACCTCAATGAGAACTTTTTGAGTTGGATGACCCAACTGAAAGTTAGTAGCGAGTTGAGTGACCTAAATGTCATTTAACCCCTTACAAAACTAAAGGGCACAGTTTTATCGGACCAGTCATTGGTAAATTTGATATATTCTTTTACAATACTAGCAGTTTTCTGGTTTGCTTTACGGGTTTCTTGATTATTTTATTTTAAATAGAGTGGCATAATGCCATTTTATTAACAAGCTCACAAGAAGATTTTGTTCCTTACAGAAAGCACAAACATGGGAGATCAATCCAAAGGGGAAAATGATGTCTGTCAAGCCAGCACTGAAGCGGCGAGCTGATCCAGCTCCTTTTCCCACACAAGTAACATTACTAGTCTTCACATCTTCTCATTTTGTCTATGCAACCTTACTATCATAAATTCATAACAACTAATCAAATTGGCATTCTGAATTGCTAGCACACCGGTAAACGGTTCTGAAAGCCATTTAACACATTATGTATATACTAGTTTATAGAAGAGAATCGCGTTTATATTACATTCCTTATATTCAGCATCTTAAATTCCATTAAGAGTGACCACAAGTTTGCGTGCAGTTGGATAATCCCGGTGCTCGCACAGCCATATGCCCTGGGACATGTGAAATCCAGGAAAACATCAAAATCTTAATATTTAAAATATCCGTACGTATGCACAACACAATTCGGCATGAGATTATTTGTTATAGATTTATTCACAAAGGAGATGCACTGCTGCACGTCTCAAATGAGCTAAAATGACATGCATATATCAAAATAAACCAGTCTATCTGAAAACAGAGGGAAAATTTGTCTTTGTAAATTGACACAACTTTTCCTAATTATCGTCTCGACATATTTTCCTAATTTTCTACAATTTTGAGTCATAAAAATTAGATAAATTAATTGTATCCTGAGCTGCCCTTTAAAATAAATTCTAGAAGAGGAAACAACATCTGAGCATGTTCGGGGTTCCTTTAATTATTTTACATTCCACTTTTAAGTTGGCGAGGGGCGTTTGTTTGTCCTTAATTTTTTTGAACTTAAAGTTACTTTTAGTTCAAAAAATTTAAGTAGTTTGAGGTACTCTTTTTCAACTTATTATTCGTTCCCAGATCAAATTCTATATATTTAGGTCACCTATTACCTCATGTTTCATTCTTTGTATGTATTTGCGTTTTATAATTTTTTAAATAATTAAATAAAATAAATTTTATATTTTTAGTCAAAATTTATGAAATTAATTCACTTTAAGTAATATCCCTTTTGACTTGGTGACTAAGATGTACTTAAAGTAATAAGTAACTATTTTAAGGTAAGCCAAACGGGCTAATAGTATTTAAGTCTATGAGGAAGAAACTTTACGAATATTTTAAGAAATAGGAATATCAACCTTTTTCAATGAATTGTGTGTGTGCGCTCGCGCGCGCGTGTGTGCGCGCGCGCGATGTAAGGCTGAACTTGAGCTATTTGCCATTTAATACATACATAGCTCATAGTCAATCCAACCAAGCTTTCTTAGAATACACAAAATAAAAAGGAAACAGATAAAGGTCCCTTCTAAGATTTTAAGATAAAATTCTAGCTTCCATATTAAAGTTCAAGCTCACAGAACATACGAAGCAGGAATTTATTAAAAATAACCTAGTCATAATTAAAAAAAATCAGCAAATACTGCAATATGTAAAATATAGATATATGAAACGCATGAACTTATATAACAAAAAAGAAAAGAAATGCATGAACTTATACCTAAGATAGCCAGTAGAAAGACATGATATCATCAGCAAATTTAGTAAACAAGACGGTACGAGTACATTTACTTCTATTAAAAAAGTACTTTCTCTACATACCTGCCACGTTCCCATGTTAAACTTTCCATTAGTAATTGGAATCCTGGAAAAGTACATTTACTTGATCAGTAGCAAAAAATTATTAACGTAGATGATAAAAACTAGTTATAGGAAATATCAATACGTTAGATTGTTTCCAAACATAGATGACTTAATGTGTGCTGGCATGTCATCTGGACCTGTAAAAATTCAACACATTAATAACGTTACGTATTCAAAGGTAACAATAAGAAAAGTTACAGCTCAAGGTGACTCATGGTTCCTAGCTTTCAGAGTTTTATATCCTTCAAATGATGCTAAATAACATAAAAGAAGTCACGCACATAATGAGAGCGAAAGAGATAAGTGCAAAGACTGTCCCTAGTCCCGAATTATGAGGAAAGTTGTTATACCATCACCGCATGGAATGATCCCATACTAACCCAATTAATTACACAATTAAGGCACATACACTCATTTTAAATTATCAGGAAAAATTTCCGCACTAACCTTCCAGGGTATGTTTCCATGGTGCAGATCTCCCCTGAAAAAGCACAATCAATAATTTTATGTGAAAAGAGTAGTGACGACATGTAAAAAACTGTGTATAATCATAAACCAACCTCTGGGACAACACTGTTAAGAAAGGTCTCGGTGTCCTCTCGAACATCGGGGTCATAATTCTCATTAATGGTCAGGGAAGCACTTGTGTGTTGTACTAGTGCATAAATAAACAGGAAACCGAAATTTAATTTTCACCCAAGTGAACAAGACAAAGGATATTAAGACGGTGAACCAGATTCAACTTACAAAAAAAATGTGCAAGGCCACAATTAAATCCCGATAAGTCTTGTCCAATCTCCTTCATTATCTGAGAAGTATAGATCATTATTAAGCTAGATACTAATATGAATTGAACATTTGCTTCAATAACACATCATCATCAGCATATAATATGGTTGAAGGCATAAAGATAAATAAAGTGTTGCGAAACATAACAAAAGGTAAGCATAATAAGTGAAAATGGATTGAAGTAGCACTCATACTATGTTATAGGGGACAAATCTATATTATCGACTATGTTATAACTTATAAGGGGCAAACCGATATTATGTGAAGCTCGCCAGATGCTTAACCACACAGGTACCGTGAAAAATATAATCTACGTACACTATACATTAAAGTTGAACAATAATCTTTCGTAATCGTATCGGTTAGTCGTGTTAGAACAGTTGGAAGATATGGATTTCAAGCCTCACATTGTCGAGTCATTTTGAACATTGTTATGGTTAGGCCTTGTTGCGTGCATAATAATGCAGGACAAGGGTTAAAAACGATAAAAAAATAGATATTTGTGAATTAACCGCAGGAAATCCACGCGTAAGGTAATCCAACCGAAGAAGAATCACTACCCATAGAATTTCTCAACCGCATAAGAGAGGTGTGAGGTGTGAGGTGTGTTAGGATCGCAACACATAACAAGAGCGAAACAATTCTCAATTCAATAATCAATCAATTCTCATTATAATAAAATATTACAGCTTATATAGTCACATAAGAGTAAATCCCTAAACTTAGGGATCAAGTAACAATCTTCTAATAAAGGAAACAAATCTTTTCTTATTTTCTATCATAATTTAGAATATTCCTACACTTATATAATATAATATGAAACCTAATAACTATAAAATCTAATTCTAACTAATAACATAAAATATATACAAACTAAAATTTTAATTCTTCATTTGTCATTATTCTCCTCGCCTTTGAAAAAAACTCGTCCACCAATTTTATAAAATTTCAGAATCAACGAACAAAGAGATGATGTGTCGTGACACTTGAAGAGATCAAATTCCAACTCCTTAAGCAAAATCTTTGGAAGCAACATGGAAATGATATGATATCTTGATATAGTAACAACTCCCAAAATTTTGTCTCTCCAAGAAAATCAATGTGCTCCTCCATAATGATGTCGGTCTCCTTCATCACAATTTCTTCAATCTTTGTAACCTTATGTCCTTATCTACCTCTTTTTCAATGTTTATACACTGAACTTTTGGAGGTTCAAGGACATGACATGCTTTTCTTCAACAACTGAAATACTTTCTTCATGACAACGAATCTGGTCTCTTGACACTTTCTCTCCGCCCCATTTAAGTACTAAGACATCAACCATAACAAGTATACTCTTGAGTTCTTTGTTGATGTTTTTGGCGTTTACTATCGTATCGTCAAGAAGCTTTATAGTTCTGGCCATGGATTGTTTTTTTGATGAACAGTATGTTGGATGAAAGGTACCGATTAATAGTGCCTAACTAATGAATAGTAATTGTGAACATTTTTTTTTGTTTTTGATTAAATTGTAGAGAAGCTGTTCGGTGAAATGTTTAGCTGAAGGAACGGTGGCTCTTGATACCACTTAATACAAGACAAGGGTTAAAAATGATAAAATGATAGATATTTGTGGATTAACCGCAGAAAATCCACGCCTAAGGTGATATAACCGAAAAAGAATCACTACCCCTAGGATTTCTCAACTGTAGAAGAGAGTTTTGATAGGATCGCAACCCATGACAAGAGAGAAACAGTTATCAATCAATTCTCCTTATAATAAAAGATTACATCGGCTTATATAGCCACTTAAGAGTAAATCCCTAAACTTAGTGATCAAGTAACAATCTTCTAATAAAGGAAACAAATCCTTTCTTATTTTCTATCATAATTTAGAATATTCCTATACATATATAATATAATATGAAACCCAATAACAGTAAATCTAATCCTTACTAATAACATAAAATATATACAAACTAATATTTTAATTCTTCGTTTCGCATCACATAACAAGTTATGTTGGGAGTATTTATCCTCAGTAAAGGCTTTATAACGCATATTTAAGCACTCAAACTGCACCCCAAATGACTTAGGGATGGATGAGATACAATGATCCAAACTTCCCATGAAAATGGATATTAGTGAAAGTCCAACATTGAAATGGAGATGAGACCATTACGAGTTTAAATAGCAAAGCACTTATAATATGTTTAATTGTGTTAGTTATGTGTTGCTCCAACATCTACGTGAGCACTCATGGGGGCGGATGTCATGAGATTTTTCAGGACTATTGAGGCTTTACAAGCCTAGGGGCTTTCTGCTTGCGCATCATGCCACACGATTGTATAAAAAAATTGTGCCAAATTGAGTCGGAATATTTTTGCTAAATTAGATATTCCACAGAGCTTAGGCTCATTTTTATGACATAAATTACTTAAAACTTATGTTTACCTTACTAAAATAATAAAAGCGGTTAACTAGCACACAAGTTTTATGTATCAGAGTCTATATATAATTAATATGTAGATATTTGGGTTGGTGCTGAAACACTTTTCCTGAGAGGGTCCTCTGTTGCTAATACTTTATAGTTCAGTTTCAAGTTTGGTGAGGGTGTTGTTCATTCGTAATTCTATTCATAGATTTGTGCCCTCCTTTATACAGTTAGATACAAAATTATGTATGTTTGAAACTGGAATTAAAGTAGTAGATCTTCTATCCCCTTATCATCGTGGAGGAAAAATTGGTCTATTCCGGGGGGTGGAGTGGGTAAAACAGTCCTCGTTATGGAATTGATTAAAAACATCGTCAAGGCTCACGGGATGTATCTGTATTTAGCGGAGTAGGTGCATCACCGCAACTCGTTTTAACGAGGGAGTGGGGGGGGGGTGAATACCCTTTAAGAAGACAATGTACTCAAGTTAAATCCTTCTTTTTGTTTGTTGCGTTTTTTCATTTAAATATTACAGATCTTCTGTTGCTTACACACACAGTTTTTTATTACATACACAATCTGTTCTGTTCGTCATTTGTGGGTTCACGGTAGATTGGTACATATATGTGTAAGTAGCACTCGTAAGCTCTTCCGGTTTTCATGTACTTAATTTGCGCCTTTAAAAATTAGCATAACACATACAAATATGTGTGTGTGATGTATTGAATTTCATTTAGTATATGATAACCGATTGACAAATACTAATAAATAAGAAGAAGAATGAAGCAACCTTGGGGGTAACAAGATGACAGCCACGTTTAAGAGGAGGAAGTGTTACTGTTTTCTGTGCCCATTTCGGACCGCCAGTTGTTGCCATCGACTCCGATGGAGGATTTGCCGTTGGAGTGAATACTGATCTTACTCGGGTCGGACCTGACACGGGTTTCAAGATTCCACCGATTGAACTACAAACTGATACTGCACTGTTCATTTTTCTTTTACTCCCCCCCGGTTTTAATAGTTTGATTGATGATTCGTACTATCCAAATTCTAAACTAGCCCCTTGGAGAATGGGACAATGACGACGGGCCTGTTTTGCTTGTTTTGGGCCATCCAACTTTTTTGTGGTTTCTTTTTATTTTCCCCTCATTATCCTCATTTTTAAATAAAAATTAAGAGTAATACTCTCCTTTCATATATTTCTGTTCAATAATTAAAAATAATCTCTCCCCCCTTACCTCACTCTCAATTTGAATATTACAAAAAAACTGATAAATAATAAACTCAAACCAAAAAAATATCAATTATTCATTTTTTTACCCTCAAATTATCGTATAACATAAAAATTAAACCAAACATATCCAGTATAACACGCTTAAAGTGGGGTTCGTGAAAGTTAAAATACACACAGTCATGACCCAACCCTGAAAGTAAAGTAGGGACAGTGTTTACCTAAAAATTCCAACTTAATACAAAATACATTATTAATAATGTATGTGATGGTTCCGAGATAATACTTTAACCCGTAAATTTTATTCACACGTGACTTATCTTTAAGTAAATGCATTTAAAAATATGCAGTGATACATAGAATTACGTAAAAATAAACCAAAATTAATTTGATCTTATAATTTGTAAAGTAAACGTGACAATACATCGGACCATTATTTTATTCATACGAGACTTATCTTTGCTATAGAATCTATGTTCTTTGAGAAATCATTGTGCACAATAATTACGTGTAAGTTATACACTGAATCTGATGGCTTTGGACTTTTCTGTACATTTCACGACTGATTGTATATTACAAATGCAGTCCTACTAAGTGAGTCAATCCTGCTACAGTTTAGTCATGCCAAGTGAGTTGGTCATGCTATAGTTCGGTCTTGCCAAGAGAATCAGTCCTGCTAGAGTTCAACCCTGCCAAACGAGCCAGTCCTGCTAGAGTTTAGTCCTGCCGAACGAGCCGGTCCTACTAGAGTTCAGTCTTTCCAAATGAGCCAGTCCTGCTACAGTTCAGTCCTACCAACCGAGCCAGTCATGCAAGAGTTCAGTCCTACTAGAGTTTAGTCCTACCAAGGGAGCCAGTCCCGCTATAGTTCACTCCTGCCAAATGAGTCAGTCCTACTAGAGTTTAGTCCTGGTTCAACCAAGTCCCAGTTCGGCCTTTTAGTCTTGGTTCAGCCTAGTCCTGCTTATGTTCATTCCAGGAACAACCTCCCGCAACCCAGATTCAAGAAAGCCAATACAGCGTGACTTGTGGAACAGACAACAGAGGTATGACTAAGATCCCCACGTGACAATGACAACTGTTGATGTCTAATGATTGGAGAAATTAAGGTACGTGCCAGTACACTCCTGGTACACTCCTACACAATCATTGCCTGGACACGTATAAAGCATCCATGAGAGTCAGGCGTCCTCCGCTCCAGGAAACGAACGATCCCGATTGAAGATACCAACCCCTAAATCCTAACCCATGGGCTATAAATAGTCCTGGGAAAAGAGGTATAGGGGTTACTCTCTCCCACACACTCATACTACACATACACACTCACAGCCTCCTTACATTTTTATCTTCATTATCCAAAAGTGAGTTATTACTCTCACATCGAAGGTGTTGCGGGGCTCAAAACTCCACCTGGTACGGTGTCGGAAGGACCAGATCACGGATAAAAGTTATCATTTAGCGCTAGGAGGAGAGGATAACTCGGTCCTTGGGTCTCGGTACCCCTGCACTCATCTTCATCAACAAGCTCTTAAATGAGTCATTTCTCTTATCTATAAGAACTCAAGCAAACCCATATATGTAGTAAAAATGTATACCTTTCATGTTATGTGCCATATTTGTGTGTGCAATAGCTAGATCTAGTTGTTTAGATACCAGTTCTATATCTCTTAACATATTGTTGATTTAGAGTCTGCATGCTTGATTATCATTTCGATTGATATTAAATATTGCAAAAAACAACCTTAGATCTGATTTGAAAACCTTGAATATTGGATTAATTGTTATTTGTAAATAGTGTATTTGGAATAATTACGCTAATCATAATGATTAATGAGAACGTTGGAACAACAAAGGTTTAAACCAACACTTATATGGACGTCTATAGCCACAACTTGATATTGAAAAGATTGAAATTCAAGAACTTTCATAAAATAAGGTCCCAAAGGGCCAAGAAGCTCTGAGCATGGAGTCCCGGCCGACCAGGGCTTCAAGGGCTTGGTATTCAGGCCAACTAAGACTCCTTGGAGCCGACTTATCCATATGGAGGGGTTAGGTCGACTAGGACATCCTCGAAAGAACGTCTACAGATGTCTGAAACCAATAGGGATGACCCCAAGTGAAGGTCCTAAGAAAATCATGAACTAGAACCAAGGGATGCTCCGGGTAAAGACTAGAACGTTTACGAGAACAAGTTTCGTGAAGACTATAACGTTCAAGAGAACAAGTTTCGTGAAGACAGATTATCCACGAGAACAAGTTTCGTGAAGAATAGAACATTCACGAGAACGAGTACAGAGCGTTCACGAGAAAAGTACAGAAAAAATTAAAATAAATTTAGAGAATGTTCACGACTCGGCCGACCAGGACCATCATGGAGGTGGCTCATAGGCCGACCAAGATCAAGATGGGCCGAGTCCTCCATATCGAGGCCTCTGGCCGACCAGAATCTCCATAGAGGTTGGTCCAGAGCCTCCTGGAGGACTTCCCGTGACCCTCTTGGAAAATTTTTAGAAAATTTTTAGAAATTTGTGGAAAAAAATTATTTTCTTTTAATTTTCAGGATTTTATAATTTGCCCCATTTATGATCGATTAGTGAAAATTAGCCCCGATTAGTGTATATTACGCGTAATTAGCCTGAATTAAGGGTAATTAGTGGTCTGTGTGACATAATTAGCCCCGTTTAGAGGCTTTTAACTTATATACACATAATTAGCCTTGATTAAGACAAATTAGTCATGTTTAAGGTCGATTAGCCTCACTTAAGGTCAGTTAGTGTACTTTAGCTTAAATTAGGCTATATTAGGCCTAATTAACATCTTGTACAAGGAAATTCGCCTCGTCTAGGGCCGATTAGCCCTGATTAGGGCCTGTAAGCAGCTTTCACCCTATAATTAACTTTAACAAAGGTTAAAAGATGATCAAAGCTTGTTTTTTAGTTCCGATAGGACTGTTTAGTGTCAAAGACTATCTAATTAGCATGAGTTAAGGCCTTAAGTGTGTATACCCGCACTAGAAATGCATAAGTCGTTGTAAACATGTACGCCGCTCCATAATTTATGATAAAATGACAATACCCATGAAGGGTCGATACCCGATAATGGTCGAAAGTACCCCGAGTCGCGAATAGACCATTATAACTTCCGTGAAAGCTTGAATAATTTTTCCAGAAGTTGGGGGCAAATGATATTGATATAAAATATGTCCTAAAATGAATTAAATGTCACATTAATTACTCTTAAAATTCTTGTCCAAAACCCAATACAAACCAGGTTGACGAAGATCTGTCACAGACTAAAGACGACCCAAGTCACCAAGGCCCATGAGCTGAGGCCGTCAAGACCCACGAGCATAAGTCTTCAAGGTCGTGAAGGTCCACGAACACAACATGTTCAAGGGCTGAAAGGTCAAGGACATGATGTCCAACATGAATACTAACGCCTACAAGGAAGGATCTAGAATTTATTTCCTTATAGGAGTCCTAATTACCATTTTAGTTAGAGACTTGTCCACCACGTCTCCCAACACGAGTTTAGCCCTAGACTCATCTCTATATAAAGGGCTCTATCCCTCAACCTATAACTACGCTTTTGGCTTGATTTCTCTACAACACAAAAATACGTAAACAGCTTGCGAGGACAGTCAGTCCACGAACGCGAGAACAACCAGTAAAGCTCGAAACTTACAAATCATAACATTAGATACCAACGAAACCCTAGTTTTTATTACACGACATAACTTATTATGAGATCAAAGATATTATAATTACTAAATTTTTAAATTTTTGTTTGTGGTTAATTTGATAAATTTCAGTTGCAAATAAAATTATAAAGTTGTGCATTGTATTGTTGTTAGTTATTTTTGAAAATGGCATATTTTTTAAAGAAGTTTAAATAAAATTATATAATTTATAAAATATAGTTTAGGAAAATAATTTCTATAAAAGAAAAATTATACTCTCAAGTAATTTTAATAAACTCATTCTTTTTATTTGAAG
Source organism: Apium graveolens (assembly GCF_009905375.1). NCBI lineage: Eukaryota > Viridiplantae > Streptophyta > Magnoliopsida > Apiales > Apiaceae > Apium > Apium graveolens. Next base: position 19,764,800 of record NC_133657.1, on the reverse strand, counting down.
TAAGGAAATATAGATAGTGAAAATTTAACAATGAGTATCTTTATTTATCATCATTTTAATTTTAAAATAATAATAATATATTTTTTCAGAGCTTATCATATTCCAGATCATCGATTCGAGTGGCTCCTGATTTTTTTACAACAAATAATGGCTTGCTCTAAATCATACTAGCGTAAAAACCCGTGCGAGGCACAACCCTGAATATATATAAAAATAATTTCTCAAATAAATTTATTTATGTTAAAATATTTTTATAATTAGAAAATGGGAAAATGTTTTTTTTGCTTTATCTTATATTGTATATTAATTTTGTAAGATCACATATGCTTCTCATGAATTAAATTTTTTTTGCTTAGATTTTATTTCATAAAATTTGAATAAATATCAATACCACAAAAGACATACAATAAATTCAAATTTGGTAAAAAGTTATTTTAGTTTCAAATGACTTTAAATTAGCTTTATTAAATTAAACAATTGGTACGTATAAATTGTTATTTAAGGATAATAGTCACGTTTGACATGGGCGCACGTAAACTCATATGATTTTACTATAACTATAGTATATTTGTAAAATATAAACTTTGACCGCGTAGAGACATATTACGAAATTTCATAATTTTATACAATACCCGACCTTACCGACCCGAACCGACCCTAACCCAATCCAAAAAATTCAAACTGAATTTTAATCTAGTTAAAAATGAATAAAACCGAATTAATGAGTTTGGTTAGGATTTTGTGTGTAACCCCCTCATTCCAACGCGACCCGCTCCTTTACTTGTAATAATATGATTTGAGTTGAATCGAAATAAAATCTGAATAAATATCAATACTACAAAAGACATACAATAAATTCAAATTTGGTAAAAAGTTATTTTAGTTTCAAATGACTTTAAATTAGCTTTATTAAATTAAACAATTGGTACGTATAAATCGTTATTTAAGGATAATAGTCACGTTTGACATGGGCGCACGTAAACTCATATGATTTTACTATAACTATAGTATATTTGTAAAATATAAACTTTGACCGCGTAGAGACATATTACGAAATTTCATAATTTTATACAATACCCGACCTAACCGACCCGAACCGACCCTAAACCAATCCAAAAAATTCAAACTGAATTTTAATCTAGTTAAAAATGAATAAAACCGAATTAATGAGTTTGGTTAGGATTTTGTGTGTAACCCCCTCATTCCAACGCGACCCGCTCCTTTACTTGTAATAATATGATTTGAGTTGAATCTTTCTATTCAACCCCTCATAACATGATTAACACTTAACACCATTGTGGTAGATGAATGTAACTTTTTAATTGATTGTTGCATCTAAATGTAACCGTACATAACCAAACTTTTATTTAATTAAGTTGGAATACGAATTTACTTTAACTAATATTATTTACAGTTTTGACAGTATTCATATTGGAACTTAATCAAAAGGACTCTCTGTGAGTATAATAGGTATCATAGTAAAAACTTGCACTTAAAAAGATCCACCAAGCCTGCTTTCTTTTATTTTAAAATTGTTGTACACAGACGTAATAATTTTTTATATTCTGAACGACCCAACTGAACTCAAATTTTAACGGACCAACCCGATAGAATTTAATACAAGCTTTAGTTGAGTTAAAAAATATTAAAATCGAATTAAATGGGTTGACTTAGGGCTTTACATATAATCTGCCAACTCGAACAACGAGCACCCGTAATGTCATTCTTGGAGTTATCTCATTTTGTGTAACTATGTATAAGACATCAGTTAGTTTCCTTGAGATAATATTTGTATATATCTTTAATGACCGCTTCCTAAATATTAATATATTTTTTTTCAAAATTTACCACTTAACCCTCGTCTATTTCTCATAACATCGGGACCAGATGAACTCAAGTACACGGTTATATATATGAAGTTCATCACATTGGTCTAAGCGAAGTATTATACATACTTCAAGATCTAAATTTTTAACTCAAGTAGACTGTAATTTTTGTTTTTTTAAATATTTATGTATTTTATTTAATTGTGTTATTAACAAATTTATAAACAAAGGTAATAATCTTTGAATTGACTGTAATACACACACACATTACTTTAAGTATAAAAAATAATGTATATATAATATACATAAATAAAAAAATCACTGATTGTCCACATATTTGGTATTTCATTTAGTAAATTAATTGATATAACTTTGCGTTTCAGTTTAATATATCTTTTAAAAATATGTTATGAAAAACGCACATTTTTTTCATTCTAATTTTATAAGTTTTGCTTATTTAAATTTACAAAAAGACTGTAAAATGTTTAATCGATGATAATATCTTTTATATGTGTGATATCTTATGTTTCATAATCTCAACCTAGTTATTCACATTTAGGATGAATATGGAGAGTTAAAAAGGTGAGAAGGGTGAATGTTTTTTTAAAAAAAGTCGTTAAATTAGTGGGAGTGAAATAAATACGAAAATTAATGTTAGATATATTTGATGTCATGTCTAATATGTTGTGTTTAGTTTCAGAACTTAATATCAGGACTTACTGGAAGTCAGAACTTACTGAAGTCAGAACTTATATCAGAACTTAAGGTCGTCAAGATTTATATCAAGAATTAAGTGCGGGTACTTCAGATAAGGAATGCGGCTGATTTACAGGAGAGGATCTGGACTAAAACAATAGAACATATGCATGAAGAGTTGGACAGCTAGAAGAATTGTAGAAGATAATATCTGATTAATATATTTTAGGCGACAGAATTATATTCCATATCAATTAGAAGATATCTTTTAACTGTGTGCTATATAAACACAGCTTAGGGTTTACACTATATGTGTTAAGTTAATGAGAACATTATTCATTGTAACCTAGCAGCTCTTAGTGATATTGTTAATCACTAAGAGAGTAGTTTAACTTACTTTGTAACAGAGCCTACTATATTGAATAAACTTGATTATTGTTACATACTTGTGTTCTAAATCGATTTGATTGTATAAACACTATATTCAACCCCCTTCTATAGTGTTGTGTGACCTAACAATTGGTATCAGAGCTACTCTGTTGATATACAAACAGTGAGATCCAGTTTACAATCATGTCTGAAGAAACACAAACTCCAACTAAGCCCACCAAAACTCAATATACTCAAAACAATCAAACCCACAGTCGATATAAGAGTATTAGGATTCCCATACTGAGAGCATTTTGAGTATCCTGTATGGAAGGTAAAGATGGCTATATTTCTGGAAGCCATAGATCTAGAATACCTTGATAGAATTAATGATGGACCATATAAGCCTACCAAGCTTTCTGTTGCAGTTGATAATCAACCAGCAAACATGATACCAAAGGAGAAAGGTGATTACACAACTAAAGACATCTCATCTATTGCCAAGGATGCAAGGGTAAGGCATCTGCTACATAGTGCAATTGACAATGTCATGTTAAACAGGGTAATTGGATGCAAGACTGCAAAGGAGATATGGGATGCTTTATTAGTGTTTGTTCCCTAGAGACAACACTATGATGTTTTAGTTTAAGACATTAGGATTATTAATGTTTATATTTTATCGATTATTCTATTTATAATTTATTAATTCTTAATTTACTGCGATATAAATGTTAGATTAATAAATGTCCTTGGAATATGATATGCAATTCTATATCTCTAAGTACATGACTTATAAATGAGATTATGAGAATAGTATCAATATTCCTAAAGGTCCCTAGTCGAGTATTATTATTAAGGGACAATAATAATGCATTAAGAATGGTGTGTTTGTTGACTGATGATCCCATCTCATTGATCATAGGTATAGTGATACTAAAGTCAAAAACACAGGCAGATGTATATGTACATGGTGCTGGACAGACCCAATGTGAGATTCTACATGTCTGTTGTGTCATAAGTAATTCTCACAGTGATAATGATGTAATGGTCCTTAGACCTGAAGTCATTATATTTCTATACGAGAATTAATATACATTGATTCCATAAAAAGTTATCCTTGACCGGGTAATGATAAAAGTGGACATTGGGTATATTATGAATTGTATGAGAAATATGAATGATCTAGATGTGATTTAACCCTCCTATTTTAGGAGTGATATTATTGGCCTCTTGTGTGAGATAGACTATGAAATGCGTGGCCACGCTAAATGTTGATATGATATAATAGTCTACTCATTGATCAAGGAAACTTGGATTAAACTATGATGAGGATGACACATTACATGCCTCTAGTTTAATCTATAATATTTGGTTAAAGAGATTATATTTCATTGTACATTATTCACAAAAGGTTTAATCGATCACCGATTCAATTATTATTACTTGGGTAGCAATGATGTATTACTAGAAGTCGCTCATTGTTTACGATTTTAAATTAGATTTAAAATTTGTTGCCAACGTAATAATAACCTATAAGGTTACACACTAAGAATGCTTGAAGGATTATTTAATTTAAATTGGATTTAAATTATATTAAAGTAATTCAAATTATTTATAATATTTATTAAGTATGACTTAATTAATTAGATAAATATTGATATTCGAATTTACTAATATTAATTATGAAATTTATTTGTTAAATAATTATGTGAGACTTAATTATAATACAAATAGAAATTTCAAATTAATAATAACTCATAATTAGTTAAGAGTTATAATTTATTTTTATACTCTCTATATAATATCTCTTGTGTAATAACCCCAATTTTTGGAAATTTTTTGAAACACGGATGAATAGTAACTTTTGCTGATGATGCTGATTAAGGAAAATTATCAGAACACGCTATATAGGAGTACTGTTATAGAAATTCTAAGATCGTATTAGTACTCCATAAAGTAAATAAGTGTAAAGATCGTCGAATCCAAATTCGAACACTTTGATTTTTCCCAAAAATCCACCAGATACCAAAAGAATTGGTATAAGGTAACATGATTAAAAGGATTTAAATTCAAGGATTATAAGAGAGGATCATAAAGTGAATATAAATTATTAAGAAGGGTTTAGGGGAACCCAAGTAATAATATCCCGGGTATGATCTCTCAAACGATAAACGAGAACGAAAGTTAAGCGAACCGTAAAACAAATAAGCGACCAAGAGACAAGCTTGTATAAGAAGCCAAGGATTGTGACATCATCAAACCACAAGGAAGAGATATGTGACAAATGGATGACATAGGCATGGTGACATAAGCATGACAAATGGAGGGATTGTTGGTTGATTACAAGCCACACAAATTTTACCATGGTTAAAAGGTAATTAAGCAAAACAAAAGGAAACAACCAAGCAAAACAAATCAAAAACACAAAACACAAGTTGACTTTCCCCATTTCATGAAGAAGCTCTCGGCCTTTTCCATTTCAAGGAAGAAGAAAATTCAAAAACCAAGTTCCAAGCCTTGTTAATTAGTGAGGTAATTATCTAAGGTTTCTTGTACATAGATATAGATAACCTATGAATCTAAGCTTCCAATTCCTTCACAATCTCTTCCAATAATTCATGGAACAAGAGAGTGAATAGTGTTTTTTCAAGAACTTGAAATTTTGATCTTGTGTTTTTGCTTAGATAAAGCTTTAGTAAGGATTTTCCAAGGTTGTTCCAAGCTCATTACTTACTCCTACTCACAAGGAAGGTATAATCTCTTAACCTAGCATAGTTATTGAATGTTAAGAGCTTGTTATGAGTAGTATAGTTCATGACAAGCATGGTTATTGAATATTTAGAGATTGGTTGGTTTTGTAATGTTTTTGGAATGGTAAATCTTGATTATTAGTTAATGAACTTAAGTAAGCTCTTAGTTCATGATTGAGAAGTAGTATAAATTGGAAATCTTGAGTTGTTGGGGCTGTTGTAGTAAAGAATGGATGAAGTTTGGTTGTAGTGGTGATTGTGGGTTGAATTGTGAATTGATTGGAATGGTTTAAATTTGGTAATCGTGTAAACATAGTCGTCGTAATGCCCGATTTACCTTAGACTGCTTTTGTTCTTAACATCAGGACCCGTGAACTCACTGTTAGGTTTTGACCATTACCATGATTAGATAGTTCATGTTACGAGCTTCATTTTGATATGTGGTCCGCTTGAATCCGATGTACGGTTTAGGAGAAACGACCATTTTAAGTAACGGCGTTTCACGAACGGACCATTACCCCTCGCCTTACTTTGAAACCTTGGTTAAGGCCCCTAAAGGACTAATTTGATTACAAAACAATTATGTAATGTGGATTAGGAAGTTGGTAAAGTACTCAGGAAAGAATCGCCTTAAAATTCGTAATGCTTAATTTATTAAAAATGGTGGAGCCGAGGGTACTCGAGCGACTTAAGTAAATTGTTAAGCGCAAAAGCGAGCGTTGAAGTCTAGTTGGTTAAAGTATAGATTCTTAAGCGAGCGGGGTTTAATTCCGACTTATGTTGTTGTTCATAGGTTATCGGACCCACTCTAAGCTTAAGTTTATCCGGGAACACTCAGGCAAGTTTTCCACCCGTTATACTGTTGTTGTGATGTATATATGTATATGCATTATCTTATGATAAGTGCATGATATTAGCAAATCTTACGATATATTGGATCATGTTGATATGATATATATGCATGCCTGTTTCGTAATCTTGATATCTAATTGTTGATTCAATTGCTTATAAGTTGCATAATACCTATGCTAGAGATAAGCAGTAGTTGCGTATACCCTTGGTATAGGGGACCCAAAGGTGAACATATTTCTAAACCGGGAGTCGATGTTCCCGAGTATAATATATATATATATATTTATATATATATAGATATAGTTTTTAAAACTATTAATCGAATAAGGTTTATTCGATAACTTTATTTTATTTAATGAATATTATTTTGAATATTCATTCGAGGACTTAAGACTCCGTTTATTTTATTTAATGAATATTATTTTGAATATTCATTTGAGGACTTATGACTCTGCTTATTTATTAAATAATATTCTTTATTTTATTAAAGAATAATGTTTCGATAATCAAACTTATTTTCGATTATTCAAATAAAGATCGTACTTTCGTATAAGTATATCTTTGATCATTTATTATTCATTTCAAGTATAAGTTTTAAAACTTCTACTTCAATTATTTTTATAAGGATTATCCTTATGGGAATATTATTTAAATAATAATGTTCAGATATTTTCTAATATATCGGGACTGATTTATTTCATTAAATCAGCATTACTCCAAACATTCTTAAAATGTTTTCGAGTCTTCAAAATGATTTTTAAAGGTTAGGGCGGATCCCAAAACTCATTTTTTTTATATTTAAGATCTTTCTTTCAAAGGGGATTTAAATACTAATCGCTCAAAACCTGAGGGATCCGGCTCTGTGGTGTATTTTATATTCGCAACAAGGTTGCTGTTTTGATAAAAGAGTTTTTGATTACTTACCCAACACTCGGGAAGTAAAATTCTTGGAACAAGTTAATCCATTAACAGGCATCGCCTGGGAAATATCGGTGAGTTTTTCTTTCCAACTAGATACGACTTCTTGGTGGAGCCGTATCAACAAGTTTCTACTTGGGGAAAGGGGGGACGAGCTTTACGTTTCAGAGTCATGGATTTCATCTGAACTAGGAGTGGCGTAAGTGGTCGAGTGGCGCCGGCCCAGCCTTATTATATTGGCCCAAATGGCCTGGAAGTTCCGCTAAGACGGTCCATTCTTTAGGAGTCCAGGGTTCGGTTGGCAAGTAAATCCGACTTTTCTCCTCTACATGTAGAAAATGGTGGGGTTGCACTACTGCGACTGATCATCGTAAGTGGTCTTCCTGGCGCGAAAAACTCCCGTAATGAGTTCATCATCCAGTTGGATATTTCTGCAACACTACCCAAAGCACTTCGAAAGAAAGGCTACAGCTGGGCGATTATTGAGTGTTGGCAGGGTCGAGTTTTCAAATTGATGTTTTTATCAAATGAAGTATCTCGTAACTTCATTTTATTTTGATGATATTTCAAAGATTGATTCTTTATAAGTTTTGTTTTGTAGCTTCATCTATGGGATGAACTATTTATACCTTGAACTGTGGTAGTTCAAGTAGTATTCGGAAAAAGATATAAGTATATTGGAGTATCTTGTAACTTCATTTTTTTTTCAACTTATATATGGTTAATGATTATCTTATGCATGACAAAGATTTTTCGAAAATCGTTGAGACAAGGTTAGATATAAGAGATCACCTTGCAACGATATTTTTATACAGTTATAAACTGGAACTCAATGTACATTATACATGTCAGAGGATTTCAAAGATTTTGAGTAGTATATATGTATATATATACTGAATATTTTGCGACTTGTCGCGTTAAGATATCAACTTGGTTCAATTCTTCTTGACCAATACTTTCATGAGTACTATGAGAATGCTCATATATTGTTAATTATTATACATATTATTTTGGTGGGCTTGTTGCTCACCCTTGCTTTCTTCTTTCATCACACAATAACAGATAGACAAGATGAACAGGATCAAGCTCCCAATTCGCGAGCGGATAGGAAATGTTCCGCAGTTTCCTATAGGCGTTGATGCCGCCGTAGCTGAGTTAGGAACTACCAATAGGCTAGGTTTTCAACTATTGATGTACCAGACTTATGTATATTATGAATTGTAATAATGGCAAGGAATATGTAAATTATTCGGAAACCCTTTTTAGGTGTAATGACTGATAATTGTGGAATAAAATGACTTGTGTTATTTGTGGTATTCATCTCTGAGACTATAACTTGTGGTGTGTGTGTATACATTGTGGGGTCACAGTACGCAGTAGTTGGTTGACTGTTAAGATTAAGTATTGATAAGGGAAATGGAACTCGTGACAACCCGAATCCCCGACCCCGGATTTGGGGGTGTTACAGAAATGGTATCAGAGCTAAGCGTTATAAACCTCAGAGATGATGTGACGTTAAAATAATAAGTTCACTAAGATAATAAGAACTCTTGCCAGGTTCATAGTCGGACTACCTAACGTAGTACTGACAGTTAAAACCCTTATGGGAACCCTTATAAATATCGTGATAGAAGCGTAGTTCGTTATTGTATATGGTAGCGGGACTCCGAACCGTGAGGTTGAGGAGCAGCAGTACGATGATATTTTATTACTTATTGGAGATCAGATTGTGGATCCGATAGAGCGTCCTAACAAGGGACCAGATGATGTTCATATTGAGGATGTAGCGGTTGAGGATGTAATCCTAGAAGGGATTGTTGCTGAGGAGGATCCCGTGGAGGATCCTGACAAGAATGAATAAAGGACCACTGAGGAATTTATAACCATGGTTAGGGAGACTACCAGAGGTAAGATTGGTCGGTCACTACCGGAGGTTCGTTCAAGTTGGTAAAGATAGTAGCCCCTTTAACGCGGCTTACTCGTAAGACTGAGAAGTTCGAATGGACAGAGAAATGCGAGAACAGCTTTTAAGAACTGAAGCAAAGGTTGGTGCGACCCCTATGTTGGCGTTGCCGGATGGAAAAGGAGATGCTGTGATGTGTAGTGATGCTTCATATAAGGAATTAGGGTGCTTCTTATATAGCACAGCAAGGTAATCGCGTACGTGTCAAGACAATTAAGAGAATATAAAATTCGATGTCCCCACCCATAAGCTTGGGCTCGTGGCAATAGTTTTGCCCTAAAAGATTCGAGGCACTACTTGTATGGAGAGAAGTGCGAGATTTACCTAAGACATAAGTGCTCTAGTACATTTTCACGCAGAAAGAGCTCAACATGCGCCAGAGGAGGTGGTTAGAGCTAATCAAGGATTACGATTATGAGATTCTTTATCATCCAGGGAAAGCCAAAATGGTGGCTAATGCCCATAGTGTAAAGGAGAGACTCAAGATGATAATGTCTTTGAGAGAGTTGATAAGAGATTTTGAGGAAATGAAAATAGGAGTGAACGCAACCGGAGCCGGTACCGAAAAGCTGTTTGAGATTGTAATGCAGCCCGAGTTATTGGAAAAAGATTAGATTGTGCAAAAAAAGAGTAATGAATGAAGGCATGGAGTCAATGACTGGAAAAGAGATTAATACCGAGAAAGATTAAGGGAATAATGAGGTATTCCGACAAAAATTGGGTTTCAATGTTCAAGAGCTTAAGGACGGGATCTTAGATGAAAGTCATAATTCGAGGAATAAGATTTAGGGCAAACCCTGAATGTGATAGTCAGGGAGGATGCCATCAAGATAGAAGGAACCCATAACATAATGAAGTGGAAAATGAGGATTTAAAACATGTAGGATGACCCCGATTATGGGGAGGAGGAGAAAATATTTCATACTGAGAAAACAGAAGTCAAGCAAGATAGGGAGAACTAGGACGGTACTCCTATGGGGCAATTCATGGACCTGCCTAAACAAAACTTATACTTTTATTCCCAACCACCACCCTGAGGAAACAATGCGGTGAGAAATTTTTTTTCAGGTTCTTTAAGTCGCTAAGCTCTCAGAGTTCCAAGGAACAAGCTGACCCAGTCGAGGCAAGAGCCTGGCTAAAGGAAATATAGGAATCATTGAGATTCTAAATGATTGACGAAGTGCAAAAGACTGTTTTTGTCACTTACCTTCCTAAGAGAGAGGCCACCCGCTGGTGAAAGGCCAAGAAAGGCACGGAGCCAGAGGTTATAATAAAACGATTAAAGTTTAGTCAATTATTTTTGGGAAAGTACTTCCCAAGGTTATAGAGATAGTGTAAAATCTTTAGAGCCAGAACAAAGGCGGACAAGTATGTTATGGTATATATGCATGTCTGTTTCGTAATCTTGATATCTAATTGTTGATTCAATTGCTTATAAGTTGCATAATACATATGTTAGAGATAAGCAGTAGTTGCGTATACCCTTAATATAGGGGACCCAAAGGTGAATATATTTCTAAACCGGGAGTCGATGTTCCTGAGTATAATATATATATATATATAGTTTTCAAAACTATTAATCGAATAAGGTTTATTCGATAACTTTATTTTATTTAATGAATATTATTTTGAATATTCATTCGAGGACTTAAGACTCCGTTTATTTTATTTAATGAATATTATTTTGAATATTCATTTGAGGACTTATGACTCCGCTTATTTATTAAATAATATTCTTTATTTTATTAAAGAATAATGTTTCGATAATTAAACTTATTTTCGATTATTCAAATAAAGATCGTACTTTCGTATAAGTATATCTTTGGTCATTTATTATTCATTTCAAGTATAAGTTTTAAAACTTCTACTTCAATTATTTTTATAAGGATTATCCTTATGGGAATATTATTTAAATAATAATATTCAGATATTTTCTAATATATCGGGACTGATTTATTTCATTAAATCAGCATTACTCCAAACATTCTTATAAATGTTTTCAAGTCTTCAAAATGATTTTTAAAGGTTAGGGCGGATCCCAAAACTCATTTTTTTTATATTTAAGATCTTCCTTTCGAAGGGGATTTAAATACTAATCGCTCAAAACCTGAGGGATCCGGCTCTGTGGTGTATTTTATATTCGCAACAAGGTTGCTGTTTTGATAAAAGAGTTTTTGATTACTTACCCAACACTCGGGAAATAAAATTCTTCGAACAAGTTAATCCATTAACAGGCATCGCCTGGGAAATATCGATGAGTTTTCCTTTCCAAATAGATACGACTTCTTGGTGGAGCCGTATCAACAAGTTTCTAATTGGGGAAAGGGGGGACGAGCTTTACGTTTCAGAGTCATGGATTTCATCTGAACTAGGAGTGGCGTAAGTGGTCGAGTGGCGCCAGCCCAGCCTTATTATATTGGCCCAAATGGCCTGGAAGTTCCGCTAAGACGGTCCATTCCTTAGGAGTCCGGGGTTCGGTTGGCAAGTAAATCCGACTGTTCTCCTCTACATGTAGAAAATGGTGGGGTTGCACTACTGCGACTGATCATCGTAAGTGGTCTTCCTAGCGCGGAAAACTCCCGTAATGAGTTCATCATCCAGTTGGATATTTCTACAACACTACCCAAAGCACTTCGAAAGAAAGGCTACAGCTGGGCGATTGTTGAGTGTTGGCAGGGTCGAGTTTTCAAAATGATGTTTTTATCAAATGAAGTATCTCGTAACTTCATTTCATTTTGATGATATTTTAAAGATTGTGGGATGAACTATTTATACCTTAAACGGTGAGAGTTCAAGTAGTATTCGGAGAAAGATATAAGTATATTGGAGTATCTTGTAACTTCATTTTTTTTCAACTTATATCTGGTTAATGATTATCTTATGCATGACAAAGATTTTCAGAAAAACGTTGAGACAAGGTTAGATATAAGAGATCACCTTGCAACGATATTTTTATACAGTTATAAACTGGAACTCTGTGTACATTATACATGTCAGAGGATTTCAAAGATTTTGAGTAGCATATATATATATATATACTGAATATTTTGCGACTTGTCGCGTTAAGATATCAACTTGATTTAATTCTTCTTAACCAAGACTTTCATGAGTACTATGAGAATGCTCATATATTGTTAATTATTATACATATTATTTTGGTGGGCTTGTTGCTCACCCTTGCTTTCTTCTTTCATCACACAACAACGGATAGACAAGATGAACAAGATCAAGCTCCCAATTCGCGAGCGGATAGGAAACGTTCCGCAGTTTCCTGTAGGCGTTGATGTCGCCGTAGCTGAGGTAGGAACTACCAATAGGCTAGGTTTTTAACTATTGATGTACCAGACTTATGTATATTATAAATTGTAATAATGGCAAGGAATATGTAAATTATTCAGAAACCCTTTTTAGGTGTAATGACTGGTAATTGTGGAATAAAATGACTTGTGTTGTGGTGTGTGTGTGTACATTGTGGGGTCACAGTACGCAGTAGTTGGTTGACTGTTAAGATTAAGTATTGATAAGGGAAATGGAACTCGTGACAACCCGAATCCCCGACCCCGGATTTGGGGGTGTTACATCTTGTGTGGCTGATTTTGTAAGCAAGTTTTTTACTAAAACCCTAGCCACCAAGGGAGAAAATGGAGAGAGCGAGAAGAAACGAGTTTGTGCTAGTACACATCCAATCCTTGAATTCAAGCATTCGCGTGGATACCGACAGAGCGTAGATCGCGAGAGCGGGATGCGTGGTAATTGAACAAGCTTTGGATCTCCATTAGTCAACCAATTGGTAAAGCTTCTTAAGGTAAACAATCTTATCTATGAATTAAATATATGTTTTTCACATGGATCCTGTGGTGGGTTTCAAAAATTCTGTTTTTTTTTTACGTTTTTAATTACTGTTTTCGTTGCACTTGAAACCCATCAATGGCATCAGAGCTACTTGTGAAAAGTGTTTAATTCGTTTATGTGTTTACTGGTTTTATGATGATAACATGTATACAATATTCCATGACTGTTATATATGCGATTTTGTAAGTTTTACATGTTATGTTTATATAGTGCGTATGTATATATATGTTTTGAATATATGATATTAATGAGAGTTGTATAATCATATGATGATTATATAATCTGTATATATACTGATATATACATGTTTTGTGTTTGTTCTTATTATAAGAATCGTATTTGATACGATTCTGAATCGGATGCAGCAGATTTGCTGAAATCTGGGTCTGTTGTCCGATTTTGGCGAACGAATATGCTATTTCATATAGAATCGAGCGTCTGAACAAATAATTTAGACCCTGCTATTTCATATGTATGCGACTCTAAATCGGATGCAGCGGATTTGCTGAAACTGATCTGTAAGGCGTTTGACGTCGTTTAGACCCTGTAATCTGCGATTTTATGTTATCAGATTTAATTTCGAATTTTCTGATTTTTGCTATATTTGGTTTTTATGATTAGATCATGATGGGTATGATATGTTAAGATCATATTATGTATTTTAACATGTTCTTATGTGTAGCAATGGCGAAAATAAAAATATAGAGGCTGGCTTATCTTGTAGTGAGATGGACTCATTTGAAACTTTTGTAACAGAAATAAAATTATGGTTATGGCTTATGACCTTAGGATAATGGTTTTGTTTTTTAAATACGGCTTGCATGTCGTTTAATCTTGTAATTATTAAATCTCGAATGTAACTCGAGTTCTTATTGTAAGTACATTAGATTAGTTTTTATTTTTCATTCGTGTAATGTACATGAAAACATGAAGATTTGAAGATCAAGGAAGGGTAATCTCAGATGGAGGCCATCCAAGGAAGCAATACAAGAAAGAAGACATGTAATAGTTAGCCTGTATTTATTTTTCACCTTAGATTGACCTAGATCTTTGTCATTAGCCTGATAAAGATCACATAGGATAAAGCCATAACCAACCACGTTTATTTATTGCACTTTACATATATATGAGCATATGATGAATGTATGTGTAGAGTACTTTATAAAGATGCATGCTTAATTAGATTAATGATGTATGTATTAGATACGACACCCATGCCATGCTTTTTAAACAAGATAAAATCTGTAACGACTCAAGATTTTAAAATGAACAAGCGATTATGAGATTCTCGTGTTTATGAAACACGGAATAAAATACAAATTTTCTTTATTTCTGACATGGGGCGATTTTGTCAAAAGCGAGTTCATTGAACTTGTAAGGTTGTGGGTTTTAAGCGAGACCGTTGTGACTCCCACACTACCTGGAAATCAAACCATTGACGAATATTTATTTGATGTGTTTTATTCAAGGAAAAATTGGGAATCTCTTTATGATGGGATAATGATCCTTTTAAAATTAACAAAACCCTAAAGTTAATATTAAGTTGATCAGATGCCTTCCAATGAGTCCAATGCGTTAACCCCTAGATCGACCAGGAGTGGGTTCGCCAAAGCGAAGTACTCCTATCTATCGTGGGAGATGTGTTGAAGTATATTGATACTTTTTGACTATTGGGTTTGACTTAACTAAGTTACCACAATAGGATTGTGAACTTAGAGGCATAGAGTTTGGCGAGATTTATTACATAAATATGAACAAATGTTGTTCCACAAGCTATCCAAGAGTTATATAGTTGATATAATTGACAAATGTTGTCTACCTAAATAATCATGTTTTAGGAGAAAAGCCAAAGCTGACCTTACGTGTAGTGAAATATGGATCTTGGCTCACTAGAAAGGATATAGAAGATATTTTTTCCGAATTAATAGTTAGGGCTATTGATTTGATAAAAATAGTGGGAGATATATATTATGAATATATATATATATATATGAATAATCACTTGAACATTATTTAATGATCATCTGTAGACTAAGTCATTTTATGCACTTTAATATTATAGATATCAAATGACAAATAACACAAATAACTTCTCTATGTAATAGTCCCTGAGAAGGACAAGCTGACATGAAATAATTTCCTCAATTGACACGGGAACTTGAGGATTGTCCTCAGGTTCAAGGATGTCACTCAAACCCCTCCCTTATTTCTTCTAGCTGAGAATGAAAGATGTGCTGAACAAAATGCTTACCAGAAGCAAATTGATTATGCAACTGATATTTCATGACTCATGCTTGTAATTATGAGTGTTGAGCTTTAGAAGCAACAAGAGCATAATGATGCTTATGATATGATTGAGCACCTTTAAAGGATGTTTGAAGGATAGGCTCGTCAGAAAGATTTGACAATAATAAGGCACCATACTTTGCATTAATGGAAGAATGGTATCCGGTTGGACCATATGTTCTAAAGATGATATGTGTATGTACCTTGATATTTTGGGTTTCAAGAATAGTCTAAAGACTCAGCATGATTTGATCAAACAATCTTTGAACAACTTCTATTCTTAGTTTGTTAAGAACAAAAAGAATGAGAAAGACAAAACACTCACTGAGTTCTTAAGCATGTTTAAAACTGTTGAAAATAACACGGTAAAGGCATGAATTACGTCCATATTGATGATGTACATATGGAATTCGAATGGGAAAGGAAAGTGGACAGGCAAGGTGAAGATTTGATCTCATTCAGTGCCAAACCAAAGTCCAATCCAAAAGGGCTTTTGAAGCCTGATAGTGGTGTTGCTAAAGGAGATGATTGTCATTCTTGTGGAAATAACCGGATGATTGGAAGTTAAATTGTCGACCTTGTTTTGTAGGATATCCTGAAGAAACTAAAGGGTATAGTTTCTATAATCCTACCGAGAACAAAGTGTTGGTTGCTCGAACAGCTGTATTTCTTGAAAGAGAGTTACTTTCAAAGAAAATTAGTGGGAGGACTATAGATCTCGATGAAGATCAAAAAATGGGCAGGAAGTACATCAAGATGTTCCTGCTCCGGAAACACAGGTTGTTCGTAGATCTACTAGGGCTCGTCATGAGCCAGAGATATATTATGGATTTCTCTTGACTCAAGATGATGATGTAATGCTCATAGATAATGATGAGCCTCTTACCTACCAAGATGCTATGAACAGTCCAGACTTCGAGAGATGGCTAGAGGCCATGAAATCCGAAATGGAATCCATGTATCAAAATAATGTATGGACTTTAGTTGATCCACCTGAAGGGGTAAAACCTATAGGGTGCAAGTGGGTTTTCAAGAAGAAAACTGACATGGATGGTAAAGTACAGACCTATAAAGCGTGACTGGTGGAAAAAGGTTTTAAACAAGTTCATGCTATAGACTGTGATGAGACCTTTTCACCAGTTGCTATGGTCAAGTCCATCAGGATTTTGCTACCAATAGGTGCTTACTACGACTATGAGATTTGGCAAATGGATGTCAAAACCGCTTTCTTAAATGGGAGCCTTGAAGAGGATGTATACATGATACAACCTGAGGGTTTTATCGATCCCAAGTTTGCTAAGATGGTCTATAAGTTGCTTCAATCTATTTATGGATTGAAGCAAGCCTCAAGGAGATGGAATCGTCATTTTGATGAAACAGTCAAAGAATTTAGCTTTATTCAAAATGAAGATGAACCATATGTTTACAAGAAGGTTAGTGGGAGCCACGTGGCATTCCTAGTACTATATGTAGATGACATATTACTAATAGGGAATGACATACCTTCTCTACAGGCTGTTAAGACTTGGTTGGGAAATAGTTTCTCGATGAAGGACTTAGGTGATGCTACCTATATATTAGGGATCAAGATCTATAGAGATAGATCAAGGAGATTAATCGACCTAGTCGGAGTACATACATTGATAAAATATTGCAGCATTTTAGGATGCAGGAGATAAAGAAAGGATATGTTTCGATGTCTCATGGGATAGTGATCTCAAAAGATAATTGCCCCCTAAATCATTAGATGATAAGGGCTGTTTGAGAAAGCTCCATCTGCTTTAGCAATTGGATCTATAATATGTACAATGATATGTATTTATCATATGTATGCTTTGAGCATGACGAGCAGATACCAGTCTAATCCAGGTGAGGGTCACTGGATAATTTTCAAGAATATTCTTAAGTACTTAAAGAGGACTAAAGATTTATTTTTGGTGTATGGAGAAGATAGGGAACCGGTTGTAAAGGGTTACATTGATACTAGTTTCTTAACCTAATTTTTGGATAGACAAGGATGATTATGTGTCTATGTCTGGTTTGTGTTTTGTCTAAATATAAGTGATGTTAGCTGGAATAGTTCACAGCAAGAACATTGATGATTCTATAAAGGATGCCGAATATATTGATATTTTTTGAAACAGCCAAGTAGACTGTTTAGGCATGTCCTTAGGCGATATCACCTTATTAATGAGATTAATGATCAAGGAGATATAAATGTAAAGTGTATAGTAATGATAGTGTTGCAGACCCACTGACTAAGGCTTTGTCGCAGCAGAAGTACGATGGTCATACTAGTTCCATGAGTATTAGATACATGGGTGATTGGCTCCAGTGCAAGTGGGAGATTGTTAGTGTTTGTGCCCTAGAGACAACACTATGATATTTTAGTTTAAGATATTAGGATTATTAATGTTTATGTTCTATCGATTATTCTATTTATAATTTATTAATTCTTAATTTACTGCGATATAAATGTTAGATTAATAAATGTCCTTGGAATATGATATGCAATTCTATATCTCTAAGTACGTGACTTATAAATGAGATTATGAGAATAGTATCAATATTCCTAAAGGTCCCTAGTCGAGTATTATTATTAAGGGACAATAATAATGCATTACGACTGGTGTGTTTGTTGACTGATGATCACATCTCATTGATCATAGGTATAATGATACTAAAGTCAAAACACAGGCAGATGTATATGTACATGGTGTTGGACAGACCAAATGTGAGATTCTACATGTCTGTTGTGTCATAAGTAATTCTCACAGTGATAATGATGTAATGGTCCTGAGAACTGAAGTCATTATATTTCTATACGAGAATTAATATACATTGATTCCATGAAAAGTTATCCTTGACCGGGTAATGATAAAAGTGGACATTGGGTATATTATGAATCGTATGAGAAATATGAATGATCTAGATGGGATTTAACCCTCCTATTTTAGGAGTGATATATTGGCCTCTTGTGTGAGATAGACTATGAAATGCGTGGTCACGCTCAAATGTTGATATGATATGATAGTCTACTCATTGATCAAGGAAACTTGGATTAAACTATGATGAGGATGATACATTACATGCCTCTAGTTTAATCTATAATATTTGGTTAAAGGGATTATATTACATTGTACATTATTCACAAAAGGTTTAATCGATCACCGATTCAATTATTATTACTTGGGTATCAATGATGTATTACTAGATTCCGCTCATTGTTTACGATTTTAAATTAGATTTAAAATTTGTTGCCAACGTAATAATAACATATAGGGTCACACACTAAGAATGCTTGAAGGAATTATTTAATTTAAATTGGATTTAAATTATATTAAAGTAATTCGAATTATTTATAATATTTATTAAGTATGACTTAATTGATTAGATAAATATTGATATTCGAATTTACTAATATTAATTATGAAATTTATTTGTTAAATAATTAAGTGAGACTTAATTATAATACAAATAGAAATTTCAAATTAATAATAAATCCTAATTAGTTAAGAGTTATAATTTGTTTTTATACTCTCTATATAATATCTCTTGTGTGGCTGATTTTGTAAGCAAGTTTTTTACTAAAACCCTAGCCACCAAGGGAGAAGATGGAGAGAGCGAGAAGAAACGAGTTTGTGCTAGTACACATCCAATCCTTGAGTTCAAGCATTCATGTGGATACCGATAGAGCGTAGATCGCGAGAGCGGGATGCGTGGTGATTGAACAAGCTTTGGATCTCCATTAGTCAACCAATTGATAAAGCTTCTTAAGGTAAACAATCTGATCTACGAATTAAATATATGTTTTTCGCATGGATCCTGCGGTGGGTTTCGAAAATTCTATTTTTTTTACGTTTTTAATTACTGTATCCATTGCGTTTATGTGCTCGAAACCCATCATGGTTTGGAGACAAGATGCCAGGGAACTGAAGCCATCAAAAAGAACAGGAAGACTATACTCACTCAAGAGTATGCGCACTTAGATTCAAAAGCTGATAAATCATTAACTGATTTATATGATAGGTTTTCCAAACTCTTGAATGATCTGTCACTGGTGGACACGGAATATGATCTTGAAGATTCAAATCTAATATTCCTTTTGGCTCTTCCTGAAAATTGGGATTTGAAGTCTACTACCATAAGAGACAACTATGACCTTGCTGAAACTACTCTTGATGAAATTTATGGTATGCTCAAGACTCATGAACTTGAGATGGATCAAAGGAGTAAAAGGCAAGGAAAAAAGTCAAAGACAGTTGCACTTAATGCTGAAGAGGAATCTCCTAAAGTGGTTGTCTCAAAGAGAGGCAAAGGAAAAGCTCTCATCATACAGTCTGATTCAGAGTCATCAGATTCTGATGATGATGATTCAGAACCTGAAAGTTTATCTGAAGTGGATGTTGATGCAGAGATGATGCAGCTGTGTGCTCTTATGGTGAAGGGTATCACAAAGATAGCCTACAAGAAATTCAGAAAGGGCAAGAAGTTTTCCAGGAAAGGTGAAAGTTCTGAAAAGAAAGGGTTCAGAAAGTCTGAAGGCAGAGAAGGAAAGTCTGACAGAGGAGACAAGTCAAATGTCAAATGCTACAACTGTGGTGAAAGAGGCCACATTTCTCCTGATTGCAAGAAAGGAAAAGGTGATAAAGGCCAGGTACTTATCACAAAGAAGAAAAACCGGGTAGACACTTCAGAATCTGAAGAAGAGGTGAACTATGCCTTAATGGAAAATGCTGACAGCAGTTCTGATGCTACTGAATTGAAGGTACCTCAATCAACTCTTGCTTTTCATACTGATGATATTTCTGAGCTAAGATTATATCTTAAAACCATGTTCATTAGTTTTAGAGATCATACTTTAATAAATGAAAGATTAACATCTGAAAGTCTTGCTCTTAGAAACAGAAATGACTGCTTAGAAAAAGAGTTAGTTATGTTTCAGCAAACTCAGAAAGAAAGAGATGAGGCTTTGCATGTTAGAGATGAAGTGCTAAAACTGAACAAATCTCTTAAATCTGAACTGGAAAAAGGAAAAGGAGATAATCAAAACTTGGACTAACTCTGGAAGAACAACTCAGAAAATCTTAGAAAATGGAAATTGGAAAGAAGGACTAGGTTACCTAGATAATAAAGAAGAAAAGGAAACTGTGTCATCTAAACCAAACTTTACCAAGAAAGCTGAAAAGCCTAAAATTAATCCTGTCAAGTTTGTGTCAAATTCCGATGTGTCAAAATCTGAAAAGATGAATGATTCTAAAACAGAAGTCAAAGAAAAGTCAACTTCTGACAAATTAAAACAGGATAAACCAGCTGAAGTAAACAAAGGTTTAATGACAAAAAAACAGCTTAAGTATAAGCTGAAAGAGATTAAATATATGAACAAGGTAAAGGAATCTAGGAAAAATAGGAATGGAAAGGAAGGTGTGAATAAAAGTAATAATTATATGCTTGTTCCTAATACTCCTCGAAAGAAATGCTATAATTGTGGAAACTCTAACCATCTTGCTTCTTTTTGCAGAAAAAATAAAGATATAAACTCTTTACCTCCTAGATCAGGAGTTAAGAGTCAGTTTGTTAGGTTCAAACCACAAAATTCTTGTTTTTATTGTGGTAGTTTATGGCATTATATTTATACTTGTAAGGAATATCATAGTTTGTACTATGATTATTATCAAATAAAACCTTCTTTAAAGAAAGTTAGTGTAAATTCAGATATAAAGTCTGATATAAAGTCTGACAAAAAGCATGTCAGCATAAACTCTAAAATTAAATCCGCTGCAAATGCTAACAAACTTAACAAGGCCAAAGGATCCAAGCAAGTCTGGATCCTTAAAAACTAATCAATAGTGGTCTTTGTGATTGCAGGGCAACAGGAAAAACATCCTAGTTCTAGACAGTGGATGTTCAGGACATATGACTGGAAATAAAGCCCTGCTATCAGACTTTGTGGAGAAAGCTGACCCAGGAGTTTCTTATGGAGATGGCAACATGGGAAAGACTCTGGGATGGCAATATCAATCTTGGGAATGTCATAATTGAATCAGTAGCTCTTGTCTCAGGACTTAAACATAATCTGCTAAGTGTGAGTCAAATCTGTGACAGAGGTTACCATGTAGATTTCTTTGAAGAACACTGTGAAGTTGTAAGTAATTTTACAGGTAAAGTGGTTCTGAAAGGTTACAGACATGGTAACATATATGAAGCCAGGATTTCAACAGGTTCTGATGGTTCTGTAATCTGTCTGTTAAGCAAAACATCAATTGAAGAAAGATGAAATTGGCACAAGAGACTCTCTCATTTAAATTTCAACAATATAAATGAGTTAGTAAAGAAAGATCTTATGAGAGGACTGCCAAAATCAGTATTTACTCCTGATGGCCTTTGTGATTCATGTCAAAAGAAAAAACAAAGAAAATCTTCATTCAAGAGAAAAACTGAGTCCTCAATTCTTGAGCCTTATCACTTACTGCATGTTGATCTATTTGGTCCAGTCAATGTCATGTCTATTGTAAAGAAGAAATATGTTATGGTTATAGTGGATGAGTTCACAAGATACACTTGGGTGTATTTCTTGCATAAGAAGAATGAAACTGCATCTACTCTAACTGATCATGTTAGACAGCTGGATAAATTAGTCAGAGATTCTGTAAAACTTATAAGAATTGATAATGGCACTGAGTTCAAGAATTCAATAATGGAAGAGTTCTACAAAGAGCATGGAATAAAGCAGGAATTTTATGCACCTGGAACTCCACAGCAAAATGGAGTTGTAGAAAGAAAGAACATGACTCTTATTGAAGCTGCAAGAACTATGCTTGATGAAGCAAAGCTACCAACCTATTTTTGGGCTGAAGCTGTGTAGACTACTTATTTTACACAGAATGCTACACTGATAAACAAGCATGGAAAAACACCATATGAGATAGTGAAAAAAAAGAAGCCAAATTTGAAATACTTTCATGTATTTGGATGCAAGTGTTTTGTTCTTAAGACTCATCCTGAACAGCTGTCCAAATTTGATCTAAAAGCTGATGAAGGAATTTTTGTTGGATATCCACATTCCACAAAAGCCTTCAGAGTCTACAATTTAAGAACAAGGGTTGTCATGGAATCTATCAATGTATCTTTTGATGATAAAAAGATTACTGGACTTGAATATTTCAATGATCATGATCAGCTGAGATTTGAAAAATGAAGATATAAATTCTGATTCTGTAAGTTCTGATAACTTAAATCCTGATCTTGTAAGTTCTGACGAGTTAAATTCTGATGTCATTGAAACTGTGGTAACTGCTCCAAGAGAAAATGCACCTGTTCAAGGGGGAAAGTTGATGATCACACCACATCTCAAGACTCTCAAGAAACATCAGAACCTGTCACTGGCTCTTCAAGTTCTGATTCATCAAGTTCTGATGAGCCAAATTCTGATAATTATGGAAACTCTGATTCTTCAATTCCTGAAGAATCCAACTCAAATTCTGGAATCTCAGAGAGCATAACTTTAGGGGGAGTATCAGAAAATGCTGATAGAGACATCATGAATCATGGGGGAGGATCCAGTTCTAGAGATCAACTTCCATCTGCAAGGAAGTCGACTAAATCATACACACCTGACTTAATCATAGGAGATCCTAAAGCATGTGTCAGAACTAGAACAACAACAAATGAATGTCTCTATCATTCCTTTCTATCTCAAACAGAACCAAAGAAAGTGGAAGAAGCTCTACAAGATGCTGATTGGGTGCAAGCAATGTAGGAAGAGTTAAATGAATTTGAAAGAAATAAAGTCTGGACCCTAGTGCCAAGACCAAAGAACAGATCTATTGTTGGCACAAAATGGGTGTTCAGAAAACAAAACTGACAGTGATGACATAATTATAAGAAATAAAGCAAGACTGGTTGCTAAAGGTTACTCTCAATAGGAGGGTATTGACTATGATGAAACATTTGCTCCTGTTGCTAGATTGGACGCCATAAGAATCTTTTTGGCTTATGCTGCTCACAAGAAGTTTAAAGTCTTTCAAATGGATGTGAAAAGTGCTTTTCTCAATGAAAAATTGGAAGAAGAGGTATTTGTTGAACAACCTCCAGGTTTTATAGATCCAAAATTTCCTAATCATGTCTACAGACTTGATAAAGCACTCTATGGTCTAAAGCAAGCTCCAAGAGCATGGTATGAAACTCTGGCACAATTTCTTCTGGAAAGTGGATTTACCAGAGGAACAATTGATAAAACTTTGTTCTATATCAACCATGGCAATGACTTACTTTTAGTCCAAATTTATGTTGATGATATCATTTTTGGTTCTACAAATGCCAAACTCTGTGAAAAGTTTTCAAAGCTAATGCAGTCAAGATATCAAATGAGTATGATGGGAGAACTTAGCTATTTTCCGGGACTTCAAGTCAAGCAAACTGAAGAAGGTACTTTCATAAATCAATCCAAGTACACCAGAAATTTACTCAAGAAATTTGGAATACAAGACAGTTCAACTGCATCCACTCCCATGGCCACTGCCACCAAGTTAGATAAAGACACTAGAGCATTAGTAGATATTACTAACTACAGAGGTATGATTGGCTCATTACTCTATTTAACTGCAAGTAGACCTGATATCATGTATGCTACCTGTCTTTATGCAAGATTTTAGGCTGATCCAAGAGAACCTCATCTAATAGATGTAAAAAGAATTTTCAAGTACCTCAAGGGTACAACTGATCTAGGATTGTGGTATCCTAGAGAATCAGACTTTAAGCTAATAGGTTGCTCAGATGCAGATTTTGCAGGATGCAAAATAGATAGGAAAAGCACTAGTGGAAGCTGCCAATTTCTTGGAGGCAGATTAGTTTCTTGGTTTAACAAGAAACAGAAATCAATTTCCACATCAACTGCAGAAGCAGAATATATTGCTACAGGAAGCTGTTGTGCACAGTTTCTTTGGATGAAGAATCAGTTACTGGACTGTGGGTTAGAATTTTCTAAAATACCTATTTACTATGATAATCAAAGTGCTATTGCTTTGACAGGTAATCCAGTTCAACACTCAATGACAAAGCACATCAACATTAGGTACCATTTCATAAGGGAACATGTGATGGAAGGTACAGTGGAATTACATTTTGTCCCAACAGATCAACAACTAGCAGATATCTTCACAAAACCTCTATGTGAAGCTATTTTACAAGACTGGTAAATGAACTTGGAATGGTTTCAGGTTCTTTCTCAAAATCTGTTTAGTTTTTGTTCTCATGCATCAGACTTTATGATCAGTATTTACAGATTGTCTTATCTCAATGTAATATGTGCTTAAAATATATCATATTAAATACTGATTATTATCTGATGTGATTTTATATACTCTGATAGTGTTTTGAATGTTCTGTGACCATTCACTCCAATGAGGATTATTTGTTAGATACTGACTTAGTAGTCTTTAACAAACTGTGTATCCCATGTTTGAATTAGTTATTTATGTGGAAATTGATAACACAAGCAAATTCTGATTTTGATCTTAGTCAAATTCACTTCTTGTATCTTATTACTAAGTCACAAACTAGATTATTGTTTCTTATCTGTCAAATTCTGATGTCATTAAATCTTCAGGATGAACTACATGCTTGATAAGCCTCACTTATCTGAAGAAAATAAAAGAAAAGAAAAAAAAATTGAAGTCAGATACTCCTTTGAGATCTAGAGTAAATATGTGAAAGGGAAGACCCAAGTGCATTGCTGGTATTAAGTTATATGCATTAGAAAAGCAAATAAATTTTTCTTGGTGACTTTTCACATTCTCTGATTACTGGAGAAATACTTTGATAATAGCATAAATTATGATAGCAGTTGTGACTCATTTACACTGAGAAGCCACCGTAAAAAGAATGTTAAAAGATGCATAAAATAAGCACAAACAGTTGAGGTGGACTCTTGCATAATTTATTCTACAGTAGGCTTCAAAATTAAAGACAGATTTTAAGCTTTTATCTTAGTTATGCCTTATTTCTAAGATATACTAAAGTTTATCAGACTTTAATCTTTATCTGATCATTTGTATATACACACACTCTCACTCCATATGAATGATGAAAATTATTGTGGTGATTAAGTTGTTTCAGATAAATAGTTAAGTATTATTTGCATAAATTCTGAGGACAAGTTCTGATGATTAAACTCTGAAGAATCCAGTCAGTATTTAGAATCACAGGAAAAGTCATTCACTTTTTGAGTAGAGAAGCCATGTTCTGTTGACCGTTAAATTCTGATAATAGTCAAGTTCTGATGCAAATCCTGATGGAAACTCTGATGCTTACGTGGCATTATTTAATTACTTGACTTATTTTTAGTATTTACTGTAACAGTTATATTTTTTCAGAAAATGATTAAGTGAGATAAAAACAGTGATAATCATTTGGTTAATGGGTTGCGTGTTTGTTTTGGTAACAACATGTGAGAAATAATTACTGCACGTTTATCGTGCCCACTCATTACTGTTTTGACTGTTTCCATGCTGCCAGGTGTAAAAAGTCTGTTCTGCTTCACAAAAATAGCAGTTATCACGTGGAGTGTATAAATAAGAGAGTTAAAAGATTTTACAATTTTTTACCTACTTTTCTTATTTTCTAATCTCTCTTATTCTCTCTTACTCTCGTATATTCTCTGAAGTTATTTTTTACAGGCATTTTATCAAACACCTTTCTTACACACAATTTTCTCACTAATTTCTTACAGAAATGGCACCCAAGGACATCATCTATAATGGAGCCAAGTTCGTCCCCAACAATTATATGGCTATTGTCAGCAAGAACGAAGCTCCATCAGATCTTCATTTTATTCAAGATTTTCTGGCTAACAGTGAGACTGGGTATGCTCTGACTCAACCACAATTACTCTCTGGAACACAGATACTGGAGTTTTGGAGGTGTGGTGTTTATGATGATGGTGGACAAGCTGGGTCCCCAAGTATTATCTTTATAACAGGGGAGGATGAGCATGTGGTGGCCTTGTCAATTGTTCGACAAGCTCTACTACCAGAAGATTCCACTGTTAATGCTCAAATTGAGGAGCCACTAGTATGATGGTCAATCTTGGCTATGAGAAAAGTTTGTCCAAGCTGGGACAACTGAAGAAGCCATACATTAGAAGGGAGTGGAGTTTTTTCTTTGACTGCATCACTAGAGCTTTTGCCAATAAATGCTCAAACTTTGATGCTATTCCTACTCTGAGTCAGCATATAGGGTATGATCTTCTAAATCAAACTCACTTTGATAATGCTCCTGCTATTTTGGGTTTTATTGGGGATAGGATGAAGGAGGACCCAAATACTGTTTACTTTGCTAGATTTTGTCAACCCATTTACAGTTTTTGTTGTGCTGATAAGCCCCAAAACTTTGGTGAGACTATTCCACCTTTTAAACTTGCTAAAAGGGCTTTCACAGACTTGTTATCTACTGATAATAAGAAAGAGATACTAAGACCCCTTCAAATTCCTACATCAGTCAAACAGTTCTTAGTAAACTCTGAACCTAACACATACACACCCAAATTTCCTGAAGTTGCACCCTCTCAACCTCCATCAGCACCTACAACCAATACTCAACCTGCTCAATCTTCTTAACCACAACCACAGCCTACCATCAGAACTTATTTCCAAGCACAATCCTCTCAACTAACCTCTGGTCCTTCTCAAAAAGTGTCAGTTGTAAAATCTGCTACAATATCTAGACCCAAATCTTTAAGAGCAAAATCTGTTCCTAAATCTCCACCAAAGAGAAGAAGGATGATTCTGAGGGATGAATCAGATGAAGATGAGCAAGTCCAGGTTCATACATCAGAACGTGTGACAATAGCAGCTGAAGAATCAATTGTTCAGGAGGAGGTAGGAGCTGAAAAGGAAATTTTTCAGAGAGAGGTCACTCCTCAGAAACAACCTGAAGCTGAGGGTTCTGACATTTTAAAAAGGAAAAGAACTTCAAGTTCTGATGCTGCTCAAGCAACTCCTCCACCATCCAAAAGATCAAAGAAGAAGAGATCAAGTGTGAAAATTACACAAGCTCAATATGAAGAAGCTGAGGAAGGGCATAACGACTCGTGTATTTTCCTTTTTATTTCTAATATCTAAGAGTTTAATAGTGGAATAAATAATTAAAAAAATATATGTATTGATTTTGGCAGCGGTTATTGATTATTATTTATTTATTTATGATCTGTTGATATGTGGGATTGGATTGTGTGATTTATTATTGAGTTATACGATTTTATTTCGCTTGTAAAAGTGATTTTATTATAGTTTTAGTTCCATAAATATTTGGATTATTTCTAAGATTGGTTTTATAATTTTATAATTTCAATAATTAATTTTAGGACTTTATAAAATTGAGAAATCAATATTTCATTAATTATTCATCTTTAAATGATTTTCTGATTTCGTTTATTTGTAAAATCCATATTTAATTCAGGAAATCTTCAAAAATTATGAAACTCATATTTTATTAAGTTCATATTATTCTGAGAATTTTAAAATTATTTTGGAAATTTTCGGGATTCGTTTCACCCGCGCGTCGTTTTGTTATTTGTTAAAAAGCAGGTATACATGTGCGCCTTAGAAATTGTTTTTAAAATTTCGAAAACTATGTTTTTAATTATTTCGGAATATTTCCGATCTTTTCAGACTAGTTGGAATTTATTTTGATACGTTTTCAAATATACATTGATCACTAAAAAAATTGTGAAGTCGGGATTAAAATTGGGTTCCGGGAATTCAGGGACACGTGTTAATAAATTACCACGTATCCTATTTTACAGGACACGTGTGGCTGTCATATTAATTCATGAACATCAATCTCTCTTTGCTCTCGGTCGTATCTCTCAAATTCTCTCGATTCTCCCTCTCCCTGCTTCGTTTCTTCGATTGTTTCTCCTCCCTCCTATTACATGTTCCTTCTTCGCCTCTGTTCCTCTGTTTCTCTACCGTTTCCGGTGAGTTTCACCGCCGCTGTTCTTGTTCCTTTTTCCGATTGGTGCTCGGTTCTGTGCTTAATTGATTGTGAGTATATATATGTATATATGCATGTAGTCAGTTGAGAATGGATGCTTAGTTCCTTGTTTCTCCTCTTTGTTGTTGTTGTTGATTCCGGTTGCCGCCGCGTAAATTCCGGCTAGGTGGCCGGAAGTGTGTGTGTGCGTCTGTGTTGTGTGTGTGTGTTTTGTGATGTGTGTATGTATTTTGTGATGTGTGTATGGTTCGTGCTGTGTGTGGTTCGTGCTGTGTGTGGTTCGTGCTGTGTGTGTGTGTGTGCGCCGGCCATGAGGCCGTGTGTGCGGTGGCAGTGGTGGCTGTGTTTTTGGATTTGGGCCTTGCAGTTGGGCTGTGATATTGTTGGGCTCGACTGTTGGGCCGAATTTCTGCAGTGGGCTGATTATTATAATTATAATTTCTATTTTGCCTTTTTCTGCAGGAAAATAAATGATTAATATTCATGAAATAAAAACTTTTGGTTACGGAAGAATTATTTTAATCAGCGTAATTTATTTGGAAACCCGTAATATAACGGACACCAATAAATTATACCGCCGTTGACGATGAACTTCGGTGAGTCAACGGTGGACGGTGATGACGTTGTTCTGAGTCCTAAATTTTATAAATAAATAAATTGATTTACGTAAAATATTTTTGGACTTAAATAATTAATTATGAATTGTGTTGTGGTATAAGTGATATGAGAATGGTGAACTTGATGTTGTGGATTGTTGTGATTGTTGACGTCGATTGAAATCGACGGGTAGGCTTACAAACAAAGGAGTTGCTTCCAAAATTTTCTAAAAATATATTTTTAAAATGTATGTATTTATGTTATACGTGTTATCCCTATTTGTGTTCGAATAATGTGATTACGTGATTATGTGTATAATAATTATACGAGTCGGGTTATAAGGATTTGAGGATATCAAGCATGTCGGTATAACTGATTAGGGTACTCTGTATTTGTAGATCCCAGTCGAGTTTCCCCAGGACCGAAGTCAGCGTGAATGCTACTTTGGGTTTTGTAAAGCGTTGCAAGGCAAGTACCCCTGACCATTATTTTATGGTTCAGTACGTATGAATAGCTAAATGTTTTATTCTCGTAATGGAACAGAAACGTTTTAAGTTACGTATCCCCTGTAGTTATAAATTACTGTTTTTAAATTGTTTTGGGGAAAAGTAACTTCGAAAGGTACCTATCTCGAATGAAATGATTTGCGAAATGGATTTTAAATGTGTGCTGGTAAAATGAATGATTTTGAAAATGAGATAGGTACAAGTATTTTGAAAACTGGATAAAACGGTCAGTTGTGGGATACATAGGGGCCAGAGTAGGCCTATTGAGGTGGCGTAAGAGGCTAATTCGGTTGCGCGCACCCTATAACCGATTAGTCCAGCAGGTCAGAGACCTAGCTAGTCTCTGAGTTCCGGAACAGATAAATGGGATGGCAGTTAGAGTCGTCTGGTGTTGATAACCTGATCAGCTGTCTTCACATATCTGTTACGTATCTGATTTGGATTTGTGATTCCCGTAAGGGTATAAGTAGTTGATACAGTGGTTTTATAAATATGAATAGCATGCTAAAATTAGACTCTGGTACTTACACAACACACTGCTACTTGTTTTGATAAAGCATGCTAGTCAGTGATATCCAGTTATCTCAGATTTTTATTATAAATTGTTGTTGACAGGATTATAGCTCTGTTCCTACTATTATTTACATTATTATTTTTATTCCGTTATTCATATGTTGGTACTGCTGAGCGATTATGCTCACCCTTGCAAACTGTTATGTATATACCGCAGATGCCTAGAAGACCTGTCAGACATACCCGTGTTCCCGCCCCTTCAGGGCCCGGCTCCTCTGAGGTAGTTTGTATCAGACCATGAGGTCTTATGAGTTGCTGAATAAAGTTAGAGTGTGTTAGATATTGAATAAATGGTTTGAAATAATGTGAACCTGAATCATACTTGAACCTGGATCGGATCTTGGTTTGGGGTCAAGTTAGTATATATTAATAATAATCTTATTGTTTATATTTTGGTAATTGTGTTTGGTGATGTCAACTCCTGACCCCGGGGCTGAGGCAGTCACAAAGGGGATCAGGAATCTCTGATCTCATCACAACCAATAGTAATTGAAGCTTGGCCACCTCCACCTCAAGCTGCAGACACTGTTCAAGATACAGTAATCACACCTCATGTCTCTCCAAACAAGGAACCAGTTACAGTTAAAGATTCAGGATTAAATCCTGAGATTGATATTCATAGGTTGAACATTCCATTTGTCCTGTTTCTGGAAGCACCACAAGGACAAGTGACAACTCCACCTGTTTCTCCTTTAAATGCTGATATTCCTTCTACTCCAATTCTGGATTTGGAACCTAAAGATCAGAATTTGGAACCAGCCTCTCCTTCTGTTACACAAACTCTGATTCTGTCAGAAGATGAGGAGAATTTGGCAAGTTCTGGAGACAGTGCTCCAGTCAATGCTCCCATTCTTGGAAAAGAGGCAATACTTAAAAAGTTTATTGAAGAAGATGCTTATGTTCCATGGGAAGAAACTCACAGAGGAGCTGAATGGATCCATAAGTGGAATGATACTTCCTTTCTTCCCAGCTCTACTGTTCTATCAGAACATGTGGCAAAGGCTGAAGAGTTGATGACAACTTCTGATTTTAAAAAATCATCTCAAAGTCACTGCTCTGAGTACTAGCACCTTCAAGGTCTTCATGATACTACTCAAGAAAAGATTGCTAAACTTCAAGACACTGCTACACAGATAGGCATGACTCAAGGTCTTGACAAGATAAGAGTCCTCAAACCTCTCAGGGAGCAAGTTGATAAACTAGCAGATGTTCAAGAAAAGCAGCAGGCTCAACTGGATGAGGTCCTGCAAAATCAAGCTGCTTAACAAACTCAACTGAATGAAATTCAATCTTTAGTGGAACTTCTTCTCTCTCTCTACTCCTACCAGATGATGCCAAAAAGGGGGAGAAGGTAGTTAAGTCCAAATGTTCTACTATTCAAACACTGAAGAAGAAGGATGATAAAGAAGATGACCAGGGAAACCCTAACAAGGGAAAATGTCAAGGTCAAAGGCAAAGCAGCAAAGTTTCTTCACAGAAACTAAATCCTGATTCTAGCAAATCTTCTACACAAAAGAATTCAAGTTCTGAAGCTGTGAATGCTCAAGTTCTAAAAGCAAGTCCTGATGATCAAAGTCTGATGACAAAGTCTGATATTCTGATTCAAGCTGAAGTCAAGGCTCTTAGAAGTTTTTACAAACTCTGAAGCTCAATGGAAGGGAGACAACTGTCTATTATAAAGATCCCAAGATTCAGACTCTTGATGAAGAGATTGTTAGAAGATTGTTTCTGAAGCATAATCCTAGAATGGATTTAGATAATCTAAAGGAGGAAGAAGCTAGATTTGCATCTGAGAAGACAAATCTTAAATCTAAAGCTTCTAATGCAAAGAAACCTCCAAGGCCTAAGGCAAAAGGCATTGTGATCAAGGAAAGCTCTGAGGCTTCAAAGCCCAAGACAAGATCACAAGTTGAAATTGATCCCAAGGCAAAAGGTAAAGGAAAGATTGATGAACCAACAAAGACACATGAGATGAAGATTCCTCAAATCCTGATGAAACCAGTGTGCAAACTAGTTCAAGTTTTTGATAATACAGCTACAGAAGATGAAACTGTTAAAACTCTGAAAAGAAAGAAGATAATAGAAGAATCTAAGACAACCTCTGACATAGCTCAAGTTGTTTAGAGTGAAGACATTTCAGAACAGTAAGGTATAAATCCTGATCAAGTCATCAAGATATCAACCTCTGACAAAGCTCAAGTTGATTTGAACAAAATGACAGTTACTGATAAGAAAAAACTCCTATGGAAAAATTCTAAACCATCAGATCCTAAGAAAAGTCAACTGCTATTTGATCTCATGACTGTTGGATTGAATGCCAGAGAAGTAAGAGACAGAGTTGGGTTAGGATCAAGTGAAGCCAAGGTGATAACAGGAGTTGAGGTAACTATCAAAGATCCATTTTCATTAACTGACAATCCACTTGAGAAGGTTACACAGAAACATCTTAACAAGGTTATATCTGCTCAAGTGATAATGGATGTTCGTGATAAGAAAAACCCCAAGGAAATGCTGATTATGTTTCTTCAAGATGGAAGAACATACAAAATGTCAGAATCAGATGTGCTGAACAAATATCTGAAAGAACTTCAATTCTTTCATTATCTTTTGGAGATAAAATCTGAGATTACCAGGAGATGGTCAAATTTCATAATAAAGACCATAAGGGATAAATCCAGAATCTCTGGATCAAGGGTTGAAGAATTTGTTCCCAAGATAGTTGAAGATGATGGAAGAGAAATCCCAATGAAGAAGAATTCTGCTACCATAGAAGTAATTCTGAAGGGAAAGTGTTTATGCTACAATGAAGACTCTTCACATCCTAGAGTAATCAGACTTGGTGATGGATTGGAAAGAAATCACATCTCAGCACTTAAGACTGTAATCTACCAGATTGGAAGTCAAGATGAAGAATTAAAGCAAGTCAATGCTACATTAGCTCAAGTCATGAGGAATGCAGAAGAGAAGCTGATATCAAACTTTGTCAAGAATCACTTTGGATTCAGATTGACTCAGTAAAATTGGTATAAGCTGCATGGATTGTAAGTTGTAGTTAGTTGGTTAAATAAACTCTCATTGTATTTGTACTTAAATATTTTTAACATCATCAAATCTATTAACTTGTATATTTTTCATAATTTACAAGTTGGGGGAGATTGTTAGATATATTTGATGTCATGTCTAATATGTTGTGTTTAGTTTCAGAACTTAATATCAGGACTTACTGGAAGTCAGAACTTATTGAAGTCAGAATTTATATTAGAACTTAAGGCCGTCAGGATTTATATCAGGACTTAAGCGCAGGTACTTCATGTAAGGAATGCGGTTGATTTACAGGAGAGGATCTGGACTAAAACAATAGAAGATATGCATGAAGAGTTGGACAACTAGAAGACTTGTAGAAGATAATATCTGATTGATATATTTTAGGAGACAGAATTATATTCCATATCAATTAG
The DNA here is from genome assembly GCF_009905375.1 of Apium graveolens. Taxonomy (NCBI): domain Eukaryota; kingdom Viridiplantae; phylum Streptophyta; class Magnoliopsida; order Apiales; family Apiaceae; genus Apium; species Apium graveolens. The sequence goes on along the minus strand of NC_133657.1, from coordinate 19,731,161 downwards.
AAGATATCTTGTAACTGTGTGCTATATAAACACAGTTTAGGGTTTACACTATATGTGTTAAGTTAACGAGAACATTATTCATCGTAACATAGCAGCTCTTAGTGATATTGTTAATCACTGAGTGAGTAGTTTAACCTACTTTGTGACAGAGCCTACTATATTGAATAAACTTGATTACTGTTACATACTTGTGTTATAAATCGATTTGATTATATAAATACTATATTCAACCCCCTTCTATAATATTGTGTGACCTAACAATTAATAAATAATGACATGTCATTTTAGCGACTGCACATTATGAGAAAGATTAATAAGAATAGATAGGACGAACATACCGTAATCGGACTGTACATTTTTTGTCATATAGTTCAATATATTTAATCAATGGTCATCTAATATAAACTATTTAATTGCGCTTTTCAATATTTGTTTGTTAATTTTTTAGAAATTTATGATGTTATTGCTAGCCGGTAAAAAATTCAAAAATTTCAGGTTATTAGTTATCAATAGCTTAAATATAAATCACACTTTATTTTATAAGATAATATTTTCAAAGTATACGAGGCATCACATACTATTCAGTTAGTACGAGAAATTATATAATAATGTTCAAATTCGGTTTAAATCTTATTTATAATACCCGAGACTAAATTATAATCGAATCAAATTATATTAAATTCAAAAATAGATACTACATATTAAAATTATCTCATTCTTGAGTATGAATTTGTTCGATTTCACCCCACTTTACACCCATATCAGTAATATGACTAATTTAAATAAAGTACATAAAAATAATATTATAATAATTAAAAATATATATAGCATTATTTAATCAAAAACAATTTAGGGGTAATAAATTTTATAAAAGATGATTTAATTTATAATTATATATAAAACTATGAAAACTGAAAAAATGATATTATATAAAAATATAATCAACATTATATTTGCTCGGAGTCAAAATAATATAAGAAATTAGGACAAAAATAGAGAATTTGCTTTACTTAATAAAAATGTCAAAATAAACTCAAAGATTTTTGTAGTATAATGGTTATGAGATAAGGATGGTAGGTGTTCGATTTTTAGTATTCATATAATTTTCTTATTTTAGCACAATTATATTAGAATATCATTCTTGTAAATTTTTGGTATATAAGGGTGAAATGGTAACTTTATGTCTATTTTGTTGGCTCAATTTGCTCATAATCCCCTTTTAATATATAGAAGAAGACTATGATAACTAAATTAAAAAAAAAAACTGAGTGACATCAATAAATAATATAAATCAGTATTTTGTTTACCCAAAAGTTAAATGTATAAAAAGAGAATTTGATAAAAAGGAGAGAATATGGGTTATGTAATAAGAATTTTAAAATGAACTTATAATGTTATGTAGCACATATGGTAGAGACATAAAATTGAGAAGTAGGAGGTAAGCGGTTTGATTCTTGGTGGATACACTAATTCTACTTATTTTTAACTAAAATGGTGTAAAAATGGCATTTTTCTAATTTTTTAATATAAAAGGGCAAAATCATAATTTCATAGTCATTAAATTGGCTCAATTTGCCCCTAATCCTCCTTTAATATATAGAAGAGATTAGTCAAGAAAAAAATACTATCTCCGTTCCAAGTTATTTATCAATATTGATTTTAACATTAACATGTATTGATCGCATAATCTTTTGATATTTTGTAACTTTTTTTTGCATCTTAAATTTTTATTAATAAAAAAACTTTTTTTGAGTAAGAAATTAATTTAATAAATAAAAGTCATACGACATCTACATAGATATTCGCATCGAACAAACATAAAACAAAAATAATAGGTGATCAATCTGTCTATTTTGGAGAAACAATCACATCATTTGTTGAAAATGATATATTTACATGTACCCGCTGTTAGTGTATACTGAAAATATTTATTTGAAGTATGTACATTTATTTCTGGCCAGTTTATTTGAGAATCATTTGAATGTTTACATGTTGTCTAATATTATATATTGTGAACAATCTAGTATCAAATGGGATATATAATATTAGATTGTTAAATACGGTTATATAATATAATAAGGTTCACAGCACAGGTGGTGTTGGACAATCCACTGGTATGGCTGTAGTATTATTTAGATTAGTTTATATTGACTAATAAATAATGCTAGTATACTTTGTGTATATTGAACAGGATCAAATTTAGAATTGTTCCCTTAATACTGATTAAGAAGGAGAACTAAGATTCTATGTTATTATTAATGCTTAGGTTCTTAATCTGGAAATTGACACGTGTATATTATTTACATGCTTTGATTTATATATGAAATAATTCTTTTGAATTATATCATTATATTTTGGGTGATGGAATTACATACATGGTGGATATTATTTATTGAAGGAATTCATGTCCTGATAATATTCGGGTTAATGATGTCCCCTTGAAAGCTCAAAAAGATTTAATTATGTGAAACCCTGCAGGTGGAATTTATTCTGGCATAATTAAATAAAGGTTGAGTGGATGATCAAGGATAAAAGATATTAATTAAATAAATTATCAGTAATTTATTTAATTAATGGACATATGATATTTTAAACATGGGGAATTTAATAAGCAAATAATATTGGAACCGAATTAATTAAATTACGGTATTAGGAAAGGTAGTGCAAATATTAATTCTTTAGTGGATTGAATTAATATTTAATTACATTGGGCTAGGCTCAAGATGTAATTAGAAGACTCAACCTAATTATCCATGGTCCCTATTGTAGCCTATATATATTCTTATTATCTTCTTGCTTGGCAATTGTGTGAAAACATATTGTAGCCACCAAGGAGCAAGAAGAGAGGATAACTTGAGAAGACGGAGGCCACACTTCACTCAAGGGAATTTGGGAATACAATAGAAGAGCGTGGAATCAACCATTAACAAGGTAATCCTCTTTTCGTAATCTTTATCGTAAAACGTAGTAACACCCTAAGTCCGTGGTTCCCAACAATTGGTATCAAGAGCCTGGTAATGGGTTCTACGTTTTATGATATAATGTCCATGTCGTAATTATATATGCGTGTATATAGTGTTTTGCTTGTATTGTTTTTTATGCAGGTTGTTAATCCACTATTATGGCCATGTATATTTTAATTATGTGTTTGGATCCCACGTGGTTTAATCGTGGTTAATTTTTGTTTTGATTTCCACGTGGTTTAATCGTGGTTGTAATTTACACGAGGGTTGATCGTGTTAGAATAGATTTTACAAAATTAGTTTTGTATTAGATCTATTTTTTTTGTAATTGTTCCGGGTATTTTGTAACAAGTTATGTGCGATCGGAAATCAATTCCGGTAGTATTTTGTTCCGCTGTGCGATTATAAGGGGTTGCTGTTGATGTTTGGATCGAACAAAATCAAAACAAAACTCACAGAAAAGCAACAGGCGCGCGCGCTGCGGCTGTTGCGGCAGCTGGGGCTGCTGGGGCCGCTGCGACAGCTGGGGCTGCTGGGGCCGCTGCGGCAGCTAGGGCTGCTGGGGCTGCTAGGGGCGTCAGGGCGCGCTTGGGGCAGATTTTTTTTGAGAGCTGGATTTTTTTTTTCAAGGGCCATAATAGTGGAAAATTTATTTTATTTTTTTCCATTAAATTTTTAATTATTGCTTTAATTTATTGATTATGTGTGTCGTTAATTATGTGTGTAATTCCTTTAAAATTGCATGTTTAACTTAATTAGGACGACATGAACATAAATTTTATTTATTGCTTTGATTAAATGTTATATGTTTCTAAAATTACGTGTGTATTTTGAATGCATGATTAGACATAATTATAATGACATAGGACCCCATTTAATTTTAAAATTCCTCAATTTTAATAAAAAATTCTAAGTGGGAGAGGAAATTAATATGAAATCCCATGGTCTCCATTATTGGTTGTAGGTAATTTAACATAAAGACGAATATAAATTATATATACGTCACCCATTGTGGCATGTAATTTATGGTGTCTAGAATGTTATAGAAATTACTAGAACAAACTTCTTAAATTAATTTTTAAAAGGAATAAAATACGGATTTTCTTTATTTCTGATTTGGGGCGATTTTGTCAAAAACGAGTTCATCGAACTTGTAAGGCTGTGGGTTTTAAGCGAGACCGATGTGACTCCTCCACTACCTGGAAATCAAACCATTGATGAATATTGAATTGAAGTATTCTATTCAAGGCAAAATTATGAATATTGGAAGGTATACACGCCACCCATCGTGGCGTACCAAGTTCCATAGATTTCAAATAATTTAAGTTTTGATGATGGTATACACTTAGCTATGAAAAATAATATAGTCCACCCCAACGTGGCATATTGTTTAGTAATAGGACCGAAGTAACATTTAAACAAAATTAGGTGGTATACATGTCACACATCGTGGCGTACCAGAAGCTTATGGTGTTTAGATGTTAGTGCATTAAATTTTAATAATTGTTAGAGGAATCAATAGATCTTAATAATTAATGCACCCTTATTTATGTGATGTTTTTATGCATGATTCTCAGGATAAAATGGGCTTTAATCCACTATTCACCATACTTAAGGATAACAAACTTACCGGACCTAACTATATTGAATGGAAACGAAATTTGGACATTGTGTTGACTGCTGAGGAGTACAAGTTTTGCACTTATGAACCCAAGCCTGAACAGCCTGCTGCTGATGCTCCTGAAGATGAGAAAGAGTATTATAAACCGTGGATTAAGGCTGATGAGATATCGCGATGTTACATTCTGGCAGCAATGTCGGGTGTTTTGCAACATCAGCATCAGTCTATGGCCACTGCTTCAGATATGCTCTTTAATCTCAAGGAACTTTTTGGAGATCAGAATAGGGCTGCTAGGCAAGTAGCCATAAAGGCTTTAATGAACACTCAGATGGCTGAAGGCATACCTGTAAGGGATCATGTTCTCAAGATGATGTCGCATCTGAATGATATAGAGATCCTTGGTGCTGAACTTGACGGGGAAACCCAGATTGACATTATCCTTATGAGCTTGTCCAAGAGTTTTGATCAGTTCCGCTTGAATTACAATATGAACATGAGGCAGTATAGTCTCGCGGAACTGCTGACAGAACTTCAGGCAGCTGAAGGATTATTTCGGCAGAGTGTTCAAGTGAATGTGGCTGGGAAAGGTTCTTCCTCTAAGCCGAAAGGTATTAAGAAGAAGAAAAAGGCTCAGACACAGAAAGCTGTGAAGGCAGTGGGAGTTCAGGGTGGTGTGAAAAAGCTTAAGGGAAAGTGCTTCAGATGCAAACAGTCAGGTCACTGGAAACAGGATTGTCATCTTCCTAAGAAGACAAAGAATATTGGTATGTCTCTAGTTACAGAAACATTTATAGCGGCTATATCTATGAGCACTTGGTGTGTAGATACAGGAGCCACTGATCATGTTTGTAATTCTATGTAGGGGTTCCAACTATCCAGAATGCTTAGAGATGGTGAGTTATACGTGTTCATGGGAGATGCTACGAAAGTAGCAGTAGTTGCAGTAGGAGTTATTCATTTATCTTTTGGTTCTGATAGGATTTTGATTTTGAACAATTGTCTTTATGTACCTTCTTTTAGAAGGAATTTAATTTCGGTTTCTAAACTTGCTTTGGATGGTTATAATGTTTGTTTGGATCGTAATGTTTCTATTATGATGAATAAACGAATTATATGTTCTGGTACATTGCAAGACAATTTATATATAATTAATCCTAGTCAACCTGCACTGCAACTGCAATTTAGGGAATTGAACAACACATCTTCTAACTCTACTAAAAGAAAGGAACCTTCTAGTTTGAACCAAACATATCTTTGGCACTTGAGATTAGGTCACATTAACTTGAGGAGGATTCAAAGACTGGTAGTAAACGAGCCTTTAAGCTCATTGGCAGTGGAGCCATTTCCAGTTTGTGAATCCTGCTTGGAAGGTAAAATGACTAATAGGCCTTTCAAGCCAAAGGGGAATAGAGCCAAACAAATATTAGAATTGGTTCACTCTGATTTATGTGGACCCATAAATATCCAAGCAAGAGGTGGTTATGAATATTTTATCACTTTTATTGATGATTATTCTAGATATGGGTACGTTTATTTATTGCGTCATAAGTCTGAGTGCTTTGATAAGTTCAAAGAGTACAAAGCTAAAACGGAGAAGCGACTTAATAAAAGTATCAAGTCACTACGATCAGATCGTGGTAGCGAATACTTGCTTGGAGAATTTAGGGAATATTTATCTGGAAAATGGGATAGAATCCCAGTTAACTGCACCAGGCACACCCCAGCAGAACGGTGTAGCAGAGAGAAGGAACCGGACTCTTTTAGAGAGTGTTAGATCGATGATGAGTTATTCGGATTTACCCAATTCGTATTGGGGACATGCCTTAGAGACAGCAGCTTATCTTCTGAATTTAGTACCTTCTAAGTCGGTTCCTAAAACCCCCTTAGAATTGTGGACCGGGGATAAGCCGAGTCTAAGATATATTCGAATATGGGGTTGTCCAGCACATGTGCTGAACAAGAACGCGACTAAGTTAGAATCTCGTACAGAAGTAAAGTTGTTTGTAGGCTACCCCATGGGAATGAAAGGATATTTATTTTATAGTCTGAAGAATCGGGATGTCATTGTTAGCACCAATGCAAGATTCTTGGAGGAGGACTATATAATGAATCACAAACCCATGAGTAGTGTCATTTTAGAGGAACTAGTGGGAGGGACAAATAATACCCATGAAGCTGTAGTACAAGTAGAACAACCACAACATAATGTACAACCTGTCACTAATACCGCACCAGTGCCTCGTCGTAGTGGGAGGGTTGTTCAACAGCCTGATAGATTCATGTTTTTGGGAGAGTCTTCAGACTTGGTCCCTGGTGAACATGATGATGATCCCCGTACATACGAAGAGGCAGTACAAGATAAAGATGCAGATCTTTGGCAAAAGGCGATGGAATCTGAGATAGAATCAATGTATTCTAATCAGGTCTGGGAGCTCGTGGAACCACCCAAAGGTATAAAACCTATTGGATGTAAGTGGATCTACAAGAAAAAGAGGGGATTAGATAAAAAGGTGAAAGCCTGGAAAGCAAGACTTGTTGCGAAAGGGTATACTCAGAAAGAAGGTATCGATTATGAGGAAACCTTTTCACCGGTAGTCATGCTTAAGTCAATCCGTATTCTTTTATCTATAGCAGCTCATCTCGATTATGAGATTTGGTAAATGGATGTCAAGACAGCTTTTCTTAATGGAAGTCTTGAAGAAATCATCTATATGCAGCAACCAAAAGGATTCATTAAGGAAGGCCAAGAGCATCTGGTATGTAAGCTTAAGAGGTCTATTTATGGACTTAAACAAGCTTCTAGAGACTGGAATATTCATTTTGATCAGGCAGTCCAGTCATATGGATTTGATCAAAGTCCAAGCGAATCGTGCATGTATAAGAGAAGTGAAGGTAATGCAGTGGTTTTTCTAGTACTATATGTAGATGATATTTTACTCATTGGAAACAATGTTGAAATGTTGTCATCAGTAAAGGCATGGTTGTTCAAATAATTTGACATGAAGGACCTAGGTGAAACGGCATACATCCTTGGGATCAAAGTTATAAGGGATCGCAAGAAAAGGATGTTGGCTTTATCTCAAGAGCCCTACATTGATGAAGTATTAGCTCGTTTTAACATGCAGAACTCCAAGAAAGGTTTTTTACCTTTTAAGCATGAAGTAAGAAGCAGTGTCCTTCGACACCTAAGGATATAGAGAGCATGAAAGCAGTTCCTTATGCTTCAGCATGTGGAAGCTTAATGTATGCTATGTTATGTACGAGGCCTGACATCTGCTTTGCTGTAGGCATGGTTAGTAGATATCAGTCGAACCCAGGTCAGGAATATTGGAGTGCAGTAAAAACTATACTCAAGTACCTGAGAAGGACTAAGGAGTATATGTTAATTTACAAGGCCTCAGATCTATTTCCTTTGGGATATACTGATTCAGATTTCCAATCAGATAGGGATAAGAGGAAATCAACCTCGGGATATATTTTTACTTTGGAAGGTGGAGCCGTTATATGGAGGAGTGTAAAGCAGAAATGCATTGCAGACTCCACCATGGAGGCCGAGTACGTGGCGGCCTCTGAGGCTGCCAAGGAGGCTGTATGGTTCAGGAACTTCATTTTGGACTTAGATGTGGTACCTAATTTGCCTAGGAGCTTGACGGTGTATTGTGATAACACTGGTGCTGTGGCAAATTCAAAGGAACCGGAGACCACAAAGCAGCTAAACATATTGAACGTAAGTATCATCTCATACGAGGAATCGTAAAGCGAGGGGATATAGTTGTGGCTCACATATCATCAGAAAACAACCGAGCAGATCCTTTCACAAAGAGCTTGCCAACCAAGGTTTTTGACAAGCATGTGGAAGCGATAGGAGTCAGATGGATGGACACATAGATTTTTATGTAATAGTGGATTAAATAAACACTGATGTACACATAGAATATTTTGAGTATAAGTGGGAGATTGTTAGTGTATACTGAAAATATTTATTTGAAGTATGTACATTTATTTCTGGCCAGTTTATTTGAGAATCATTTGAATGTTTACATGTTGTCTAATATTATATATTGTGAACAATCTAGTATCAAATGGGATACATAATATTAGATTGTTAAATACGGTTATATAATATAATAAGGTTCACATCACAAGTGGTGTTGGACAATCCACTGGTATGGCTGTAGTATTATTTAGATTAGTTTATATTGACTAATAAATAATGCTAGTATACTTTGTGTATATTGAACATGATCAAATTTAGAATTGTTCCCTTAATACTGATTAAGAAGGAGAACTAAGATTCTATGTTATTATTAATGCTTAGGTTCTTAATCCGGAAATAGTAATTGACACGTGTATATTATTTACATGCTTTGATTTATATATGAAATAATTCTTTTAAATTATATCATTATATTTTGGGTGATGGAATTATATACATGGTGGATATTATTTATTGAAGGAATCCATGTCCTGATAATATTCGGGTTAATGATATCCCCTTGAAAGCTCAAAAAGATTTAATTATGTGAAACTCTGCAGGTGGAATTTATTATGGCATAATTAAATAAAGGTTGAGTGGATGATCAAGGATAAAAGATATTAATTAAATAAATTATCAGTAATTTATTTAATTAATGGACATATGATATTTTAAACATGGGGAATTTAATAAGCAAATAATATTGGAACCGAATTAATTAAATTACGGTATTAGGAAAGGTAGTGCAAATATTAATTCTTTAGTGGATTGAATTAATATTTAATTACATTGGGCTAGACTCAAGATATAATTAGAAGGCCCAACCTAATTATCCATGGTCCCTATTGTAACCTATATATATTCTTATTCTCTTCTTGCTTGACAATTGTGTGAAAACATATTGTAGCCACCAAGGAGCAAGAAGAGAGGATAACTTGAGAAGACGGAGGCCACACTTCGCTCAAGGGAATTTGGGAATACAATAGAAGAGCGTGGAATCAACCATTAACAAGGTAATCCTCTTTTCGTAATTTTTATCGTAAAACGTAGTAACACCCTAAGTCCGTGGTTCCCAACACCCGCTTCATTACATCCGGTTCGAACTAATCCTGTTTGAGTTATCGACCATAATTGCAATCCAGTGGAATTTTTTATTATTAAATCAAAAATTATACTCTCACGAACAAAGGAGAGAAATACCAAAACTATCACTAAGGAGATACTACAGCCAAATTGAAATTACAAAATAAAAGTAAAGTTTTAGATCCATAAAACAAACCATAAAAATAAGAGAACCCGGTTCCCTTGAAAACGAAGAACCACCCGCCTAATTGGAGACGATAGAAAATCCGAATGCTCCGATGGTTTTTGATCTAAAAAATATTTTTGAAAAATACGATGGAAATCAAAATCTAATAATAAAGATAAAAATATTGAAAGAAATTAAAGATAATGTGGATTTTCACCGAAAAAAATCGATAAAAGACCCCGCGATGAGAAGGAGAAAAGGAGGATATAGAGAAAAAAAAGAGCACTTATCCATTGCTCCAGAGTTTTAAAAGGGAAGAAAAGCAAGTGAATGATAAATAAATTAGTTTTACTTCAATTCATAATCATGGTCCCTAATTTTTAAAAGTAGTGAAAGTAAATGTTAATAAATGTAAATTTGACAATTTTTTACTTCAAAACACCGAAAACACTAAAAAGTATAGTCCGTTTAATTAGCACTAATAAAAAAATTAAATAATATAACGGGTCAAAAGAGGAAAATAAATTGCAAAGGAGGAGGAGAAAAATAAATTAGAAGCGGAGTATTTTTTTCGTACAAGTCGAACTCGACGAGGTCAGGGTTGGTTGTTTACGGGATACAAATTAGAACCGGGATCCGTATATAACTATACGGCATATATACCGTGGCAGAACCTTTCCGGTGAAATCATTTATACAAACTTTATAGCACTCTCCTTAATAATCCCCCCCCCTTTTCTTCGATCCAAAATGGTATGTGTTTTTTAATTTATATTTGTTTTAATTCCTCATCTGTTATTGATTTGTGCTGTTCAACTTTTCTACTTGTATAATTTGTTTAAGCTGTTACTCTTGATCATTATGTGTTGACGGGGTGATTCTTTTTTTTTCTTTAAATATATTAAGATCTAATTCTTGCAAGTTGCAACAATTTTTTTTTAATTTGAAATTATTTAGTATCTAGGTTCTTGAATCCCGATGTTTGAAAATTCCGGGATCTGGGTTTGATTTATGTTCTGTCAGTGTCTTTAATAATTAAGTTAGTTTTAATAAGATCTTAGTGCTGTAGTTGTGTAATGGGGCGCAAGTTAAATGTATGTCTTGATCTGTCTATAGTCGATGATGATAATATCAAATTAGTATAGGTACATAAGTGGTATCAGGTAGGGGGTCTTTTATTGAAGTTCTACGTAGAGTGGTATAGGACAATGCTAGCTAGCTACGAGGATGCCCAGGTGCTTGGTGCATCTGCTATGTTATCGGTTTATACCCCAGCACAAAAACCCGCTTTATGAACAATGAGGATAAGACTGTGTATGTCGGGTGCTGCAGTCGTGGCCTTGTGCACACAACTAGCTAGTCTTAACCTAAACAATGTATTGCAGAATATTGAATAGACAAGAAGATTGCCAGAAAACGTTTGTATTGGCTCGCTTATTTCTGAATGAGAGATACAACTATTTTAAGAAGCATGCTCCTACTAGGAAACTGCAAAACTAACAGCTAAACTTTTGCACACGATCAGGAGTGCTCCTAAACTCATGCAACAGCTACTTGACTTATTCTCCTTCCTAACAACGTGCTGAAAACTAAATAAAACAAATAAAAATAAATCAACATTTAAATTTAAATAAACTTTGAGATTAACTTCAACATTCTCCCCCTTAATCTCAAAGTTGTCTTCCTAGATTCTTGACGCCCAGTAGCTGTGTCATTTTCTCGAACCTGTTAGTCACCATGGCTTTTGTCAGGACATCAGCTCTCTGTTCACTGCTGCACACATGCTTTAGAATTACTTCTCCTCTTTCCACACATTCCCTTATAAAATGAAAACGTATATCAATATGCTTGCTCCTCCCATGAAACATCGGATTTTTCGCCAGGTCTATAGCACTTTGATTGTCTATACACAGAGTCACGGGGCCAATTGCTTCAGAGGTGATTCGATTCAGAATGTTTCTCAGCCATATACCTTGGCATGCAGCTGCCGTGGCGGCCATAAATTCGGCCTCACACGAAGAAAGTGCAACATACTTCTGCTTTTGTGATACCCAAGTAATAACACTTTCATTTAGGTAAAAGATACCTCCTTTGCTTCGCCTGTCGTCCATTTGACCTCCCAAATCGCTGTCTGAGAACCCCGTGAGAACGTTGTTGCCACTGTCTTTAGAATACACCAGGCTGTACTGCATTGTTCCCTTTACGTACCTGAGAATCCTCTTGACAGCGTCTAGGTGTTTCTTTGTGGGCTTTTCCATAAAACGACTTTCTATACCCACTGAATATGCTATGTCTGGTCGTGTATGAACCAGATAGCGAAGCCCACCCACCATACTTTTATAATCAGTAGCATTTACCAGCTGTCCAGATTCATCATGATTGAGCTGTTCCTTTGGGTCCATCGGGTACTTTGTTGGATTACAATCTGCCATCCCAGATTTTTCAAGAATTTTCCGTGCATATCCTCCTTGCTTTAACTCGATAAATCCTTTTCCTTGCACGACCTCAATTCCCAAATAATAACTCAGCTTGCCCAAGTCACTCATCTCAAACCTTGCTTTCATCTGTGACTTGAACTCCTCTATGACATCTATGGAGGTACCTGTGATTAACAGGTCGTCCACGTATACTGCGACTACCAGTTTATTAGCTCCCTCCTTCCGTGTATACATGGCGTGCTCGTAAGGGCAACGAATAAAGCCCAGCTCCAACAGGCAGGCATTCAGCTTTGCGTACCAAGCACGTGGTGCTTGACGAAGCCCGTACAGGGCCTTTGCCAATTTATACAGCAGGTGCTCCTGTCCCCTTTTCACAAATCCCTCTGGCTGAGCAACATACACATCCTCCATTATGTCTCCATTTAAAAAGGCCGTTTTGACGTCTAGATGGTGAACTTCCCATTGTTCTTTGGCTGTCAAGGCTAACAATAGTCTCACTGTTTCTATACGAGTAACAGGTGCATAGACTTCGTCAAAATCAATTCCATGCTCCACGTAACCCTTCGCGACAAGTCGAGCTTTGTGTTTCACGACTTTCCCATTTGCATCCCTTTTCAGCTTGTAAATCCACTTCAAGCTTATGATTTTCTGGCCGGGTGGTAATTCCATGAGTCTCCATGTCTCGTTTGCTTCGATGGAATTCATCTCCTGCTTCATTACATCTCTCCATTTTACATCTTTTACAGCTTGTGCGTAGTTGACGGGCTCATCAATGCCCATAAGATGCAACTCCTCTTCGTCCAATGTCTGATATATGCTCCTGATTGACCTGAACTTCTTTGGAGTAGTGTTGTCATCATAGTTGTCCCGGTTAACAATGTTTATAGAGGATTGCTCTGCAGAACTGGGAGTTTCTGCTTGTGTCTGCAACTCTGACGTCTGAGGTGATGTACCTATTCTCCCTTGGCCACTGCTCTCACCACTGCTTTCACCATGAATTTCAGATTGTGGACTGTATTCGTAGTCATCAGAGTTTGCAGGTTCGTGAACGTCTGAGTGTGCTTCTTCGTTTGTGTCAAATAATTCAGGTACTGAGAATGTCTCTTGCACATCTCCTCCTTCTGACAGTGAGTCCCAAGGCCACTGTTTGGTTTCCTCGAAAATTACATCCCGACTAACCTGAATTTTGTTCTCCATTGGGTCATATAGTCTGTATCCTTTCGTTCCTGGTTCATGCCCCAGATTCACCATTCTTTTACTTCGATCGCAAGTTTGGTGTTATGAACACTTGGCGTTTTGACATGTGCCAAGCATCCAAATACACGTATATGACTCACCTCTGGTTTCTTGCTTTCCCACGCTTCATATGGAGTTTGATTCGTCAAAGCTCGTGTTGGAAGTCTGTTAAGAATATATATGGCGTTTCTGACTCCTTCAGCCCATAGCTTTGGTGGTAGCTTCATCTCCTTTAGGCTGCTTCTCGTCATCTCCACAACAGTTCTGTTACGACGCTCTACAACCCCGTTTTGTTGGGGTGTGTAGGGAGTCGTGTAGTTCCTCTGAATCCCAGCTCCCTCACAGTACTCCTTGAATTCATTGGAATTGAATTCACCACCTCTGTCGGTTCGAAACATTTTGATTCTTTTCCCGGGTTCATTTTCAACCATTACTCTAAATTTCTTGAATGCTTGAAGTGCTTCGTCCTTGCTTCGAAGAAAGTAGACCCACATATACCTGCTGTAGTCATCCACTAAAAGAAAGAAATATTTGTACCCGGAGTTGGTGGTGGGAGAGAACGGACCGCACAGATCGCCATGAATGAGTTCGAGTGCCTTGCTAGCACTGAACTTAGCTTTGTGAGGAAAGGATTTTCTGGTCTGCTTTCCCATGAGACACCCATCACAGACCTGAGTCAGGTTTAGAGTTCTTGGCATTCCTTCAACCATCTGAAATTTTGACATGAGGGACATAGCCTGGTAGTTGACGTGCCCAAGACGGGCGTGCCAAAGCTTTGACATCTCTTCTGCCTTTGTCATCATACATTCATGTTTGTTCGTGTCAATGATGATTTTGTAGAGACGATTTGGAGATCTCTTTACTTTCATCATCAAACGGTCTTTATCATCGAACACCCTCAAGAACTCCCCCTTTAGTTCCACTCTATTTCCTGTTTCAGACAATTGCTCCAACGATATGATATTACTTCGTAAACATGGGATATAGTATACCTCGTAATTGTTTCTCTTCACCGTTTTTGTACAGCATCTGAACCGTTCCCTTTCCCTTTATTTCCACCACTGAACCATCTCCAAACCGAACTTGGCCAGAGATACTATCATCCAGCTCAATGAATTTGTTTCTTGCACCCGTCATATGATTACTCGCGCCGTTATCAAGGTACCAGACATTTGATTCACGTGCTCTTTCTCCGTTTCTAGGTAGCTGATTAGAGTAAACCTTGTCCTCATTCAGCAACTGACCTGATTTTTCATTTTGGCCAAGAGCAGGGCAGGTTCGTCGTCGTCTACAGCAGCCATGTTCGCCTCCAGCTCCTGGGTTCCTCTGGTCCTCCGTGGTTTTCTGCACTCTGAGGCAAAATGGCCATAGACATTACAGTTATAGCACTTAATGGTGCTTTTGTCGAATTTCCCACGACCTCGTGGCTTCACAGTCCTCTCTCCACCACTGTTCCGTTTCATCCATTCTTCTCGTGTGAGTAATAATTTCTTCTCACCTCCTTCACGTCTCATCCATTCTTCTTCCGTTAGCATGAGCTGTTGTTCCTTGACATATGTCTTTCCCTTAATCCGTTCTTCATGTGCCTTGAGTGACCCTACAGCCTCCTCCACCGTCATAGTCTCCATATCGCCAAATTGCTCCAAGGTGGAGGTTATCTGCACGAATTTTGCAGGGACTGCACGGAGTAATTTCTTGACTATGTACGATTCCTCCATCACTTCTCCTAGTGCCCGAATATTTGTGACTAACCCATTCATTCTCAGGTGAAAGTCCTCAACCTGTTCGTTGTCATTCTTGCTTAACATTTCAAATTCAGATTTCAATGTCTGAACTCGAGCTTTCTTAGCTTTGTCAGCCCCTTGGCAAAGCGTCTTAATCATGTCCCATGACTCCTTTGCTGTCTTCTTATTGGCGATTGAAAGTAGCACGTCTTCAGGAATGCCCTGGTAGATCATTGCTAGTGCCACCTTGTCAATCTTTTCCTCCACAACAACTTTGGGATCACTTGGCTCAATTGCAGACCACACTCCCTGGGCTTGCATTACGACCTTCATCTTAAGTGCCCACGCTGTATAATTGTTCCTTGCCAACAATGGGTAGCTTAAGCCATATGAGCCTCCTATCTTGAGTTTGTTTGCGTCTTTCGCGTCCATCTCAGTGTTTGTACGTCAGCCAAGACCTCCTTTGCTCTGATACCACTTCTTAACCTAAACAATGTATTGCAGAATATTGAATAGACAAGAAGATTGCCAGAAAACGTTTGTATTGGCTCGCTTATTTCTGAATGAGAGATACAACTATTTTAAGAAGCATGCTCCTACTAGGAAACTGCAAAACTAACAGCTAAACTTTTGCACACGATCAGGAGTGCTCCTAAACTCATGCAACAGCTACTTGACTTATTCTCCTTCCTAACAGCGTGCTGAAAACTAAATAAAACAAATACAAATAAATCAACATTTAAATTTAAATAAACTTTGAGATTAACTTCAACAGCTAGCTACGTAGAATGTAGATGCTCAAGTTGCCACAAGCATCGATCATATCTATCCTCCTACCTTTTTTGAGGTGGGTGAGAATGCTATAGCAAGTTTCAAAATTTAGTTATGGATTGTTCTTTACTTACATTTATATGCAGATAAACAAGTGCTTCTGTAGTGTCTAACTAGAAAAAGCTTTATTGTGCGAGATGTTGATATTAAGTTCTGAAAGTTGACTTTGCAAGTTATAGCCTTATTGTTTTTGTCTAGAAATTTAGACAATGTCTTCATATACAACAAACCGTGCCTGTTAATGAGTCCAGTTTTTGTGATCGAGTTCGAGTTTGAACTTTTTCTCATCGAGTCAATTATATAACTTATCGAGCCTAAATTGTTTTTCCAAGTTCAATTCTTGTATTACGAGAGCTGAGTTCAAGCTTGTTGATGACGTCGAAGTGCTCAAAAGTTTCATGTTACTAATATTTAAGCCTAAACCTATATTATCGATCCCAGCACCTTGCTTGGTGAAGTAGGAGAAGAAACAACAAAGAAAAATAGTATTGGTGGATTAACCACAGAAAACCCTCCACCCCCAGGGTGATCCTACCGCAGAATTATTTTTTCAACTGCAGAGGAAGTACATGAATTGCGACCTATAATAGGAGACAGAACAAACTCAATGCAAAAATCCATCAAAGTCTTTTAATTATAAAACTTTACATCCCGAGGAGAAAAACCCTAAACATGACCACCAGTAACAAGAAAACTAATAAACAAATCATTTTTATTGATCTACTGTTAAAATCTAAAATATTTCTTATAAACTGTTTAACTAATAAATTATAATTTATTTATTCCCAACTAATAGCGTAAGATATATAGAAACAACATTACATGAAAAAATATTATCGAGGTTGGGTTAAGTTCGAGTCGAGGTTGTTCAAAACTCAAATATACTTGATTTCATTATTGAGCCCACATGCTTTTTGGAGCTTGAATCAAGCCTATATTATATATTCGGGTTCATGCAGTCTCAGTTCATATAACAGCCTCAGGACTCGGTTAGTGGTTTGGGTGGTTCAGGAACTTCATTAACACCATAATGAACTTGGCCTATAATTGCATTAGCTTTCTTTTCCTTGCTCTGGACCAAGAATATCAAAGTGTGTAGATTGTGTTTGTGCCCTTCTAGGGTATGTCTATGTTGAATGGCTAATCAATATCCCTGTAGGAAATGTACTCTTGATCGTGTAAATTGAAATGTTGCTGTATTATACTGACACATTTTTTGTTTCATCGCAGATTCATTTTGTGCTTCTCATTAGCAGGCAAGGGAAAGTGAGGTTGACGAAATGGTATTCTCCGTATGCTCAGAAGGAAAGAACTAAGGTAGTTCCACCCTGCTACTGGCTTTTAATGCGAGTGCTGTTTATATTTTGTTATATTTTAACCAACGATAAGTTAAGCATTAGTGTAAGTGGAAGGTAAGTGTTCTTGTTGAGTCGCGTTTCAAATGACAGGTAGGGGATAAGACATTAGTTGTCAGATGGATTGAACGATTCTGTACAGTATCTGTCCTTTTAATGCTTTGTAATGCAAAAGAATGTGGTGCTATTGTGTTTCACCATTTTTTAGAAAGCTAGCCAGGAGCCACTGAGTCATGTTTGCAGTAAAGAATGAAGATGCTTCAAGTATACATGATCTTTGTATATCACAACACTTATCCTATTGAAAGTCAATCCTACACTTGTTTTATATACTTGCAACAATGTTGTGTAATACTGATCTGCATTTTCCGAAGAAGTAAAACTTTATTTCTGCGAACTTGTAAGGTTGTTCGAGAGCTCAGCGGTATGATTCTCAGTCGAGGTCCCAAGCTTTGTAACTTTGTAGAGTGGAGGGGATTCAAAGTTGTTTACAAAAGGTATTGATATGATTATGTTTTCACCAAATACAGTGTGCACTCTCTCTTATTGGGAGGTGGTCTGGTTAACTAATGTAGTTGAACATTTACATGTTCTTAATCTGTCTTGCATGTTGCAGATATGCCAGCCTTTATTTCTGCATGTGCGTCAACGAGGATGACAATGAACTAGAGATCCTTGAAATCATTCATCATTTCGTGGAGATACTAGATCGTTACTTTGGAAGCGTGAGCCTACTAAATTCCACGATTTTTTGATTTACTATCTTAATTGATTCTAATTGTACACTCTGCGTTGTTAGGTATGTGAGCTGGACTTGATATTCAATTTTCACAAGGTATTTTGTTTTGTCTCCTTAAGATATAAACCGCTTAATTTCCCCACCTTTAAAAATCTAGGGAACTCGTTAACATGTCAGATATTTGATTTTTTTATTTGATATGTTTTATTTTGATTTAAGAACTGACTATAAGATACGTGGGGCATAAGTTTTACTTGCAAATTAGGTCAGGTGTATATTATGGAGGTTTCATCTGGAAATTCACATCAAGGATCTTACTGTTGACATCTAATTCTTGCAGTGCCTAATCTTGAATATTTTTAGCCCTATCTAGTGTCATTGGCAATGGAGCATTACAGTACTTTATTACTTTGTACCAGAATTTTTTTAATAAGTCACAAGTTTTTTTTGCATCATTTTTGAGTCGCAATTTTCTAATGTGAGACTTGGCAGGCTTATTATATATTGGACGAGATTCTGATAGCTGGCGAGCTCCAAGAATCCAGCAAGAAGGCAGTTGCCCGTCTAATTGCTGCACAGGTATACCTTCTTCAGTGCTTTGCTAAAAACCATTGAATGCATGTTTGTAAATTTTAACGTCATCTTGATTGCTTTGCAGGATTCTTTAGTTGAGGCTGCTAAAGAACAGGCCAACTCAGTGAGCTATATGATCTCCCAGGCGACCAAATAAGTAAATAATTTTTTATGTTTCTCTGTGTTTTGCACTTTAGGCATGTGTTTTGTAGTATACGGCATGTTTGTACTAATTATATTGGATCGTGGTAAAATTGTTAAAACAACTATTGTTTTTACATGCTGCAAATATGACAGCAGGAATGTTCATCTGTACTGAATTTCTGGCTCTGTAACTTGTTTAGAATTTGGATTCAATATTTTACAAATCTATCACTCGATAATTGTAGATTTATGGTGTACATATTAGGTGTGAACTAGAGGTGAGAAATGTCAATATATTTGACTTGTGTATTGTTTCTGTTGTTACCGGCCACAAATTTAATGGCCATAACTATCTCCGAGAGTCTCAATCTGTGATGATGTTCATTGGTGGAAAAGGAAAAGAAGAATATCCTAGAGGGGAAATCGAGACTCCAAAATCATCTGATTCAAATTATAAAACATGAAAAGTGGATAATTACATGATAAAATCATGGCTGATTGGTTCGATGAACAATGGAATTGGAGAAAATTTCTTTATTCAACAACAAAGGAATTTTGGGATGCTGTTAAGGATTCATATTCAAGTTCTGAAAATACAGCAGAACTATTTGAAATTGATGCTGCTCTTTACGATCTTCTTCAGGAAAATACATCAGTCAAACAATATTTCAATACTCTTACTCGAACTGGCAACAATTAGATTTGTTCGAAACATATTCTTTGGAAGTGTGCAGAAGATACCATTCTATACCGAAGTATTATGGAGAAAAGAGAACTTTCAAGTTTGTTCATGGCCTCAGTAAGGATCTCGATGCAATTAGAAGTAGAATCATGAGTATCCAGCCTCTTCCTAAAGTCAAAGAAGCATTCTCAGAGATTCGACAAGAAGAAAGTCGAAAGAAAGTCATGATGGGCTCCTTCACTTTTCCATCTCATCAAGAATCCTCTGCCCTACATGCCCGAGGTCAATTTCAAGGTGCAAATCAAGAGTATCGACAACAAAAGGGACGTCCATGGTGTGATCATTGTCGTAAGCCTGGACACTTCAAAGAAACATGCTGGAGACTTCATGGAAAGCCTGCTGATCGAAAGTCAAAGTTATGAAAAGATAAGGAGAGTCATGGCAACGTTGCTGCCAATTCAAATATCACCGCTAAAGGAAAAATGGATGGATCATACCCATCACCATTCAATAAAGCACAATTAAAGGCACTTTAGAAACTCTTAAGTCAGTCACACATAACCTCACATGCGAATACTGCTATGAACATTAATCATCCAGTAGCTTTATTTGTCAATAAAAAGGCTAACACCTGGATTCTTGATTTGGGAGTCTCGGATCATATGATAGAAAATGCAAAGTTTTTTTTTAAATTTCAATATGAAACTGGTCCCGAGCATCATTCAGTGAAAATAGCAGACGGCACATCCTCAAAGGTTGAGGGTTCAGGTTCCGTGAAAACTATATAAGAACCTAACTCACGATTTTGTTCTTTTATGTGCCTAAATTAAATAGTAATTTACTATTAGTAAATTTACTCGTGATCTAAATTGTGAGACTAATTTTTATCCAAATCTTTGTGTGTTTTAGGATTTGGATTCGGAGAAGATGATTGGCAGTGCTAAAATGTGTTCTGGACTATATATCCTACAAGATGATATCTCATCTGCAGTCTAAGTCTTAGAAATTCAGTTTATTTTTTTTTAAATAACCAACCAGTTTCTGATAAAGATACTAATATTATGCAATGGCATTATCGTCTTGATCATCCAAATATTTTGTATTTGTCGAAGATGTTACCTTCTTTGTTCATCAATAAAAATCCAAACATTTTTTTTTGCGAAATTTGTCAGTTTGTGAAACACACTTGAAATCACTATTCAAGATCACCATATAAATCCTTCAAACCATTTACTTTTATTTATAGTGATGTGTGGGGATCATCGCCTATAAACACTATAACCGGACAAAGATGGTTTGTATCTTTTATTGATGATCATACAAGACTAACTTGGGTGTTTCTTATGAAAACTCTGAAGTAAGTGAAATATTAAAAAAAATCAACTCATTGATTCAAACTCAAGTTCACACAAAAAATCAAATCCTCAAGACCGATAATGTCAAAGTTTATTTTAATTTTAATCTTTCTTCATACCTCACTGAAGAAGGTATCATTCACTTGAGCACGTGTGTTGATACTCTTTAACAAATGGGATTGCTGAACAAAAAAATAGGCATATTTTTAGAAGTTTCTCGTTCACTTATCATAAATATTTTGAAAATATTTTTTAGGAGAGGCTCTCCTTACAACAACTTATCTTAACAATCGACTATCTTCCAGGGTACTCAATTTTCAAACTCCTTATCATAAAGTTTTGAAATCATTCCCATACACGAGGTTCTTTAATCTTCTTGATCCGAAGATCTTTGGTTGCACGGCTTTTGTGCACGACCATTCTCAAAATCGAAGTAAGCTAGACCCTAAATCTGTCAAATGTATATTTTTAGGTTATTTTTCTCATCAAAAGGGTTATAAATGTTACTCTCCTATCACTCAGAAAATATATAACTCTATGGATGTCATTTTTTTTGAAATACTTGTTTATTACGATTCTGAGATTCAGGGGAAGAATGCAAGTGAATCTCATATTTGGTGTGAAGCCCTCCAAATCCGGGGTCTAGATTTGAGGGTCACTAGATAGACTATGAAATAATATACACAGCGGAACTAAAATACTATTTATGACCCCTGCAAGCATACAGATCGAGCACAGGTTATAATATGAAATAGATACTAAAGCAAAATATTAGTTATTACAACGACAGACCTGATTAGGATAACCTCTATATGAAGTTATGCTAATTCTAAAAAGTCTAATAAGTTTTACAAACCGGTTCATTGTTATTATTACACTATAAACTAATTTACAAACTACACCAACTCCCAAATCCTACCTGCTGCTGCTGGGGCACCTGAAACCTAAAGATCTAAGGATGCACCGGAGGCACCCTCTTCCTAGCAGTGTGCAATAAACGAGACATCTCAAGCCCTCTCTGACAGATCAGCACAATAAAACAAGTATGAGCTATGAAATGCTCAACATGAAGTATAAATATGTGCTCGAAAAGATAACAAAAGCATTATGCTGATAAAGAAAGAACAACAGATAAAATAATAATATCTACATAATAATCAAAGCTACATAAGTTGTGAACAACAAATAAATAAGTGTTTGAGATTGGATTCTTTTAACTGACGATCATACTATTATATGCTGATCAGCCACTATAATATCACTAGATCATGTTTCGTAGAAATATGTCCCGTAACGCAGTACTCCAATAACAAGGCAATGTATCTGCATGTGGAAACAATTGTATTATAAATAGGGTCATATAATACACAACCCTCCGCTGGACCGTCCGTCACGGTCACTTACACAATTCATCCAATCAAAATAATTTCATAAAGGAATCGAATCAATCGATATCCTATCATAATCAACTCCTCATTTCTCATGGTCCGGAGTAATCTCAACAACCGATGGCGAGATAACTAGTAAGATTAGTTATTCTCTAAATGTTAGGTAATGAATACAACACAGGGGGTGGGTGGATGTGTTTTGGTTATTTTTAAGGCTTTTTCAAAGTTAATTGTTTGGTTAACAAAACAGATAAGAAATACAACAAAATTATGTTAACTAAAAATAAACACTGCACACAATATTTGAAAACTCACTTAATTTTATTTCAAAATTAAACTAATGTCTTGCTACAAATTCTGGGTTCTTTGTAAGTAAATAACTCAGATTCTTCCTTGAGAGAGTACAAGAAAATCTAGATCTGTTTGATACAAATAAAAGCAAAGGACCAGTGTTTACTTTATAGATCAGTAAACACATGTTTACACAACATGCAATAGAATGTACTAAACTTTACTAAAATTAATCTCTAAAACTTTCCATTTTTGGCTTAGTGTATCTTTGCATATCCTGTGAATCTGTGACTTTCCTTTGTCAGTTAATCTTGGCCTTTGATCTTGCACTCTTCAAGCTGCTTTTGTAGACTTTTCAATCTAACTGATTAAATCGTTTCTTGATCGATAATCTTGAATATTTAACTTGTCTGCATTCTGCCTTGAGCTTCATATCGAGATCTCCAGTTTGTTGTATAGAGAACTGACATCTCGATATATATAATGGCTTATCGAGATCTTTTAGTTCGACGACAAGTATTTTGACTTGTAGAGGTCTCTGAGTTCTCTATATATGAACTTGACTTGTCGAGGTCTCTGAGTTCTCGAATGTTACTACGCCATAAGTGCTAAAATGCTATGTTTTTTTTGAGTGTTGCAAGGAAAGCGTTCTGTTAGGTATGATTTTGCTGAATCTTTTCCAACACTAGTCAAAAAGTATTGCATTAAACATAAATGTATTGTTTTGGTAAAATTGTTAGTGTTGTGACGTGCAACACCACGTTTAAGGGTTGCATTATATTAAGTTATTTTTGAGATTATAAAAATAGATATATTATCAAAACAAATACAATAACTTTAACATTTTAGTCATTTATTTCCTTAAAATATAAAATTTAATATTTTATTTAATTTAACATATTTAGACATACATTTTATATAAGTTTAAATCATATTTTGAATTTTTGTAAAATTATAAATTTTGAAAAATAAAAAAATCTAAAAAAAATATTTTTTAATCGAAATATAGGTTTTTCGTTTAAGCGTTTCATTATATTAAATTATTTTTGAGATTATAAAAATAGATATATTATCAAAATAAATACAATAACTTTAAATTTTTAGTAATTTATTTAAAATATAAAATATAGTATTTTATTTAATTAAATATATTTAGACATACATTTTATATAAGTTTAAATCGTATTTTAATTTTTATAAAATTATAAATTTTGAGAATTAAAAAAAATCTAAAAAAACAATATTTTTAATCAAAAATATTGTTTTCCCGCTTAGTCAAATTCTTCCCCACTGATTCCCAAAATTTCTCCCCCGTTTGCAAATTTTACGTTTCCCCCCTTTATTTCGATCTATCTTTTAGACACACTAAACAAAAATAATTCTCTCTGTCAACTATTTCTTTCAGCCCTCTCGACAAAACTCTCTCTTTCTCTCGGCTAACCTCTACATCTCGACTCT
Source organism: Apium graveolens (assembly GCF_009905375.1). Taxonomy (NCBI): domain Eukaryota; kingdom Viridiplantae; phylum Streptophyta; class Magnoliopsida; order Apiales; family Apiaceae; genus Apium; species Apium graveolens. The sequence goes on along the minus strand of NC_133657.1, from coordinate 19,707,139 downwards.
CTGCTCACCTCCACTCTTCCCATCACACCTCCGCTATATTTTTGCTCTGTTGGTAAGAAGATTAGCTCGAATTAGGGTCTTTTGGCTTTTTAGAAACTCGAATTAGTAAGTAAATTTATTATATAACCTTGAATTAAGGTCTTCCCTGCATAATTTTAATTTGGGCTTTTTAAATTGAAACTCTAATTTTTGAAATTGGGGGTCTTTGAAATCGAAACCCTAATTGGAGCACTGTATGGTGTTTTCATTTACTTTGATGTTTTTAAGTTACTAATTTATTTGAATTTGTTCTGTACATGACCTTTCTTACATACAGTTATGGCCATTGAAGCTTTAAGCAATGATTTATTTCCTATATTCAGAGTTGAGGTCTATAATTATATTGTTTTTTAATTTCTCATATTTGTTTCTTATATTGTTGGATTTTGTTCATAATATTTGAGCATGTTCTATGATTGTATGTTGGATTTTTGAAGTGCATCTGTTTTCTTTTTAAATTTATCTCAGTAGGATGATATTTCCTTGTTGAAGTGCAGCTGTTTTCTTTTTAAATTTATTTTAACTTTTCTTTGCTAAACTTATATGTGTGTTGTATTTTTTACTAAATATGATACTCCTATAACTTATAAGTGAACAGATATGTGTCTACGGCAGACTTTAGTGTTGTGCTCAAAAATTTTACAATGAAGAAATAGGTGTATGCCTATATAGGTTCTTTTGAGCTATATGAGTTGTCAAATGATGGCTTGTTGGCAAGGTACCTTGTTGGCATTATCTTGACTTTGATGCTGGGCAATGTTATGCTCCTGTTTAGTAGACATTATAAGTTGTAAATTTTACAGATTAACCGAGTTGATAAAAACATAGTTTACAATAGCTATGAAATCTTTCAGAGTAGCTGAAGACAATGAATGTATAAACATATTCTCAAGTACTTACTAATTGTTTCTATTTGCTAGTACATGGTTACTAATAGCTATTTTTAGTGCTTTCAGATTTCGTATTGTACTGAGATTCAGAATCATGTGGCTAATATGACATATTACAAAATCAGATTTGCAGGTTGATTTCATTATCGTTACTAATACATAATTGGACATTTGAACTCACTATGACTAGATAAATTAGTTGGCATCCCTCTAATTGTGTATATGAAAATAAGTTTGACATACATGGCAGGCAAGATAAGATTGAAATTAGGTAGAAGGTCTGATTTTAGGATGAATATATACCTCCACTTAATTGAGTTGAACATGATCTGAACTTGCAATACTCTGATGATGGTCAACTTGACCATCCTAATTTGACGATGACTTTTGTAAATTAATGCTAGTTCTGTTTATACTTTGTTAAAAATGTGCAGATCATCAGTGTTTTAAATGATTCATTCTCATGTTGAATGATGGGAAGGAACTTGTTTTTAGGACTCAAGAAAAGATGAATATCTACGACTAAGTACAGCCACTGACACTGGTTAATTTATCATTGTAAATTAAAATTGCAGAGACCCCTACCAGGTTGACTGGGCAAAGGTAATGTGTTTGCACCGTTTAGATTCTAGTTCTTATTCTGTGATATTTTTACTGGTGAAATAGTGGACCTTTGCTCTAAACAAACAAAGAGATAGCTGTTATATTGATATTAATCTTGGATAGTTGTTTGTAGTTTTGCACTTTGGTCTCCTTGTAAAGCTACACCAAGGCATTAACTGCAATTCAAAGATCGTTGCTGGTAGAAAAGTCAAGACAGAAGACTCAAGAAAAGATGAATATCTTGATTGAGGTATCTTAAATTCTTTGTTTAGTCTACTGCAAATATCTTGTATGTTACATAATGAATGTAATATTGTAATATTAAGCCTGGTCACTAGTGCAGACAATGAAAAAAACAATTCTATACATATGTACTAGTTATTGAGTAATCTTTATAATATAGATGTGAATGTATGATAATAATATAATACGTTAGATTGATATGACACATTATCGTTCTCCTTCAAGGGATACTCCTCGTTCTTTAGTTATATATTGATGCCATGGTAACAATGTAACAATATTTTTAGAAACTCTGACCTCTGCCTTAAACAAAGATATGCATGAGTTTAGCTCTATGAATTTAAAACATAATCCCATTGAAACAAAAAAGAATTTCATTGATGCGTCAACTTTACTGTCTTCCTCTGCAGCCTCAACTTTAAGTGCTGCTAACATTTGTTTGCGTACGGATCAGGACAAATAAATCCAATAAATGCTGCACAACCATGTCTAATATATTATGCAGGAGTGGCAGATTGGTGTAAGTGGTTTTGCAAATGCTTGTAGCTATTTGGTTTATTTACAAAATTGACGATGAAGGATGTTTTGGCTGAATGAATTAGTGGTTGGATGTATTTTCAATTTTTGGAGTTTGTTGTATATTTTTCCAGTTTTTAATTTTGGTTATGCATAGAAAGACATCAATTTAATTTAATTTTTGGTTATGTATATTTAATTAATTAATATACATCGATTTAATGTAATCACATATAGATACTTGCAATGGTTTCTACTGTGATGGTTTCTTTCAGAAGAAGTCGTATAAACCAAAGATGTGGACTGAAGTCTGGACCAGCTGGTAAGCTACACATATATAATCTTCATCACATCAACATATTATTTACAGTGAATCTGCATAAAGCATGAATCTGCATAAAGCATGAATGTGTTTACATTAGATTACTGTTGCCACGCCCCTCAACTAATCATACTCCCACTCCATTGGCTATTAGTCAGAATCATAAATTTATAAAAAAATATGGATAACCCGCTGTTTATATATATAGGTACAGAGAATGTGGTGGTCCTGTCCCTTATAGACCAGCCGAAGACTTGGCTTTTGCAGTTCTACGAGCGACGGTTTTCAAATTATTAAAACAGTAACTGCTAGGTTTAATAAATGACCTTATTTGAGTTGAGCTGATCCATTTCTCTTATACGTCAATTTGTACCTTAGTATCATGGAGGAACTAATTTTGGCCGGGAATCTTCGGGTTGGTTCATTGCCACTAGCTATGACTATGATGCTCCTTTTGATGAATACAGTATGCATAAAAGATGTGAAACATAGATACATTACTTGTTTCTTATTGTGTTTCAACTTTGTTCATTTACTTAGTAGGAATCTTACAAATGTAAAGTTTTTTGCACATAAAATAGTGTCGATGTTGTTTATGATGGATCTTGTATTAGGATTACCAAATGAACCAAAATATGGAGATCTGAAAATAATGCAGAGTGCCATCAAACAATCTGATTATCTGAAGCAGCTTTAGTTTCAGCATATCCTACAGTTTGGTCACTTAGCCAAAACTCCGAGGTACATGTAAATTAGTTGTCTAAAGCAGTTCAAGAATGCATACCCTTTTTCTCCAGACTCCATTAGTACAAGGAAATATTATATTGAGAGAAAAATATAATAAATAAACTAGTATTAGTTTATTTATACATTTTCTGTTTTCTAAATAATCCAGACTAGTATATATGATTTAATAAATAAACTAGTATTAGTTTAATAAATAATCCAGACTCCATTGTCTGTTTTCTAAATTTACTGTTCTCCGTTCGTCTCTCCTATTTTCCGTGTCCTGCAATATTAAGATTGATATTAGTGTAACTTACTTGGATTAGTTTTTCGTGTACTTTATGTAGTTATCGAATAGAGATCATGGCGTCGGTAATTTGTGTTAAATTATGTGGCTCATTGGGCATGTACAAGGGAAATTATGTGTTGCATAATAGCTCTAATGTTGGAACCTCTGTTCTTCGTTCAACTTTCACTGGAAAAAGCTTGAGAGAAGCGAGATTTAATAATTCTTGCATCAATAATTATTATAGCAATTTCAAGATTGTGGCAGAAGTTGATGAAGAAAAGCAGAGCAGCATGGATAGATGGAAAGGTCTCGCGTTTGATATATCCGATGATCAACAAGATATTACCAGAGGAAAGGGAATGGTGGATTCACTCTTTCAAGCTCCGATGAATTCTGGTACTCATAATGGAGCTCCTATGATTACTTCAGTGCCGGTATTCTCTAGTAAGAAGTTCTTACATTTTTCTACTATGTTTTATTGACACCTTTATCTTACTTCTGATTTGCAGGATTCACCAATTCGTGTACCAGCAGAACAGTTTCTTACATTAAGTGCATTTGATGCCCCACCAATTGTAATAGCTCTAGCTGCAATTGTAATAGTATCTATTTGGCACATCGAAGAACTTGTAATGAATTTAGTAGTTAGCATGATGTTGGGGTTGGATGTATTTTGTGGATGGAACTTGAAATGGGGTGTTGGATGATGTTTTAGATGGCTAGTAGAAATTGTTGAATGGTTATTAGGATAATTTTCACGGGTTTCTGTAATTATGAATTATTATCTTGTAAAAATTTTAATTAAAGCGTTGCATTTGATATTTGGGTGTTGCATTATAAAGTAATAGTAATGTTTTTACCAGATATTGTGGTGTTTTATTAGCCTTATAAGCGTTGCTTTAAAATATGTTCTACTGTCCTAAAAGTTGATAAAAAGCGTTGCATTACATATCAGTGACGTGGCATGTGAAAGAGATATGTCCTAAATCCAATCATGTATGAGGATTTAGAAATAACTTTTATGTAATCTGTTTTTGATTTCATTGATATTAATAAAAGACTTGTTTTGTTTTTATTGCGGGCTCTATCTATTTTAAGTGTTTAAATAAGATATACCACAGTTTAGAGTAACGCTTTTTATGGATTGTGATGAGATCATAATAATGAGACCTAAAAGATGATAACTCTAAACTTAAATAGTTTCTGGTCGTAGGATTACTAACTGGTAATTAATAATCCGCAAAGATCGGTACATACTATCCTTGCTTCATTATGAAGGATGTCTGTTCTCATAGACATTTGTGTGGTGACACTATAGCTAGTATGTAGGTGCTTATTATAGAATAAGTTCACTGAACATGACTCACACAGCTTATTATAGAATAAGTTCACTCACGTGTCAGTAGTTGTTCACATAGTGATAGTTGTACAAGTATCCTTAGACTTGAGGTCATCATAGTCATCTTGTGTACACTGAACTATGCTTTGGTTTAGTTCTTAGTCTCCAGGGACAATTATTAGGGCTCTACTGTGTATAGGAATTTGTACACGAAGATAGTGTATGATCAATAAAAGATCTACCCCTTCCAGTGAAGGAAGAAAATGTTCAATGCTGATCCACTTATGCTAGTTCAGGAATCTCTGGCCAGAGTGAATGAAATTAGAAAGGAGTTTCTAATTTACATTAAATAGAACTAAGCATAGTGAATGGGAAAGCAAGTGATTAAATAAGATAGGCTTGACACAAGTTCCATGCCTTGTATTTAATCGTGACATTGCAGGGTAGAACGAATTGATTGTACGGTAATTACTCACTGAATAGGTTCTTGGTATTCTAAGCAGTGAATTCATATTATCCGGATAGTCGCGATATGCTGAGAAGTATCCCTCACGATGTACAATAAATATGATTAATTAATTAATCATATTTAATGAATTAGAGAATTTATATAAATAATGATAAAATAGTTTTATTATTATTTATTTCTACTACCGGCTTAATATTGAACCTACAGGGTCACACCATAAAAGAGAATGATTTAATGGTGGAGGAATTAATTAATAATGGCTGATAATTATTTATTTATGAAATAAATAATTAATTGGCAAATTTAATAATTGATTAAATGAGATTTAATTGATTATAAATTAATTAAGAAAAGGTTCTTAATATTATTAATTAAGAATTTAATTTTTGGAAATTAAATCAAGTGAGAGAATTATTTCTAAAGAGTTTAAAAAAAGGATTAATAATTAAAAGGTGTTTTAATTATTAGTGAGAATAATAAAGGGTTAATAATAATAATATTTTATGGGAAAATTTTCAGCTGAAAATTTTGCCTATAAATATACTATTATAGACCCTATTTTTGCCTCAACCAAAAAGATTTACAAAACCCTAATTCTCTCCATCTTCTCCTCCTTCATTACATCGTTTTCTTGGTGGATACCAGTGGAGTGCTTCACACTTGAGGAGCAGCTGCTAAGGATCTCCGTTCATCATTTTTGGATCGCCATTAAAGACCTCCATCTTTCCATTAACGTAAAGCTTCTTAAGGTAAACATACTGAACTACGACTTAAATATTATTTTTCGTATGGATCCTGCGGAGGGTTTCGGTTTTTTTTTTAAGATTTAAATTTACGTTTTCGCTGCGTTTATGTGCTAAAAACCCTTCAATGGCATCAGAGCTACTTGAGAAAAGTTTTTAATTCATTTATGTGTTTAACTGTTTTCGATATATGAGCATGTACGTAATTCGCCATGATTTGATGTTGATATAATATGCTTATATATGTATGGTTTTGAATATATGATATTCATGTGAGTTGTATAATCATAAGATGATTATGTAATCTGTATATATACTGATATATACATGATTTATATTTTGTTTTAATTATGAGAATCATATTAGATACGGATTCTGAATTGGCTGCTGCAGATTTGCTGAAATCTGGGTCTGGTGTCCGATTTACGCAAATGAATACCCTATTCCATAGGTAAACGAGCGTCTGAACAAAATTGATAGCAAAAGCTATCATTGACTCGTCTGTAAGGCGTTTGACGTCGTTTACTGCCCGTAAACAGTGATTCTTGTTTTTCTTATTTGATTCTGATTTTTCTGATTTTTGTCATATTTTCTTTTTATGATTAGATCATGGATAATATGATATGTTAAGATCAGATTATGTGTTTTAACATGCTTTTATGTGTTGTATGAGCATGGTGGATGGTTATGAACTTTCGACCTTAGTGTAATAGTTTTGGTTTTGGTTTTAAATACGACTTGCATGTCGTGAATCTTTGTAATCATAAATCTCGAATGTAACTCGAGTTATTCTTGTAAGTTCATTATATTAGTTTTACTTTCAATCATGTAATATAATTGAAGACTCAAGAAGGGTATCCAATGGAGGTGATACAAAGAAGAAGACGAGGCATACAAGAAGACTTATGTAATAAGTAGTTATATTTATTTCCATCACCATATTAGGTTCAATCCTTATCATGAGCTTGATAAAGATCACATAGGATGGGGCCATAACCAAACACATTTACTTTATTGCACTTTACATTTACTTGTTTATTTAATTTTATATATGAGATATATGCCTATGTTTACCATGCGATGATAGATTTAGGTGAACTTAAATCAATATAGGCGTGATCTAGAAAATCTAGAATAAGAATCGTTTCTTGCCTTAACAATAAATATTATGAATACGATCATGAGATTCTTGTGTTTATGAAACACTTAATTGAATATGAATTTTCAATATTGAGAGAAAGGATGATTCTGTCAACAACAGATTTCTATCTGTAAGAAAGGGTTATTAAGTGACGCCTCTTGACAATGCTCCACCCGATCTGGGAATCATCTGATTATCGATTATTGATTTGAAATATTTAATTTAAAAGGAAGAATCTCTTTATAATATGATTATGATTGTAACGTAATATAATCCCTCTAAAATTAAATAATATCAGGTAGTAATTGGCCAATGACACAACGGGCTTGTGTCGGTCATAGCCTTCCAACATGGTAGAAAATGGTTCTTATTTTTAAATCATTGTCGTTTCGTGCTACAGGCGAGGGCTTTGATTTCGAAATAAGAAATACTTGTCTATTACATAGAAATGTGTACATTGAATTAGAATCTAAAGGTCGGTACATGCTACAGCCGTGGGCCCTTGGAGACTGATTCAATTGTATGAAATGTTGGGTTAGACTTGACTTAGAATATTGAGTTTGTCGTGCCACAGCCGTGACTCAATTATTCAAGAGGCTAAACTTATATTAGGGAATAACATAAGATATAATTGACAAGAATTATCTGCCTATTGAACATCACATGACGTTTCGTGCCACAGCCGAGGTTGTGTGATGGAATGTGGGATCCCTATTCCCACTAGCATTATGAATGCTTAATTTTCACTTAGGGGGTTGAAAAAATTAGATAAACTAGTGGGAGACACTTGTGAATAAAGACCCGATTCATATAATGTTTTGAAATGAAATTGAATATTTGCTAAGTGTTGTTATGTGTTTATCATTTACAGATTTACTATATTCGTCATGTCTTCTGCACTGTCACTCCGGAGCATACTAGATGCTCACAAGTTGACTGGTCCTAATTTAACTGTTTGTTTTCACTGTAAAAAGTTGGGGCACTGGAAGAGGAAATGCAAGGTTTACCTTGCAGAATTGAAGAAGAAGGGTAGTGAGACTACCGCTTCTGATTCAAGCATGTTCATGATCTAAGTTAATATGTCACTAGGTCAAATTTCTACTTGGATATTAGATACTGCCTGTGGTTCTCATATTTGCAATTCGTTGCAAGGACTAAAGGGAAGTAGGACTCTTGAAGAAGATGAGGTGATTCTACGTATGGGCAATGTAGCAAGGGTTGCGGCCATATCTGTAGGATCATTTAGTTTACATATGCCTACGGGCAAGACTATTATTTTGAATAATTGTTATTACGTTCCCTCTATTGTGAGGAATATTGTTTCTATTCCTATGTTGGATGTGGATGGTTTTTCATTTATTATTAAAAATAATGAATGTTCTATCCTTAGAGATAATGTTCTTTTTGGACGTGGCATTTTAAATAATGGTCTGTATGTATGTGATGTAGAGCATGATTTACTTCAGATTGAACAAACTAATAAAAGAAAACGAGATGATGAAAATCTGACCTATTTATGGCACTGTAGGCTAGATCATATTAGTGAAAATAGACTGCGGACATTGCATAAGGAAGGGTTACTTGACCCCTTTGATTTTGAATCATATCCTACATGCGAGTCTTGTCTATTGGGTAAAATGACCAAATCTCCATTTAGTGGACATGGAGAGAGGGCTGCAGATTTGCTAGGCACACAGATGTATGTGGACCAATGTCTACGCAAGCCATGGGTGGATTTTCATACTTCATTACTTTCATAGATGATAGATCTAGATTCGGATATGTGTATTTGATGAAACACAAGTCTGAAGCCTTTGAAAAGTTCAAAGAATATAAACATGAAGTGGAGAAACAAACCAAATACATTATTATAACTCATCGATCATATCGAGGTGGTGAATACTTGAATGGAGAGTTTCTAGATTATCTCAAAGAAAAAAGTAGAGTCTCCCAGTGGACTTCTCCATATACTCCACAGTTAAATGGGGTATCTGAAAGGAGAAATCGAACTTTGTTAGACATGGTTCGGTCCATGATGAGCTATGCGAATCTTCCAGTATTCCTATGGGGTTATGCATTGGAAATCTCAGCATATTTACTGAATAAGGTGCCTTCCAAATCTGTTCCTCAAGCTCCATATGAGATATGGAAAGAAAGGAAACCGAGTCTTAATCACGTTAAGATTTGGGGATGTTCAGCTTATGTCAAGAAAGTTGACCCAGATAAGCTGGAATCTCGATCCGTAAAATGTAATTTTGTGGGATATGCTAAAGAGACTTTGTGGTATTACTTTTACACCGATCATCGGGTGTTTGTCTCCAGACATGCTACCTTCTTAGAAAAGGAGTTTATCCTTGAAGGAAATAGTGGGAGCAAAATTGAACTTGATGAAGTTCAAGAAGCACAAACTACTACGGATCAAGTGGAAACACCTGTTCAGACCGAACAACCTTCCGTGGAACAGCCCATTCGTAGGACAGGGAGAGTGTCTCGCCAACCTGAGAGGTATTATGGCCTTGTATTTGAGAATGATAATGAGTTGTCAATCATTGATGATGACGACCCTGTGACCTATAATGAGGCTATGAGTAGTGTTGACTTAGAGAAATGGCATAGTGCCATGAAATCCGAAATAGAATCTATGTATACCAAACAAGTATGGACTCTGGTTGAGGCGCCTGAAGGTGTTAAGCCTATTGGGTGCAAGTGGGTATACAAGAGAAAGATTGGAGCAGATGGCCAGGTGGAGACCTATAAGGCCCGGCTCATGGAAAAAGGATTCAAACAATGGCAAGGGATTGACTTTGATGAAACCTTTTTGCCTGTAGCCCTGTTAAAATCAATTCGGATTTTGCTTGCGATTGCTGCTTACTACGGCTATGAGATCTGGCAAATGGACGTGAAAACGGCCTTCCTCAATGGGGAACTTGAGGAGGAAGTGTATATAACACGGCCAGAGGGTTTTCTTTCCAAGGGAAATGAACACCTAGTGTGTAAGCTGTTGCGAACCATATATGGTTTAAGGCAAGCTTCTCGTAGATGGAACATCCGTTTTGATGAGACAATCAAAGAGTTTGGTTTTATCAAAAACATAGATGAACCATGTGTCTACAAGAAGGTTAGTGGGAGCGCGGTAACATTTCTTGTATTGTATGTGGATGACATACTTCTTATAGGAAATGATATACCGATGCTACAATCAGTCAAAGTATGGCTATCAAAGAACTTCACCATGAAGGACTTGGGAGAAGCATCCTACATTCTCGGTATGAAGATCTATAGAGATATATCTAGAAGAATGATAGGTCTTACCCAGTGTACATACATCCAGAAAGTGCTTAAAAAGTTTAGCATGGAAAACTCTAAAAGAGGTCTCATACCGATGAGCCATGGAGTGTCCCTTTTCGAAAAAAATGTCTCCTAAGACACCTGAGGAAAGAGAGCGTATGAGTAAGATTCCTTATGCTTCAGCAATAGGATCTATCATGTACGCGATGATGTGTACAAGGCCTGATGTTGCTTATTCAATTAGTGTGACGAGCAGATATCAGTCCAATCCAGGTGAAGACCACTGGAAAGCAGTGAAAAATATCCTTAAGTACTTGCGAAGGACTCATGACATTTTTCTTATTTTTGGTGGTGAATCTGAGTTGAAAATAGAGGGTTATACTGAATCTAGTTTTCAATAAGAAAGTGATAGCAAATCCATGTCTGGGTACGTGTTTACTAGTTGACACACATAACAACGTAGCAGACCCACTCACAAAGCCACTTTCTCAAAGTCACTTTGATCGTTAAAAAGACAAGATGGGTATTAGATACCAGAGTGATTGGCTTTAGTACAAGTGGGAGATTGAAAGAGATATGTCCTAAGTCCAATCATGTATGAGGATTTAGGAATAACTTTTATGTAATCTATTTTTGATTTCATTGATATTAATAAAAGACTTGTTTTGTTTTTATTATGGGCTCTATCTATTTTAAGTGTTTAAATAAGATATACCACAGTTTAGAGTAAAGCTTTTTATGGATTGTGATGAGATCATAATAATGAGACCTAAAAGATGATAACTCTAAACTTAAATAGTTCATGGTCGTAGGATTACTAACTGGTAATTAATAATCCGCAAAGATCGGTACATACTATGCTTGCTTCATTATGAAGCATGTTTGTTCTCATAGACATTTGTGTGGTGACACTATAGCTAGTATGTAGGTGCATATTATAGAATAAGTTCACTGAACATGACTCACACAGCTGAACAACTGATGGAGTTCACTCACGTGTCAGCAGTTGTTCACATAGTTATAGTTGTACAAGTATCCTTAAACTTGAGGTCATCATAGTCATCTTGTGTACACTGAACTATGCTTTGGTTTAGTTCTTAGTCTCTAGGGACAATTATAAGGGCTCTACTGGATTTAGGAATTTATACACGAAGATAATGTATGATCAATAAAGGATCTACCCCTTCCAGTGAAGGAAGAGAATGTTCAATGCTGATCCACTTATGCTAGTTCAGGAATCTCTGGCCAGAGTGAATGAAATTAGAAAGGAGTTTCTAATTTACATTAAATAGAACTAAGCATAGTGAATGGGAAAGCAAGTGATTAAATAAGATAGGCTTGACATAAGTTCCATGCCTTGTATTTAATCGTGACATTGCAGGGTAGAAGGAATTGATTGTACGGTAACTACTCACTGAATAGGTTCTTGGTATTCTAAGCAGTGAATTCGTATTATCCGGATAGTCGCGATATGCTGAGAAGTATCCCTCACGATGTACAATAAATATGATTAATTAATTAATCATATTTAATGAATTAGAGAATTTATATAAATAATGATAAAATAGTTTTATTATTATTTATTTCTACTACCGGCTTAATGTTGAACCTACAGGGTCACACCATAAAAGAGAATGATTTAATGGTGGAGGAATTAATTAATAATGGCTGATAATTATTTATTTATGAAATAAATAATTAATTGGCAAATTTAATAATTGATTAAATGAGATTTAATTGATTATAAATTAATTAAGAAAAGGTTCTTAATATTATTAATTAAGAATTTAATTTTTGGAAATTAAATCAAGTGAGAGAATTATTTCTAAAGAGTTTAGAAAAAGGATTAATAATTAAAAGGTGTTTTAATTATTAGTGAGAATAATAAAGGGTTAATAATAATATTTTATGGGAAAATTTTCAGCTGAAAATTTTGCCTATAAATATACTATTATAGACCCTATTTTTGCCTCAACCAAAAAGATTTACAAAACCCTAATTCTCTCCATCTCCTCCTCCTTCATTACATCGTTTTCTTGGTGGAGACCGGTGGACTGCTTCACACTTGAGGAGCAGCTGCTAAGGATCTCCGTTCATCATTTTTGGATCGCCATTAAAGACCTCCATCTTTCCATTAACGTAAAGCTTCTTAAGTTAAACATACTGAACTACGAATTTATTATTATTTTTCGCATGGATCTTGCGGAGGGTTTCGATTTTTTTTAAGATTTAAATTTACGTTTTCGCTGCGTTTATGTGATAAAAACCCTTCAGCATGTGGACCGCTGCTGAGGTGGCATGTGGGCCCTATTTCTTATGTGGCATTATTAGTGGGGCCCACTATTGACGTGCTGCTTGTGTGGGACCTGCTGCTTAGTGGCATCCACGTGTCACATGCTGACGTGGCCTTAATGTGGGCCCCATACATGGAGCCTTACATCCAGCTTATGTCAGAGCCAACGCTTTTTGGTGTTGCATTTGATGTATATACTGTTGCATTACATCTATTAGGCAATGCTTATTGGTATTGCTGTAGACCCCCCAAAAGCGTTGCATTAGGCCTCTAATGCAACGGCCGCAGATTTAACGCCCCCTGGTGTTGCATTTTTGAAAATGCAACGCTTTTTGGACATAAGGCAACAACAGAAGAGCATAGCATTTGAGCACTTATGGCGTAGTGTGTGAACTTGACTTATCGAATTCTCCCAGTCTCTGCATATAGAATTGACTTATCGATATCTTCAATCTTCATATCTTCATTTTGGCATGTCGATATCTCTTTTTTGTTCTCGATGCAGGAATGACTTGTCGATATCTCCAATCTTCATATCTTCATTTGCCTTATCGATATCTCTGAGACTTCTCAATAAGTTTTCCTTGACTTCTCGATAAGTCATTCTGGAGTTCTCGGAATGACTTCTATATAACCTGATCTGTGACTTGTAGATATCTTGACTTAGAATATTTTTCCTAAAACATATTTATTCAACTCCAAGCTTCTTCACAATTTCTCTAAGGCATGATCTTCTTCCAAAATTTATTCTTAGGCTTGAGACTGTTTACAGAAAAATACTCCAGTCTAATCTTTTACATTTTTACAGACTCAAGTGATACAATATAAAATACAAATTTAGATTATCATATAACTAATTCTTAGGGCTGTCAATTTAATTTAGTCTTGTTATAGTACAGGCATGTCTTGCACAACAATCTCCCCCAATTTTTGAGAAGATTGCTTATCACAAATTCATGCCTGGTAACAAAACTAACCCCAAGTTACAATGAACAATAGAACATTACATAAAAATTGACAAAAATATAACTTTTATACATTAACTAATTACTTGAGTTTGAAAGATTCATTCATCATACAAATTTCTCATAGCCTGTTTTTTTTCTAATGAGGTCCTTTAACTCAACAAGTACTTCGAGTTCCTCTATGATTTGTGTCCCTCTTAGAGCTTCTACAAGCTTGAGCTATTCATCCAATGAATAGTTGTTCAAGTAACCATAATCCTTGAGAATCTGCCAACCTTGATGTTCAGGAAATCTCCATCCTTGGTAATTCTACTCATCCCCTTTGCCTTGAGTTCTTCAGATTTTTGTATAAACATTTATATCTCTTCAATATATTTTCTTTCCCTCTCCTCTCTTTCAGCCTTTTCTTCTGCCCTTCTATCTTCCCTTACTATCAACCATACATCCAATACAAACCTCCATGCCATTGTACCAGTATCCTTATCCTTCAATAAGCTTATTACCCTCTTTATCTTTGTGGTTGAAAATATATCCATTAAGTTTCTGCCAAGTAAAGTGTATGATCCTTCTATATAGTAGATTCTTACTTCCCGCAATGATACAACCCAAACTTTGACCATTTTTTCAGCTAATTGTTGAAAGTAGTCTTCATCTGTGATGCACCAGTTCAATGGTAGAATTTTTTTTGATTAAAGCAGTTCCAGATGGCCCTCTCAGTGACTTGCACTGTCTTTGGTTTTCTTCCAACAAATTTGTAATGAGTTTTGGTTGGTGTCTTAAAAGAAGGTAGGTTTGATATTTTCTTTAGAGAAGTTTGGCTTGAGGTGATTGGTATTTTCAGTATGGTGTTAGCAGTGTGTTTGTACAATAATTTAGGCTTAGAGGTTAGAGGTGGTAGAGTGTTTGAGTTTGTTGGCTTAGGGGTTTGAGTTTGGTTGATTGGATTTTTAGGGTATCTTTATGTGGTTTTGAACCATCCTTCTTCTTCTTCCTTCTTCTCTCTTCACGCTTCTTCATAGCATCTCTCTTCTTATCTCCTTCCTTGCTGCTAGTTGCCTTAAAGGATTGACTTGGATTTGATCCAGAAGGTTTTTGATCATCTTTCTTCTGCTCATCATCATCCAAATTATCCTTATTGATTTAAGTTTTAGGCAACTTTGCTTCAGAATCTCTCAGATATCTCCCCAATAGCTTGATAATTTCTTCATCTTCAACAGTCTTATATTGCTTAGTCTTCAAATATGTCTCCAAAGTAATAATCAGATTCTTGTTGGCCATGAAACATTTCTTAGGAATTTAAAAGTGTTTGTAATGTTTGGTAGTAGAGCAGATGTATGCCACTCCCTTGTTTGGCTGTAAGTATGCTTCTGGAAAAGCAGTTACTTGAGCTTTATTGAATTCAGTTAGAAAGAGAGTGTCTTCTTGAATCACTCTGTGGACTTTATTTATCAAAATGTCCAAATTAGATGCCTTTCTAGTTATGAGATAGTTAAGGGACACCTATATACATCTGTCTACCCCAGAGTCATTAATGTTGACCACAATCCTTCTCTCTTGAAAATTGTCCTTAGTTACCAAGATCACCCTTATAGAATTTATTGTCTTGTCCAAGGCCTTCTTGTATGTGAAGAAATTGTTGTTTAGAGAAGCCCTGAGAGCCTTGAGCAATTCATCAAATTCCCTGCTCAAACTAGGTCCCTCAGCTGCTTTGATAAGTCTCTTCATTACAATATCAACTTCTTGTGATTTGCCTTTGTTAGCGGCTTGGACAGCTTGGGTAGATGATCTTAAAAACCTAGCCTCTATCTCCCCCTTAGTCTTATTGGCAGGCATGATAAGTGGTGTATGAATTTCAGGCCTCACAGCTTTTGGAAGTGCAAGCAAGGGAATATTGAGTATACCCATGATGGCTCCCAAAGACACTGAATTTTGTATTTGTAGATGCTTATGGGAGTCCGCCAAGGTTTGAATATCAGCCTGATGACTTTGAACCATGGCTGTGAGTTGGGATACTTGATTTGTTAGAGATTCATTTGCTGACTGTAGGGTAGAGTCATGAGATTGAAGAGCCTAGATTTGTAGGTTTGTTGATGTAGAGATGGGTTGTTGAGAGCTTGAAGAAACTGAGGTACCAAATATGGCTTGCACAGCTTCCTTGATGCCTTCCATTAAAAGAGCAGATGGCTCATACCTGCTTTGATGAAGTTAGTCTAGCTTGAGTCTAGTGTCATTAGATATGGTGATGTGCTGTTGAACCACTTCATGTAAAGCCACAAAAGATTGCCTTAGATTCTTAATATTTATCTGCAGAAGTGAGATCAAATCTTGACATTTGTTCTGCAAAATTCTGGAATCTTGATTGGATGTTGACTCGTGAAGGAATAATTTCATCCATCTTTTCCCTCACCATTTTTCTGATCTTGTCTTGATGACCAGTCAAAGTCACTTCTAGTGCTTTACAAAATAGGTGAAAAACTTTGATTTGAGCCTTGCAGACTTCATTGATTGCATCATACATTTCTTTTGGAGTCAGGACCTTGTCATTACTCCCCAAAATTGTGACATATTCCTCCCTTAATCTTGCCAAGACCTGATCCATCTCCAATATAAAGTCTTTAGACAACCAGGCATCCACATTGCCATCCCTCTCGGTCTCATTGACTATTTTCTGCTTTTGCTTTTCAACATCTTCATTATAACTTAGCAGAATTGTTTGATAGTCTTTATCTGTCATGTTCGAAGTGAGCAGATGCTGTGAGATATCGGCAAGACCTGAAATTTGATCAACTAGGAGATCATCCATAGTGCTTGGTTGAGATTGAGCATTTTCTAACCATCATTGGATTGGGTGAGATGGTTGTTGTGAAGGATTGGATGTTGAATGAATATCTGTAGGTTGTGAGGTGGAGGGTAGAGTGTTAGTAGAACAACCTGTAACAGATGTCACAGTTTGACGCACAGGATGACCTGTGGCTGTGACAGTCTGTTGTTCACCACTTGTTGTGGGAACCTCCATTGGAATTGGAGGGGGGGGGGTTAACTAGGTTACTGTCATGTACTGTAGTCTCAAACCCTTGTTCATTTTGCAGTGAGCTTGCACTTGAATGTGGTAAACTTGCCTCTCCTATAATAGGATCATTGACAATTGAACTCCTAGCTTCAATTATGAGTGCAATCTCAGCTAGGGTTTTGAGGGGAGTTGTTCCCCCAACAGGAACCTCCAATTGAATTGGAGAGGATTTAGATAGCTCCCCTCAGAAGTACTACCCTCAAACCTAACAACATGTGATGGTTGATTTTCACATGAAGATGCATTTATAACCACCACAGGGTCTTCAGTTAAAACTGATGAAACCTCCGTGTTTGTGTTGATGTCCTCAAGGTCTAACCCAGCATGTAGCCTCTCACCAATTAAATATGGTTCCTGGGTGGTGAGCATATTTTATTGAACCATGTCACTTGATGCTGGATACTCTTGAGAATCAAATTCAAGAGTTTGATTATATGAAGAAGAAATTTGGGAAATAGAGATTGAATTTCAGAATTGAGTTTTGGCAGCTCCCCCTGAATGAATGAGGGAGTTTCAAGAGATGTACTCTCTTTGTGTGTGACATCCTTATTTCTCCTTTCATACACTTGAATTTGTTCAAGTGATGGTGCAGACTCTTTACAAGGTGCATTTGGGTGAATGCTTCATTCAATAGAGACACCCTATTGAGAGGATGCCTCTAGAGTCTGTTTTAATACCTTTTTTTTACAACTACATCCTTCTAGGAGGATGCTGAGGTGGATTTATTAGTCAACTCAGTTTGTTTTACCTTCTTTGGTTTTTTGACCAAGGGTGACTCTTTTTATGTTGTATCCTCACCACTCTCAGTAACTATAACTAATGGTACCCGCTTTCTCTTCTTTGTACTCACTTCACCCTTTTGAGAGGATGAAGTGGTTGGTTTCCTAGCTTCTAGTGGTACAGAAGGAAGGGTCTCAACTTGGGAAGGCCCCTGTTGGTTGTCCTGTGTTTGTACTTCCACAGAGACAAGAGCCATAGCTGTACTAGATTCAATATTTGATCTCATATCAGGCATGGGGTAAGGGTAAGTCCTAAATCTCTCCACATAAATGGAGTGAGTTTGAGACTTACAGTTACCTTGTTCTTTGTAGTAAGTGAGCCAAATAAAATTTTGGACACTTGCTTACAATTGCCTATTTTTATCATATCTATACCATTAAGTAAATGAATGTCTGAAACTTTATGAATTAAAGTAGACATGATAAACCTAGGGAAAACCTCTTGTAGCTAGGGGCATTGTGAGCCTAGTGCTAAGTTCTTCCAAGATCAATAGACCAACATTCAAGTGCCTGTTGTGAGCTATGGAGAACACCAGCTTCTGGACCACATTTGATTTGTTGTCATATCCCGTCTTTCTGCAGGCGAAGACCCACAAAATAGGATCAAGCAAGAAAGACCATTATTTTCTTATATTCTTTCTATTCAGACTTGCTAGGTTGATTCTACCACCATAGTTGATGAAGTCCATAAACTCAGCTAGCTCATCCTGTATTGGAACCTCTACCAGATTTTCAGTTGGAAGACCCAAAGCTTGATTCTTTCTCATTGAACTCCACCTATTGGCCTCCAATAGAGCAGTTTACCACAATGGTTACATAGTTGTCATGCACAACTGTTCTCACTACAGCTGTTGTCCAGAATTCATGCAGAACATCCAAGTAGATGATGAGATTGGCAGTAAGAGATCCTGCAAGATAAGATTTAGAAAAAAACTTAACAAACCCCTTGAAACTATAAGGAGCTTGGTTAGCATCTGTAAAAGCGAGGTAGTTGGTTCCATCCTTGGGGATTGTAGCTCTAACATTGTTTAGTGCCATTGTAGATGAGTAAATTTGAGTGGGTAAGAAAAATTAGAGAGAAAGTGTTTGAAATGAGAGAGAGCGATTGAGAATTGGAAAAATTGGGTTACTGAGAGATCTCGAAAGAGTAAAGAGGTGTATGTCGAGATGTCTGGGTATTTATTGTAAAAGGTAAATGACTTATCGAGAACTAAAAATGGATGTTTGGGATTTGCTTATCGAGAAGTCATATTAAGAGAATAGATACATATCGATATGTCATTTTCCTGACTCTTATCGAGAATTAGAAAATGACTTGTCGAGATGTCAAATAAATACCCAGTTTGTACAGAATGGACTGAATTGATTCCAATTTATATTTGAACAAATCAAAATAAAATCAGACTGATTTTGTCAAAAGTATTTTGCTAAAATAATTTATTAAATTAAATTATCTCAGTTTTGAGTTATTGATAGGTCTAAAATTTATACTCGTAGAGAACTTTGTGAGTTAACACTTATTGAGATCTCTACAATGACTTATCGAGAAGTCATACTTCGAGAAGTCAGAAAAATGACTTATCGAGGACTCACTCGAGAAGTCTCAAAATGACTTGTCGAGAAGTCAATTAGACTTATCGAGAACTTAATTCTCTATATACTTTTGAACTTTTGATTTTGCCTTGTGTTAATTTTACATATTGAAAATGCAAATTAACATTTAGACAGTTTTCTTAGAATTGAAAAATTCCAAGCTAAATTTTGAATTTTGAAAAATAAATATACAGAGATTCCTGAAATATTTATAACTCATATTCTAGTTAATTTCTAATTAAATCAAATTAATTTTGATTCATTAGAAATTAATCTGCTGCAACAATTTAGCTGGGCTCTTGCCTTTAGGATGATAAATTTTACATTCCAATTTCACCTACAAGTCTACTGAAAGCTGCTTCATCCAAAGGTTTAGTAAAAATGTCAGCTAACTATTTTTCTGTTGGAACAAAAATGAGCTCAATGGTACTATTTGCAACATGTTCTATAATAAAATGGTACCTTAGATCAATGTGCTTTGTTCAAGAATGATTAACTGGATTAGCCACCATAGACATAGTACTAATATTGTCACACATAATTAGAATTTGTGTAATACTAGACCATAATCCATTAGTTGATTTCTAATCCAAAGCACTTGAGTACAACAACTTCCAGCAGCTATGTATTCAGCCTCATCTGTGGAAGTTGACACGGATTGTTGTTTCTTGATATACCAGGGTACAAATCTTTGTCCAAGAAACTGACAGCTTCCACTAGTGCTCTTTCTGTCAACCATGCATCCAGCAAAATCTGCATCTGTGTATCCAACAGCTTCAAAACCTGTTCCCTTAGGACACCATAATCCCATGTTAGGAGTCCCCTTTAAGTATCTGAAAATTCTCTTCACAGCCATCAAATATGATTCCTTTGGATTGGCTTGAAATCTTACACACAGACATGTTGTAAATATAATGTCTGGTCTACTAGCAGTTAAATACAGCAAAGATCCAATCATTTCTCTATAACTTGAAATGTCTACACTTTTTCCTCTCTTATCTTCATCCAACTTAGTAGCTGTAGACATAGGTATAGATGTAGATGAACAATCAACCATGCCAAACTTCTTTAATAAATCCTTGACATACTTAGTTTGGCTGATGAAGATCCCATCACTTCTTTGACTGACTTGAAGTCCAAGAAAGTAACTAAGTTCTCCCATCATACTCATTTCATAATCACTCTGCATAAGCTTTGAGAATCTTTGACATAACTTTTCATTAGTAGAACCAAAAATGATATCATCCACATAGATTTGAACTAGGATCATATCATCATCATGCTGCTTGTTAAAGAGAGTCTTATCAACTGTACCTCTAGTGAATCCATGTTTAAGCAGAAATTCTGACAGTGTGTCATACCAAGATCTAGGTGCTTGCTTTAGTCCATAGAGATCCTTGAGTATCTTGTACACAAAGTTTGGAAATTTTGGATCTTCAAAGCCAGGTGGCTATTGCACATAAACTTCTTCTTCCAACTCACCATTAAGGAATACACTTTTCACATCCATTTGGTACACCTTAAAATTTGAGTGTGCAACAAATACAAGAAAAATTCTTATTGCTTCGAGTCATGCAACTGGATCAAAAGTTTCATCATAGTCAATTCCTGCCTCCTATGAGTAGCCTTTTGCAACCAACCTTGCTTTCTTTCTGGTGATAATTCCATTTTCATCCATTTTATTCATGTACTCCCACTTTGTTCCAATCACACTTTTATTCTTTGGTGCAGGAACCAACTCACAAACTTTATTTCTTTCAAACTGATTTAGCTCCTCTTACATAGAAGATATCCAGTCAGGATCAAGTAGAGCTTCTTCAATTTTCTTTGGCTCAATTTGTGAAAGAAAGCATGCATGTAAAAATTCATTAGAAGATGCACTTCTAGTCCTTACTCCAGCATCAGGATCACCAATAATTGCTTCTCTTGTGTGACTCCTATCCTATTTCCTGGTGTGAGTTTGTAGACTTGAATTTTCTGCATTTTCTTCATCATTGTCATGACTTGCAGAACTTTCTTATCTTTCTCCCCCTGAGTTTGTGCTACCAAATTCAGGTGTTTGAGATGAGCTCCCATTTTCATGATTCACTTGTTCATTTGACTCTTCATCCATTTTGTGATTTGTGTTGACCTCAGCTTCATCTTCAGAATCACTGTCAATGTTGAGATTTTTTAATCTAAGGGCCTTAACTTCATTTTCATCAAGGCATTCCAAGTCTGGATAATTGTCATCATCAAAAGTTACATATGTGCTTTCCATAATTTTCTTTTGTTCAAGCACATAGACTTTGTAGGCAGTTCTCTCCAATGAATATCCCAGAAAATTGCTTCAAAAATTTTAGAGTCAAATTTTCCCACATATTTAGAGTTGTCCTTTAGAACATAGCACTTGCTTCCAAACACATGAAGATGCTTCACAATAGGATTTCTTTTATATAAGATTGAGTAGGGAGATTTGCCAAGATTTTTGTTAATGAGATATATGTTTTGAGTGTAGCATGCAGTATTGACAGCTTTTTCCCAAAAACTTCTTGGCAGATTGGCATCTTGCAACATTGTTCTAGCAGCCTTCACTAATATTCTATTTTTCCTTTCAAAAACACCATTTTTGAGGTGTCCTAGCTACTGAGAATTCTTGAACAATACCCTTGTCTTTGCAAAATTCAGTTAAAGTTGCATTTCTGAATTATGTGCCATTGTCACTCCTCAATCTTTTCACACAGTTCCGATCTTCAGCCTGGTTCTCAATCTTCTTGATGTGTTCAATTATGATGTGTGGAGTTTCATCTTTAGAGTGCATAAATTCTACCCATGTGTATCTTGAGTAGTCATCCACCATCACAAGTGCATATATCTTTCTTGAAATTGACAGGACATTAACTGGTCCAAATAAGTCCATGTGAATAAGTTGCAAAGGTGCACTTATAGAAATCATAGTTTTACTCTTGTGACTTGATTTCTTCATTTTTCCTTTTTAAAAAGCTTCACATACCTCATTTTGAGCAAACTCCAGATTTGGCATGTCTCTCACTAACTCCTTTTTGACTAGAGTACTAATTGCTTTGTAATTCAAGTGAGAGAGCTTTTTATACCACAACTTGCTTTGTTTTTCAGATTCATTGGTGTAGAAGCAACAAATTCCATCTTCATTTGCTGACTTCAAGTCTGCAACAAATAAAATTCATTTTTTACTCCTTTCAGAGCAACTTCATTAGTCTTTTTGCTGATGATTAAGCATTCTCCTTTGTCAAATTTAACATTGAATCCTCTATCTGTGAACTGACTAACACTTAGGAGATTTACTTCCAAACCAACAACCAATGCTACATCTTCAATTACAACATTTCCAAAAATTAATTTGCCATATCCCATTGTGAAACCTTTGCTGTTGTCTCCAAAAGTCACTAATGGGCCAGCCATCTCCTCAAACTGTGATAGCAGGGCCATATCACCTGTCATATGTCTTGAGCATCCACTGTCTATGATCCATATGACTTTCTTCATTTTTCCCTGCACACAATGAGGATTAAGTGTTTTTAGCTACCCAAGAAATATTGGGTACTATCTTCTTGTTAACAGAATGTGCATAATTAAAATGAGTTGATTCAGAAAGAATGATGTTCATTGCTTGATTTGCATGTTCCTTTTTAACTACAAGCCCAATGTTGATTTCCTTGAGGTCTACTCTCAGCTTATGACAACTTGTCATTACTTTCATGTTGCAAGGAATGCAATCAAACTTATCATCAAAGGAATATGGATCTTCAGTCTTGGATTCACCATACTTGCATGCTCCCATTCTTGGCTCACTAACAGCCTTTTTACAAAGGTGAGTTAATTGATTTATAGAGCCACATTTCTGACATTATTTTCTAGGAGCTTCAGCAACAAATGCAAAGTTGTTGCTTTGGTTTATCCCAATCTTTCCATTTCTAGTTTTCTTCTTCTTTCTTGCATCTTCAATTTTAACTTCCTTGATTGGCTTCTTGGGAGTTTGATCAACCATGGGCTTCTTCTCAGCTTTAGAAGTTGAAGTTGTTTCTGTACATTTCTTTTCATTGTCCTCATCATCAATTTCTTGCTTTATGATCAACTTTTCTTCACTGAAATTTACTTCACATGTTTTGAACATAGGTGAACCAACCATTCTCAGCATTGTTGGGACATCTTCACTTGCAGCGGCTTTTCCCTTATCACCTTCAACTTTCCTGTTGCTGTTCAATGCATCATAATCCAAGCCAATATCTATGTTAGCACATGGCTTGTTCTTCTCATGATACTGACCAACTAACTGAGATGCATTTCTAAATGATTTCAGTTTTACTTCATTCTTCTTTAGCTTCTCCCTCAACACTGCTTCTATCTCTGTAGCACACTTCAGCTTGTTCTTTAGATATTCATTTTCTTGCTTGACTGTCTCAAGCTCCACAAACATTAGATCAAATTCTTGTTTCTCACTCTCAAGCTTCTCATTAGCTTTTGATAACCTACTGACCTCGTCAGTAGATGCTACCATGCTAGTATGGATGTGGAACATTTCTATACTCATCTTTTCAATAGTTTCCTTATATTGACTTTCATTTAAATCAATGGTGGCGAGAGTCATTACTTTTGGTTTTGATGAGGACGACTCTCCTTGCTCCAAGGCCATGAGTGAATAATTTCCTACTTCCTCCTCATCATCATTATCAAAATCATCCCAACTCTTTCCTTCTGCAATATAAGCTTTGCCCTGTTGCTTTCTTAGAAGAGCTTCATACTTTGCTTCCAATTCAAGATAAGCCTTGTCCTTTTTTACCTTATTTGGCTTCATGCATTCTGTAGCAAAATGGCCCAATTCATCACAATTAAAGCACCTGATCTTTGATCGATCAACAAATCTTGTTTTATAGCCATTTTTGCTTTCAGAATTGTATTGTGTCTTTGTCTTCCAGTTGTTGTCCTTGTTGAATGTATGTCCCTTATATTTAAAGAACTTTGGCTTCTTTACTTTAATGTTAGAGAATTTTCTTTCTAAGTAAGCCATGGACTGATCTAGTTCATCCAGTTCATCCAAGGTTTAGAATTCATCCTCTTCAATTTCAAGAATAACTTGCTTCTGTGGTTCCTTGTTCTTTTACTCATTGCTTGAGACACTTGGAGTCTGGATTTCCTGTTCATCACAGATGACTGGCTGTCATTAACCACTAGAGCACTTGATCCATCAACAATGTGCCCTTGACCAACTCTTAAGGACTTTCTTTGAATCATTTCCAGTTCTAAGGTTTTCAAGATGCCATATAAAACCTCCAGTGCCATTCTACTCAAATCTCTCCCTTCTCTTATAGCTGAAATCTTTTGTTCTAAATGATTAGGAAGGGTGAGCAAAAACTTCAAGTTAACCTCCTCAGCTTCATAGTATTTGTCATGAAGCTGCAAGTCATTAATCAGCTTGTTGAATTTTTCAAAACATCAGTTATACTTTCTTTAGGATTACCCATGAAACCCTCATACTGAGATACCAAAATTCTCCTTTGATTTGACCTAACTTCCTTTGTTCCTTCACAAAGAATTTCTATCTTTTCCCAGATCTGTTTGGCTGTGTCATAGTTGATAATGATATTGTACATTACATTGTCAAGTGACTCTATTAAGATCAGTTGCAAGCCACTATCCAGATAGATTTTCTCCATTTTTGGTTCAGTATACTGTGAAGGATCTTTAGGAGCAAAACTAGCTGGAATGACCATGTCTCCATCTGTACATTCCTCAACTCTTTCCATGGGGGTGAAAGGACCATTCTTGAGAATTTGAACATATAATGGGTTGGCCATTCTTATAAACAACATCATTTTCGTTTTCCATAATATGTAGTTAGATCTGACAAAGGTAGGAATTTTGATACTGCTAATCTTCTGTGAATTCATTCTTCCAATATCTTTAATTTGTTTGCTTTCGGATTTTTCTATGATACCAGTTGTTAGTTAATGAATACAATACAGGGGGGGTGAATGTGTTTTGGTTATTTTTAAGGCTTTTTCAAAGTTAATTGCTTGGTTAACAAAGCAGATAAGAAATGCAGCAATATTATGTTAACTGAAAATAAACAGTGCACACAATATTTCAAAATTCACTTAATTTTATATTAAAATTAAGCTAGTGTCTTTCTACAAATTCTGGGTTCTTTTCAAGTAAAGAACTCAGCTTCTTCCTTGAGAGAACACAAGAAAATCTAGATCTGTTTGATACAAATAAAAGTAAAGGACCAGTGTTTACTTTATAGATCAGTAAACACAGGTTTACAACATGCAATAGAATGTACTAAACCATACTAAAAGTAATCTCTAAAGCTTTCCATTTTTGGCTTAGTGTATCTTTACAAATCCTGTGAATCTGTGACTTTCCTTTGTCAGTTAATCTTGGCCTTTAATCTTGCACTATTCAAGCTGCTTTTGTAGACTTTTCAATCTAACTGATTAGATTGTTTGTTGATTGATAATCTTGAATATTTAACTTGTCTGCATTTTATACTTGAGCTTCATATCGAGATCTCTAGTTTGTTGTATAGAGAACTAACATCTTGATAAGTATAATGGTTTATCGAGATCTCTTAGTTCTCGATAAGTATTTTGACTTGTCAAGGTCTCTGAGTTCTCGAATGTGAACTTGAATTGTCGAGGTCTCCGAGTTCTCGAATGTGAACTTGACTTGTCGAGGTCTCCAAGTCTCTGCAAGTAGAATTGACTTATCGATATCTCCAATATTCATATCTTCATTTTGGCTTGTCGATATCTCTGAGTTCTCGAATGCAGGAATGACTTATCGATATCTCCAATCTTTATATCTTCATTTAGCTTGTCTATATCTTTGATATTATTCGATAAGTTATCCTTGACTTCTCGATAAATCATTCTGGAGTTCTCGAATGACTTCTCTATAGGACTTGATCTGTGACTTGTAGATATCTTGACTTAGAATATTTTTCCTAAAACAGATTTATTCAACTCCAAGCTTCTTCACAATTTCTCTGAGCCATGATCTTCTTGATCTTCTTCCCGAGTTTATTCTTAGGCTTGAGACTATTTACAGAAAAATACTCCAGTCTAATATTTATCTTTTTACAGACTCAAGTGATACAATATAAAATACATTTTTCGATTATCATACAACTAATTCTTAGGGCTGTCAATTTGACTTAGCCTTGTTATAGTACATGCATGTCTTGCACAACACTAAATTTCAATATCTCGTTTCACTGTATAGAGTAAAATGAGATAGTATAGTTATTCACTATCTATCAAGAATAAGATCAATATTCTAGTAGAACATTTACTAGAATTAGCTGTCTCAAACAATCTAAGAGTATTTGAGAGTACTGTATCAAAATGATTTACCTAACAACAATATCATTCTCAAGTATATAACATTTGTCTATTCTGAAATTGGAATAGGACATGGGTACTTGCCTGGTATACAAAGACTGGATTTAACCTTTTATAACCCTGTCTGCCCTCCTGGACTTGATTCTATAAATCAAATACATTTGTTTAATAAACGAGACAAAACTCGAATGACATCTATACACCTCAACGTCTACTCGATCGTTTATCTAATCAATCCTTAAAACTTCAGGAACAATAATCAATCATCAAAAATATCAAACAATCCTTCTATAATTAAAATCAAGTTTAAATAAAAAATGGAAAATCGAAATAGTTGAATAATCAACCTTAATCGAAGATGTTGGTATCGAATTGTTCGTCTCGATGCAAGCTTCGCAACGGTATCAAGAACACAATCAACGACTTCTTGGATTGATCAGAACGATTGATTCTTTGATTTCAAAATTTTGAAAATAAAAATAAAACTAAAAATACAGAGTATTTGATATATATCTGTTGCTCAGGATTACTACTGACTGAAAACAGGATAAATATGAGATCTATTTATATTTACACAAACGGTCTCGATAAAACATAAAGAGGCACCTGTTTCTCGTTTAATTCAAATTACAAGCCCGTAAAATAATAATTTATGGGAAAACTGTAAAAAGATACTTTTTAGATAAATATAATATTTATGTCAAAATTCCCCGAAAATTGTGCATATTTCAAAAATACGAAAACACGGACTATTAGAAGGGTCCTTGATTTTATAAAAATAGTTGTACGAATTTTGTGGGCTTTTACATCTCGGTATGGTCCCGGTCCAATAACTTTTGAGAAATCAAAATAATTTCTAAATTTAGCATAAACCCCGAAGACACGGATAATAAGCGCGAACAATCATAAAACAAGTCTTAACACGTAACACGGAAGAAATGTAATCTGACACGCGTCCAGATTGCGGATCGATTCATATAATTGCATTTAAAACATATAATAATTATTAGAAAAATGCCCAAGTCCATGCAGGACTAAAATCAATACTTACTACACAATAAATTGTGACAACACATTTTACATTTAATTAAACAAAGAATATTTATCATATATATCCTAAAATATGTACAGAAATTTTCCGGTTATATCCTTCCCCCTTAACAAGATTCTGTCCTCAGAATCTATTTTAGGAAAACAGACGAGGATACTTAGATAACATTTCACTTTCTTACTCCCATGTCGACTCTTCAACCTTGGGATTCCTCCACAAAACTCGTACTAAAGCTACAGACTTATTTCTAAGCACTTTCTCTTGCCGGTCTAAAATCTGTATCGGTCGCTCTACAAAAGACAAGTCTGGATGTATCTTAATTGGTTCATATTCTATCACATGATTACAATCAAGAAAATAACGCTTCAACATGGACACATGGAACACATTGTGGATATGCTACATGTGTGGTGGTAAAGCGAACTCATATGCCACTTTCCCCACACGCCTTAAAATTTCAAAAGGTCCAACATAGCGAGGACTCAACTTTCCTTTCTTGCCAAATCTGGATAAACCTTTCCAAGGTGAAATCTTTAATTTCTCCAACTTTAAATTCCATATCTTTTCTGGCAGGATCAGCATATTTACTTTGTCGATCTTGAGCTTCCATTAACCTTTTCCGAATGAGTTCCACTTTCTCTTTTGTCCGCTGAATAAACTCTGGACCCAAAATCTTTCTTTCACCAACTTCGTTCCAACAAATTGGAGATATACATCTTCTACCATATAAAGCTTCATATGGCTGCATTCCGATACTGGCATGGTAGCTGTTGTTGTAAGAGAATTCAACCAAAGGTAGATGTTCATCCTAACTGCCTTCAAAATCTAAAGAACAAACTTTTAACATGTCCTCAATAATCTGAATTGTCCTTTCGCTTTGACCATATGTTTGCGGATGATATGCAGTGCTCATATTCAACTTTGTTCCTAGACAATATTGAAAACTTTTCCAAGATCTTGAATTAAATCAAGGATCTCTATCTGAAACTATAGACACCGTAACTCTATACCGAACCATAATTTCCTTCAGATATAACTGAACCAATTTATCCAATGAGAATTTTTTTTTGATAGGAAGGGAATGTGCTGACTTAGTCAATCTATCTATAATAACCCAAACAGCATCATGATTTGCCTTGGTCATCAGTAATCCAACTACGAAGTCCATTGCAAGATGTTCCCACTTCCATTCTTGAATGCCCAATGGTTGTATCAATCCACTGGGCCTTTGATGTGCTGCTTTGACTCTTTGGCAAGTGTAACACTTACTTACCCACTCCGCAATCTCTTTCTTCATACTTGGCCACCAAAAGTTTCCTCTCAAGTCTCTGTACATCTTCGTACTTCCTGGATGAATTGAATACCCGGAGCTGTGAGCATCTCGTAGAATTTCATCCTTTAGCTCAGTCACATTAGGTACCCATATCCTGGATGAACATCTAAGAATCCCTTTATCATCTTTTTGGCTTCCTAATTCTTCTCCTGACAATTCTTCTTGTTCATGGCTTATTTTTTCCTCTTGACATCTTCTTATCTTCTCTAGCAATTCTGGTTGGAAAGACATAATACATATCATATCCATAGCCATACTTGAAATACTGACCTCTATTTCAAGTTTCTCAAAATCCTTGATCAATTCCTCAGATGAAGTAATCATATTCAACCTCTCTTTTCTGCTTAGAGCATCTGCCACCACATTTACCTTGCTTGGATGGTAGTTGATTGCACAATCATAGTCCTTGATCAATTCTAACCATCTTCTCTGCCTCATGTCCAGTTCCTTCTGGGTGAATATATACTTTAAATGTAGTCCGTGTAGATTTCACATTTCTCTTCATAAAGGTAATGCCTCCATATCTTTATTGCAAAGACTATAGCTGCGATCTCTAGATCATAGGTTGGATACTTCTGTTCATGTGATTTCAGTTGCCTTGATGCGTAATCTATCACCTTGTCATGTTGCATTAGAACACATCCCAAACCTTTGTGTGAAGTGTCACTGTAGATCACGAAGTTTCCTTGATCATCTGGTAAAACTAGTACTGGTGCTGATACTAATCTGTTCTTTAATTCTTGGAAATTTCTTTGCACTTCTTTGTCCATTCAAATTTCTCACTCTTCCTGGTAAGATTTGTTAGTGGATTAGCTATCCTTGCAAAATTCTGCACAAATCTTCTATAATAACCTGCTAACCCCATAAAGCTTCTTACTTCTGTTGGTGTCTCTGGTCTTTCCCAATTGATTACGGCTTCAATATTTGACAGATCTATTTTCACTCCTTCATTACTGATAACATACCC
The DNA here is from genome assembly GCF_009905375.1 of Apium graveolens. Taxonomy (NCBI): domain Eukaryota; kingdom Viridiplantae; phylum Streptophyta; class Magnoliopsida; order Apiales; family Apiaceae; genus Apium; species Apium graveolens. Next base: position 19,677,119 of record NC_133657.1, on the reverse strand, counting down.
AAGAAATTGTACTTCTCATAACCAAAACTCACACTTTGAAAGCTTTGCGTATAATTTCGGCTGCCGCAATATTTCCAAAACTATCCTTAGATGTTCAACATGCTCTAGTTCTATCTTCGAGTAAACTAGAATATCATCTATGAATACAATCATAAATTTATCCAAATACTTTTTGAATACTCAATTCATCAGATCCATGAAAGCTGCCGATGCGTTTGTCAATCCAAATGCCATCACCAAAAACTCATAGTATCCATATCTGGTTCTAAAGGCTGTCTTTGGAATATCTTCTAATTTGATCTTCAGTTGATGGTATCTCGATCTTAAATCAATCTTAGAAAACTATATAGCATCTTTTAGTTGATCAAACAGGTCATCATTCCCTGGCAACCGGTACTTATTCTTAATGGTTAACTTGTTCAGCACTCGATAATCGATACACAGTCGCATACTTCCATCTTTCTTCTTGATAAAAAAAACTGGTACGCCCCAGGGGGATATACTTGGTCTTATAAATCCTTTATCCAAAAGATCTTGCAGCTGAATTACCAATTCCTTCATCTCAACTGGGGCCATCCAGTATGGAGCTTTGGAAACTGGTTCTGTCCCCTATGCCAATTCAATTGCAAACTCAATTTTTCTATCGGGAGGTAACCCGGGTTGATCATCTAGAAATACATCTGGAAATTCATTGACTATTGGAAGAACTTCTAGGTTTGAAATCTCCTTATTGGTATCCATTATATTAGCCAAAAATGCTTCACAATTCTGGCGCAATAACTTCTTCGCTTGAGCTATTGATAAGAATTTCTTTTCCTATTTTTCCCTCTAAATACCACTTTCTTTTTTTGATCCACTGTTTGAAATTTCACCTTTCTATTCTTATAGTCAATCTGAGCATTATTTTCTGACAACCAATCCATCAATAAAATAACATCAAATTCTCCCAACTTAAAAGGTATCAAACTGGCATGAAAATGATGTCCTCCTATCTCAATATCACATCTCATACACACTTGATCTACTGCAACTTGATTCTTATTAGCTAATTTTATCATTAGTGCTTTGTCTAATAGTTCTATTTCATGATGTAGTTTATCAACAAAATCCTTAGAAATAAATGACCTTGTAGCTCTAGAATCAATTAAAATTTTAGCATCTACGGAGTTTACTAGAAGCGTACCTGCAACCATATCCGAACTCTGAACTGCATCCTACATAGACATATTAAATGTTCTGGCCCTGGGTTGAGCTGATGGTCCTTCAATCATTGGCAAACTCTGAGATGGAGCACCTGCAATACTGTGTGTGTTATTGATCATATTTTGTGTTGGACAATTCCTGGAGATATGCCCTGGCTTTCCACACTTGAAACAAGTAGTTCTTGGTTTCTGTCCCTGAGTCAAACTCTGACATGTATTGGCAAAATGTCCTTTCTTGCGACACCTAAAACACAGAAAATTGGTATTACAGTTCCCAAAATGCCTTCCACCAGATCTCCTATAGTAGGCTACTGGAGAAGAATTAAACCCTTGCTGATTCTGGCTCCTGAACTGATTAACTTGGTTCCCATTCCCAGTTGATGGTCTCCTGAATCCCAAACTTCTATTCTGCTGAAACTCCAGTTTATTGTTAAAATGACCCTGAATATTACCTTGCTGCTGTCCCCCTCCGGAGTTTTCAAATTTTCTCTTCATTCCATTATGATCTTTCTGAGACGTGTTACTCCTGCTTTCAATAACCATGGCTTTCTGAACTATTGTGACATAAGAAGTCAACTCAAACATAGCCACTCTATTTTGAATTCAAGGTGTTAACCCTTGTTCTAATCTCTTTGCTCTTTTCTCATCTGTGTCAACTTGACCTAGAACAAACCTTGCCAATTCTGTAAATTTGGCCTCATACTCCGCAACACTCAGATTATTTTGCATTAAACTCAAAAACTTAATCTCCGTTTGGTTCTTCATATGCCTTACGAAATATTTCTCTAAAAACAATTCTGTAAATCTTTCCCAAGTCACCATCTGATCCCCTTCCAATGCTTTCTTAGATTCCCACCGATAGTTTGCCTCCCCTTTTAGGAAATAGCTGTCAAACTTGGTCTTCTGCTCATCTCCTGCTCCAACTAATTCAAAAGCTATTTCTATTTCCTTAAGCCATGCATTGGCTTCCACTAGATCAACACTCCTTTTAAACTCGGGTGAATTAACAGCTTGAAAATTCTTAAAAGTTACTGCAGGTGGAGCTGCTAATTGCTGTTGCTGGTGCTGTTGCTGCTGCGCAAGTTGCGTCACTTTTTGTTGCATTAGTCCCAACATTTGGACAACTGCTGGATCAGTATGACTTTCAGTACAATTTCCCGATGACTTGCTACCCTTCTCGGGACCCATTTTATGAAAATAAAATTGTAAATCTTTATAATCTGCTAAGCATGCATACAAATATGTAGCAATTTATTAACATGACTAAAAATATTTCATGCATAAAATCCCTTTATCCACATTATAAATTAACCAACATTTTTAGTACCTACTGCATACTTATTATATCTGCTCAAAATCTCAAAGAATAATAAACAATGATCTAGATATAAATACAATAATATGAACAATCATCTGAATTTAAATTGAAATATACCATCCTTTAATCTAGTGAATCTGGATACTAGGAAAGAAAATTAATACTAAATAAGAAATAAAAGAAATAAAATAAAACTGATACAACAAAACTGAAATTGTTGTACAAACCAACACACATATATATATATATATAAAGCAACTAATACAACCATCCAAGTACTATCTCAGCTAATATGATAAATCTTAAGAAAACGTACAACTCGATAATAAGAATGACAGAATAAAGGAATATACTATACTACAAAAGCTATCCCTACTCCGTCAAACTGAACCAGCTTCCGTTGGCACACTCCCCGCATCACACTGCATCATATCTCACTGGCTGTCACCACCATACACAATAAAATAGAAGACAGATACCCTCCGCACTATACTGGGTCTCTCATCTCCTAAACCAACTCACCTCTCATCCTCTAGCCACGCGGCTCATGCATCATGCGTAACTCTGATAGAATTTGGCTCACAAGTTGAGTAACTCTACGGGCCTCTGCCTCCCACTCACTGCTGGACGGAAGCTCTGCCAACCTCGCCCTAGAAATCTGCTCAATCGCTTAGACCCTCGACAGCACCTCAAAACTCGAAACACCTGCTCTAGAAGCAGATGTCTGCGCCATCTCCCGAATAGTCTGACTTATTCCGGCATTTTGGACTCTGAGAAAGTCACATTCCCTGCCTACTATTGCATATACATGATACGGGACTGCACTAGGAGCCACTGCCACTGGGGTCCTCGAAGTAACTGAAGCTGTAGAGGTCGCGGGACTCTGCACACGGGTATGCCTGGTCCTACTAATAAACAACCTCTCTAGACACGACCATACAGACCTCTTTCATGATCCTCATGACACGAGTCTCACCAGCCTCAGAGACATCCACAACCACCTCAGTACGAACATACAGAACTGTCCTCTCGGCCACCCTAACCAGCTCTGGGTCTACCACTACCTCCTGCACCATCTCAACCACCGGGTCTGCTGGCATCTCAAATCTAGGCTCTGTAACTCCCACTACAGGCTTACTTTGGACTGACTCCTCAGAATTCGATGAAGGGGATGGAGGTCCTGCTCGTCCACAAGAATAACCAGTCTTATTAGAACTATCTTCCTCCACAAGCTCCTCCTGGAATCACATCACAGCTCAAAGATATAAATCTGAAACTTATGACCAAAGACTATATCCGATAGTCTGAACTGAACTAGATATGAGTTAGACACATACTTATCTCATGTGATTATCCTATAACTCAATTAAGTCAACTTCTAATCCTATTTCAGTGACCATAACCTGTAGCTCTGTTACCAACCTGTGACGCCCTCCAAATCCGGGGTCTAGATTTGGGGGTCACTAACTGATAAACTATGAAATAATATACACAGCGGAATTAAAATACTATTTATGACCCCTGCAAGCATAAGGATCGAGCACAGGTTATAATACAAAATAGACACTAAAGCACACCATTAGTTATTACAATAAAAAACCTGATTAGGATAACCTCTATATGAAATTATGCTAATCCTCAAAAGTTTAATAAGTTTTACAAACCGGTTCATTGTTATTATTACACTACAAACTAATTTACAAACTACACCAACTCCCAGATCCTTCCTGCTGCTGCTGGGGCACCTAAAACCTAAAGATATGAGGATGCACCAGAGGCACCCTCTTCCTAGAAGTGTGCAACAAACAAGTCATCTCAATCCCTCTCTGAAAGATGATCATCACAATAAAACAAGTATGAGTTATGAAATGCTCAGCAAGTAGTACAAATATGTGCTCGAAAAGATAACAACAGTATTATGCTGATAAAGTAAGAACAACAGATAAAATAATAATATCTGCATAATAATCAAAGCTGCATATGCTGTGAACAAAAAATAAATAAGTTTTTGAGATTGGACTTTTAACTGATGGACGTACTATTACATGCTGATCAGCCACTGTAATAGCACTAGATTATGTTTCGTAGAAACATGTCCCGTAACGTGAGTACTCCAGTAACAAGGCAATATATCTGCCCGTGGAAACAATTGTATTATAAATATGGTTATATAATACACAGCCCTCCGCTGGACCATCTAACCCGAACACTTACATAATTCATCCAATCAAAATATTTTCATAAAGGATCCTATCACAATTAACTCCCCATTTCTCATTGTCCGGAGTAATCTCAACAACCGATGGTGAGATAACTAGTAAGATTAGTTATTCACTAAATTTCAATATCACGTTTAACTGTATAGAGTAATATGAGATAACATAATTATTCACTATCTATCGGATATAAGATCAATATTCTAGTAGAACAATTACTAGAATTATATGTCTCAAACAATCTAAGAGTATTCGAGAGTACTGTATCAAAAGGATTTACCTAACAACAATATCATTCTCAAGTATAAAACATTTGTCTATTCTGAAATTGGAATAGGACAGGGGTACTTGCCTGGTATACAAAGACTGAATTTAACCTTTTATAACCCTGTATGCCCTCTTGGACTTGATTCTATAAATCAAATACACTTGTTGAATAAACGAGACAAAACTCGAATGACATATATACACCTCAGCAAGAACCCGATCGTTTATCTAATCATGGCCTCGAAAGCTGTAAACAGATAGCATGCATCTCACATTGCACGTAATCATGTTATGCACATAACATATCAGTTAAATTGTCAAAAGATAGGTCTCGATGTTTTTAAAACTGAAATCAGATCAAAATAGGGATTTTTCGATAAGTATTCGACTCAGAACGACTGGTAAAACAAACAACCTTTTGATACAAAAGGATTTGGGTCTCGAAAGTATTTTTAATGGAAGCGGAATATTATTCTGAGTCTAGACGCGTTCGTTTTGTATTAAACGGATGAACGGTCTATTTATTATGATTAAAATAAGAATAAATTAATTAATAATGATATTAATTGATTTTTAAATACTCAAATATATTTTTAAAAGCTCAAAATAATTTAGGAATTATTTGGCTTAATTATGAATAATTATACTTTATTTAACTATTTTAAATAAATTAATTGACTAAATGAATTAATCAATTAATAAATGATAAATAAATATTTAAAATAAATTATCAATAATTAAAAAAATATGGATTTTGAAAATAATTATAGAAAGTAATTTTTGGAATTTAAAATAATTCAGTTAATTATTAAAATAATTAACCAAATTAAATTTGGAATTAAAATGATTTTAGGTATTAAAATAAAGAATTATTGAATTATTTTTAAAATAAAATCTGTGAAAACAAATTCAGAATTGGGGCTTAGGGTTATTAAAGATACAAACTGGGTTATATAGAAAACCCAACGGGTTGGAACCGAGTCAGACTAAGAACAGGTCCGCCGGAATTCACAAAATCCGACCAAAAATCCATTAAAGCCGTGAGCTTGAACTCGAGTCCGGCCAAACCCCGTTTTCACCCGTTTCTAAACCAAAACTCGTGATTCTGGTCTTAAATTAAATCTAACTAAGCATACAATCTATTCATAGTCTTATAATCATCAAACAATCACTAACAATTCCAGAAATTCGATTTCAAAAACTAAAAAAATAAGAACTTCGACTAACCAAATCGGGACCAAAATCAGCATATCTTGTTAGGAATATGTTGTGTACTTGATGATAACTTGAACAAAATACTTAGTAGATTTTAATTAAGTGTATTTGTAGCTTTCAACGGATGATCATTTCAACATCCGTTGAAAGAGCAGCTTATGTAACAATAAGTTTAGTAGCACATTCCTGCATATCCAAATGGCTTAATGTAACAGATGTTGTAGAATGTATAAGACATGTTAACTACTAGATTGATATGCAAGATAGCTTGGTTAATTGTAAATATCAGATGCCTTGTAATCTTGCATAAATGAAATGGAGTTAACTGCCAAGAAAATAGTCTCAACGGATGTTTCATAAAGTTTTCAACGGATGATCAACTAAAGCTTCAACGGATGATTCACATAGTCTCAACGGATAATCAGCCAAAGTTTCAATGGATGATCAGCTATAGTTTCAATGGATGATTCAGTGAAGCTTCAACGGATGTTCAAATTCAAAAAGAGCAGTTGATTGTGACTCAACAGTCACATGCATTGGATATATGCAAATGGAATGTGGCAGCCTATTTGCAGGGTTTAGAGAACAAAGAATCATTTCCATTTCCATGCAAAACAGAAAATATTCAAAGTTGCTGGATTGTGAAATGGAGTAGCATGAAATTAGACTTATAATGTTTTTATCTGATTTATAAGAAGCCAGAATTCCATTCAACCCCCTTCTATAATTCTTGTTTATATTGTTTGGGAATAACATTTGGTATCAGAGCAAGCTCTTGAAGAACAAAGAGTTTAAAGATCACAATAATAAACAAGATGAGCAAAAAGGATGTTGGAGTAAAGATTCCATTTCTAGACAAAGACATCTATCACCACTGGAAGGTGAAGATGCATCTGCATCTCCTATCTTAAGATGAAGCTTATGTGGACTGTATTGAGAAAGGTCCACATGTTCCTATGAGAGCTGCTACAGGAAATGAAGCATCTGGCCCAAAACCCAGAGCAGAATGGTCTGATCCAGACATTGAACAAGTTAGAAAGGATAAAAAGACCATGAACATTTTGTTTAATGGTGTTGATGGTGACATGTTTGACAACATCATAAACTGCAAAACTGCCAAGGATGTCTAGGAAACTATTCAAGTTATATGTGATGGAACTGAGCAGGTAAGGGAAAACAAAATGCAACTCTTGATTCAGAAATATAAGCATTTTTATAGTGAAGAAAGTGAATCACTCACTGACATATTTAGTAAATTTCAAAAGCTACTAAATGCTCTAAAGTTGCATGGAAGAGTCTATAAAACAAAGGACTCAAACCTCAAATTTCTTAGATCTCTACCAAAGGCTTGGAAACCCATGACAGTCTCTCTAAGATTTTCACAAGACTACAAGGAATTCACCTTGGATAGACTGTATGAAAATCTAAAGACCTATGGGCTTGAAGAGCAAGATGAGAAAATGGATAAAGGAAGAAATAGGGGAGGGTCCATTACATTAGTTGCTGAGCAAGAAAAGGAGAAGGAGACAAAGATTGAAGCTGTTGAATGTGCACCAAACTCTAGAGTTTGTGAAGGCAAAGGAAAAGGGCTAGTAGCTGAACATGAAGACCAGCTTAGTCAAGATGACATAGATGAGCATCTTGCTTTTCTGTCCAAGAGGTTTCCCGAGCTCAAATTCAAGAAGAATTTTGGAGCAACCAAGCCCAACATAAACATGGTTGATAAGTCTAAATTCAAATGTTTCAAGTGTGGCTTGGCTGGTCATTTTGCTAGTGAATGAAAGTCTGATTCTAGTAAAAAGAAGTTTAAGGCTGTTGATTAGAAATATAAATATTTTGAGTTGCTCAAACAAAAGGAAAGGGCTTTCATCACACAAGAAAATGACTGGGCTGCTAATGGATTAGAAGATGATGAAGATACAAGCTATGTCAATCTAGCACTTATGGCCAAATCAGATGAAACAGAGGCCAGTTCATCAATTTATCAGGTAATCACCACTAATCTATCACAGTTATCTAAAGCTGAGTGTAATGATGCCATAAATGACATGTCTACTGAATTATGCCGTCTGTGTGTTACACTCAAGTATCTCACTAAAGAAAACACTAATCTTAAATAGAACAATCTGTTTTTAAGTGAAAGAAATACTGTGTTAGAAACTCAATTTGTTGAGTTTGAAAAACTGAAAATAGAATACAAGATTGCTAAAGATGAATTGACTGAATACCTTAAGAAAGAGTATATTTTAAGAAAGCAGCTTGAACGAGAACAGGAAGTGAATAAGGCATGGAAATCATCTAGAGATGTCCATGCTCAAATTACTAAAGTTCAAGGTATAGAATCTTTCTATGATGCAGCCTGGAAAAAAAATAAGGAGAAGCTTGATTCCAATATGGTTGAAGGACTTTCAACGGATATGGATTCGACGGATGATGGAAATTATCCGCTGAATAATCAAAAAGATTATCCATCGAAAGACAATGAACCACATCCGTTGAGTGTAAGTAAACCAGTTAGCAAAGCTAAGCTAGCCAAATTAATGAAAAATATGGATCAGTCTCTAAGAACTTTGTTCCAGGAGAAAAAAGTCAAGTGAAACAAAACAAGAGAGTTAATGTAAGGCATCTGTCTATTAAGCAATTAAATGACAAATTGGAGAAAATTGAAGTGAGAGTAGAATCTAAAAGGAAAAATAATAGAAATGGGAAAGTTGGGATTAACAAACATAACAACTACACACCTGATAAATTTGCACCACGAAAAGTTTGTGCTAAGTGTGGTAGTGTTAGTCATTTGGCTTTTAATTACAAACTTGCCATGCCTGCCTCCATGTCTGCACCTCCTTCATTTCCCAGTTTGCCTACAGTGCCTGTGAGTCTAATGCCTGCACATAATATGAATGCACAGTTTGCTAATATGCCATTTGCACAAAATCCTTACTATACTGCATTTGGTATGCCACAAATGCCATTTAGCATGCCATACTGGAATACCATATTTTCTCAAAATATGCCTTTCCATGTTAATCAACCTGTGCATGATAATTCTGCAATGATGAATGATTTTAAGGGTTCTACTCAATTGACTAAGGATGAACTTCAAATTCTCAAGTCAAATGAGGACAAACCTAAGAAACCTTAAAAAAGGCTAATAAACAGGACCTAAGGAAACTTGGGTACAAAAATCAACTTGATTTGATTTTGCTGTGTGCAGGGAAACATACAAAATCTTTGGTGTTTGGATAGTGGGTGCTCAAGGCACATGACTGGAGATTCTACCCTACTCACTGAGTTCAAGGAAGGAACTGGACTAAGTATCACTTTTGGAGATGACATCAAAGGTTATACTGTGGGATATGGATTGATTTCAAAAGACAATATCATCATTGAGGAAGTTGTTCTAGTGGATGGACTCAAACACAATTTATTGAGTATCAGCCAACTTTGTGATAAGGGCAACTCAGTGACATTTAATACTGAAGCCTGTGTTGTGACCAACAAGAAAAGCAACAAGTGGTTCTTACTGGAGTAAGAAAAGAAAATGTGTACCTAGCTGATTTCAACTCATCTAATGCAGAATCTATCACTTGTCTATATAGCAAGGCAAGTCAAGATGAAAGTTGGCCGTGGCACAAGAAGCTGTCCCACCTTAACTTCAAGACTATGAATGAGCTACTCAGGAAAGATTTGGTAAGAGGAATTCCATAGGTGTAATTTTCCAAGGATGGTTTGTGTGATGCCTGTCAGAAAGAAAAACAAATCAAGGCATCATTTACAAAGAAGCTTGATTTAACAATTGAAGAACATCTACAACTACTACACATGGATTTATTTGGACCAGTAAATGTATTGTCTATCTCAAGGAAAAGATACTATCTAGTAATTGTGGATGATTTCTCAAAGTTCTCTTGGACATATTTTTTAAAGTCTAAAGATGAAGCTAGTGAAATCATCAATCACATAAGACAAGTCAACAATCATCCTGATTTCAAAATAAGAAGAATCAGGGGTGATAATGGAACGAGTTCAAAAATTCTGTGATGATATTATTTTATGAAGAGAGTGGGATTATGCATGAGTTTTCAGCAGCAAGGACCCCATAATAAAATGGAGTGGAGGAAAGGAAAAACAGATCTCTTATTGAAACTGCAAGAACAATGCTAGAAGAATCAAAATTACCAACATATTTCTGGGTAGAGGCTGTAAATACTGCATGCTGCACTCAAAATATTTCTTTGGTTAATTAATCAAAATGCATGACACCCTACCAATTGTTCAAGAACAGGAAGCCAATATTAAAATTTCTTCATGTCTTTAGTTGTAAATGCTTTATCTTAAGGAATCAAACTAACCAATATGGAAAGTTAATGCCAAAGCTGATGAAGGATTTTTTGTTGGATATGCAGTTGGAAAAGCATACAGAGTCTACAATCCCAGAACCAACATTGTTATGGAATCTATACATGTTGTGTTTGATGCCAAAAAGATTGAAGGACTACACACTACTAGAAAAAGTAGAATAGACATCGCCTCTTAGACATCGGTTGCTTTTTTGACCGATGTAAATTATAAACATCAGTTTTTAGCCCAACCGATGTTATAGGTCTGTTTTAAAAAAAATAATCAACGTGCCTTCCCCGTTTCCCCTCCCTTAGTCAAATATTTCATTCCCTCTTTAAACTCCCCCCATTTTTTACCTTCTGAAATTTTAAGTACTCATTTCCCCCTCTTCTTTTTTTAACTTTACACCAAAAATCAAAATCAAAATTACACATATGCAGATCTAAAAATTTAAAACCAAAAATAAAAAAGAACAGCTTTCATCTCTCTCGAAGAACAACTCTCTCGAGAAAAAAATCCCCCTCTCTCCAGATTGTGCTCTATGGAAGACTCGCTCGTCTCCTCTCTTTATGTTCTCTGTGGTCTCTCTGCTCACTCTGCTCTCTCTTTCAGTCGGAGTTTGAAAAGGTCGGAGGTTGAATTGGGTACGCTCAAATCTATGTTTAAAGGTTAAAGATGTGAAGACTTAAAGGTCAAATCAGAGTTTAAAGCTCAAGTTGTAGGTCAATCTTGAATTAAGTAAGCCTGAAACCCTAATTTTTAATTTGGGGATTTTGATTTGAAACCTAGTTTAAATAATTGTTTCAATTGAGCATGTTAATCTTTTTTTTAGTTGAGTAGTTGTTTGGAAATTTTATATACATTTTATATGTAGTGTGTGTTAGTGTTATCTAATCTTGTGTAAGACTCACTGAGTTAATATTAATGTATATATGTGTATTTATGTGTTTATATTGTGTAATTTATCGGCTGATAGGTGGATAGGCATCAGCCCCTACTTCAGTAATTGATTGCGGTCTTGAGGTTTTTGGTGATTTAGCAAAAATTTGTCCTGCATTTTTTTCTATTTTCAGATGTGTAGAATACCTTGACAGCTGCATTGAGCTCTATATTTCCTGTGTTAGGTCTGTTTGTATTTCTTTATACATAGCATGGGTTTCTCTATTTTTTTTGTAACAAATACATGCTTGACAATCTAGGTGTGTTAAATCATGTCCTCTAAAATTTGCTTTTTTTATTTATGTTTAGTCTTGATCATTCAGTCTATATGATGTTTGCTTATAGGAATTTACACGTTCAAGTCGAGCTCGCAGGCAGTATTGGGCAAGAAGCTATGCTGGATAGAGACGCTTTACCAAAGCACAGCCTAGCGCTGCTCATCTTGCTTTAGCAGAATAAGTTTTATGATTAGATATCTATTTGGATGGTAATATTTCTTTTTCCAGGATGCCTGTAATTTATTCTCTTTCAAATCAATTTACATGAACCAGTATTACTCAACTCTAGTTTCATTTTTTTTTAAAATTTATATACATTTTAAAGCTTAATTAGCAGTTGACTATGCATCTTAAATTATATATGATATTTCTTTTTGACAGATTTACATACCCTTACATCTAGTACAACTTTTACATGCTCCTCTGTAAAATGCTAATAGAATTGTTTGTGATTACAACTCTATTTTTTCAAACAGTTCAAAAGTTCAATGAAGAAGTTGGATTACTTTGCACTGTGATTAGGTTTCATCATCGTGGGTATTTCATTTTTTTCATATTATTTGTGGTAAATATGAGTGCTTTTTTTCCTTTACAATTCCTTCATCCTCATTCCTCTTCCATTTTAAACTACCTGTTACAAATTTATGCTAGTTCAGGTCATAATTTTCTTGAAATCTTTGCTTGATTTGTAGTGTCACTAGTCTTAAATCATTTTGTTATTGAATACAAAATGTAACCCAATTAATGAATTCTTCCTAAGATTTTCCTTACATATTCAGGTTCATTTGAAGAATTTGGCACTATAAATTATAGGTCCACTATTAAAATCTTGGGATATGGTACTTCAGGAGTGTCAAATGCTGATTCCTTATTTTGACGTAGGTCCACTATAAATATGAGCTGATGCAGGAGACCCTGTACCTTACAGTGATTCTGATTGACAGGTTTTTAGCCATTCAACCTGGTTCGGAAAAAGCTCCAACTGGTTGGGATTACAGTTCTTCTTCTCTCCTGCAAGTATGAAGAAGTGGCATTCCCGGTTGTTGAAGATCTTATTGTGATCTCTGACATGGCATACAATAGAATATAAGTCCTTGCATTGGTAATTTTAAAACTTGTTTTTGATTTATTTGCGCTGTATATTGAGTATGAGTGTTATCTTATACGATATAAGAGAAGATGTTTAAGTTGTTGCTTATGCTATGACTTAAAATGGTTGATTTTTGTTGTAGGATGGAATCAGTGTTTTGAGTTTTGTTGCTCGAGCAAAGTCTTGCTCAAGAAACCCATAAACCTGATCATAGGCTACTTGCGTCGGTAAACAATCATAGGCGTCAACTAGCAACTAGTCTTGAGACAGTAAAGTGGTAGGTGAATGTCATGCTTTTTTTGGTTTTTTTCTTTGTTTCAGTTGTTTTAGGATATTTATTTGTTACTGTTTTAATATCTTGAAGTATTCTACAACAAAATAATCCTCTCAGGTCTGTCAAAAACTTATTGTCATCATACGGGACCAGAGGCTACAGGAGCTTTACTAAGGAGTGGGAAGACGCAGAAGAACAAGGGTGTTCCTCAAATGATATTTTACATGCTATTGTCGGTATCAAGTCAAATTCTTTATATAGACAGTAGTAGAATATATGGATGGATATGTGTAGTACTTGATATTTGGATTAGATGAATCCGTTGTACCGGATGTTTGAATATTGGTTGTTAGATTAATGGATAACTGGTATTGTGCAGCAATTGGTTTTGGTAGTTCATTGGTTTTTGGAATCTATATTTTTAAAATGTGCATTAATAAAACAGGTACAAACATCATTATAATGGAAAATGATGTCTGTCAAAGCTTAATACATCAGTTCTAGTTGACCATTGACATCAGTAAAAACCGATGTTAAATACTACAGCAAAAAAAATCTTGAAATAAAAAACTGATGTTATTAAGCATTATAGACATCAGTTTGTTACAAATAGACATCGATTACCAATTAAGAACCGATGTCAAATGTATTGTTAACATCGGTTTTTGATGAAAACTGTTGTTACCGGTACTAGTAACATCAATTTATTGGTTAAATTGAAAGATTTTGCTTAGCTTACATATATTTAAATTGATAAAAATATCATATTATGATGATATATGAAGATTAGATATGCATGAGAAATTTAATATCAAGAAACAGAAATCGGTTTTAAACAAAAAACTGATGTTATATGTTGTATTTAACATCAGTTTAAAACCGATGTTAAATAGGGAGTCTTTAACATCACCCACGAAGACATCAGATTTTTGCATTCATAGACATCGGTTTTTAGCCGGTGTCTATTGACGTTTTTCTAGTAGTGACAAGATGGAGATTTCCATGAAAGCCTAAAATTTGATGATTAGTGATGACAGTGATGATGAAAGTGATCAAGAACCAATGTCTAAGGACAATGCAGAAAAATCTACAATTAATGAAGCACACAATTCAACATCCGTCGAAAGACCAAGTGCATTATTCATTGAAAGATAATCTGCATTATCCGTCGAGAGGCAAGGAGAAACATCCGTTGATCCATCAATAGAATTTGGAAGTCAAGTTAGATCATAATCAGAAAGAACTCCAATTTCTAGTCAAAGATCCATAAATTCAGGAGGAGCTTCTGACAATCAAAACTCTGTCACACATCAAGACAACACCGAGGCCTCTTCATCTAGAGCTAATCTACCTCAACAGAGAAGATGGACTGAAGATCACCCATTTGAACTGATTATTGGTGATGCATCCTCAAGAGTGCAAACAAGGAAAGCAACTCAAGAGAAATGTCTATATAGAAGCTTTCTGTCTCAGGAAGAACCTAAAAAGATAGAAAAAGCTTTGTTGGATCCTGATTGGGTTTTAGCAATGCAGGATGAGCTAAACCAATTTGAAAGGAATAAAGTCTGGAAGCTGGTACCCAAGCCTAAAGGAAAGAACTCTATTGACACCAAGTGGGTATTCAGAAACAAGATGGATGAAAATGGCATAGTAATCAGGAACAAAGATAGATTGGTTGCTAAGGGCTATTGTCAACAAAAAGGGATTGATTTTGATGAAACCTTTGCTCTTGTTGCAAGACTTGAAGCCGTCAGAATTTTCCTAGCCTATGGAGCCCATGCCAATTTCAAGGTCTATCAAATGGATGTCAAAAGTGCCTTTCTAAATGGGGATTTGGAGGAGGAATTCTATGTCAGTCAGCCTCCTGGTTTTGAAGATCCAATTTTTTCAGAATATGTCTACTATCTTTTGAAAGCACTTTATGGACTAAAGCAAGCACCTAGAGCCTGGTATGATACTTTGTCAAAGTTTCTCCTAGAAAATCACTTCACTAGAGGTACCGTTGACAAAACTTTATTCTTTAGAAATGTTAATGGCTCTAGCATACTTGTTCAAATTTATGTAGATGATATTATATTTGGCTCTACAGACGAAAAACTTTGCAAAAAGTTTGCCAAATTGATGTAAAATAAATATGAAATGAGCATGATGGGAGAACTAACATAGTTTCTTGGTTTACAAGTTAAGCAAGTTAGTGATGGAATATTCATTAGTCAAACCAAATATATATATGATCTTTTGAAAAAGTTTGACTTAATGGATTGCACATATACAAAAACTCCCATGGCCACTGCAACTAAACTTGAATTAAACACTACTGAAAAGTATGTGGATATTTCAAGCTATAGAGGCATGGTTGGCTCACTTCTATACTTAACAGCGAGTAGGCCAGATATAATGTTTGCTACATGTCTTTGTGCTAGATTTCAAGCTGATCCTAGAGAATCTCGTTTAGTATCTATTAAGAGAATTTTCAGATATCTCAAAGGAACACTAAAACTTGGCATTTGGTATCCTAGAGATTATGGTTTTGATCTAACTGGTTATTCAGATGCAGATTATGCAGGTTGTAAAATTGAAAAAATAAGTACTACAGGAACCTGTCAATTTCTAGGAAACAAGCTAGTATACTGGTTCCGTAAAAAGTGAAATTCAGTCTCTACTTCTACAGCTGAGGCTGAAAATATTGCTGCAGGTAGTTGTTGTGCACATATTTTATGGATGAAAAATCAACTGTTGGACTATGGTCTACAGGTGAATAAGATTCCTATTTTCTGTGAAAACACAAGTGCAATTACTGAAATTCCAGTACAACATTCAAGGACCAAGCGCATTGACATTAAGTATCATTTCATCAGAGGACATGTTATGAATGGTACTGTGGAACTTCATTTTGTTCTAAGTGAGAAACAACTTGCAGACATCTTTACCAAGCCACTTGATGAATCCACCTTCACTAGGTTGGAGAGTGAGCTAGGTATGCTTAATTACTCTTAATCTATTTTTGATGTCTAATCAAATTGAAATGCAGCTAGAGTAAAAGTTGATATTTCCTTTCTAAGATAAATTTTAACTAAGTCAGAATTTGTATCTCGATGGATGTTCATTATCCGTTAAAATGAACATCCATTGAATTTTATCATCCGTTGAAATATCAATTATTACTCTGGGTAATTTAATCATCATTCGTCGAATTGCACTCAATCTTAGCCATTAATTTTGAGCATTATCCGTCGAATTTACTTACATTTTGTATGCATATTTCAACGGATAATCTTAGAATTGTGACAATTTTTTTTTATTTTTAAACGGCTATTTTGGGTTAATTTGATTGGTCACTTTATTTTACTTTTTACTTTTTGACAGTTTATTTATGAGAAAGTATAAAAGCTAATTACATTTCTATTCTTTGTTTTTATCTTTCTCAAAGCAATTTTTCTAACTTCTTCTTCCCAAAAGCAAAAACTCTCTTTCTGCAACTAATCTCAATCACAACAATGGCACCCGTAGTCAAAATTATGTCCTCAACTGGGTTTGTTTATGAAAAGAACAACTTTGTGGCTTTGGTGAACAAGCAAATTCCAGCATCTGAAGACTATCACAAGATGTTGGACTTCATACTGAACTGCAAATTGAGTTATGCCATACTTGAGTCCCCTATCATTTACTGTGAGGTTGTCGAGGAAATTTGGACTACAGCTGTGTTCAACTCAAAGGACAAGACTAGTACCTTTACTCTCAAAGGTAATGATCACTGTTTTAACTGTGATGCAATTAAAAAGTGTTTTAAATTGCCTGAAAATAACACACTTGCTCCACACACATACACTAATGTGAGTAACATGCTAGTTTCTATGGGTTATGCTTTTGAAGCCACTAAATTAGGTGATGTTATGAGACTAGGTCTTAGAAAAGAATGGAGTATTCTGTGTGATTCATTTATCAAAGTGTTTTCAGGAAAAATAAGTAATTTTGGTGTTGTATCTTGTGCACATGCTTTACATGCTTCTTAGTGATAAGTACTTCAATTTTAGCACTTCTGTGATTTATGAGATAGGGAGTAAATTAGGGGATATTAAGAAGAGGTCTAAGAATATCTATTGTTATTCCCCATCAATGCAACAAGAATCACAGAAAAGGGGGTTTAATGTAATTCTGGCTTCTTTTTATGATTTTAAGAATGTTCTTACTTAATATATAACTGTGTTTGATTTAGCAAGAAGTGCGGAATAAAAAGAAAGTAGAAATCAAAACAAAAAGCAGTAAAACACAAGGCTTTAAAACTTTCTGGTGGATTTGAACTTATCCACCATATATATATATATAAATGAGAACTCTGTGATGCTTGAATAGCACACAGCTGCTTACAAGTAAACTTACAGAATTATTGAGAGATTCTTAACAGATACAACTTTTTCTATCTTTCTTGAAATAATTCTATCTAACTCAGTTATTCGTTCTACTTGCTACACTTGGTTTATATACCACCAAGATACATGATAAAAAGACAAACAAGTAAAAAAAATTGTCTTTAGTCTTCTTTCATGCTGCTTCATTACTCTGTCCAGCATCTTTAAATATCTTCATATATGCATGGAAATGGTAATTCTTCTTGTTCTCTAAATCCTGCAATTAGGATGCCACATTCCTTTTGCAAACACCCGACGTATGTGACTGTGTTGTCACTGTCAACTGCTATTTTGAGCTAGATCATCCGTTAGGACTTTGTTTGTCATCCATCGGGAGCCTTTGTTGATCATCCATCGGGAGTCTTTGTAGACCATCTGTCGGGAGCCTTTTATGCCACTTGACTATATTTTACTTATACAGAACTACAAGACATCTTATATTTACAATTAGTCACCCTATTTTGTATATCAAACTAGTAGTCTACATGACTTAGAGAATCTTACAGAATCTACTTAACTAATACATTGTTGTTTACAGATATGTGCTACAATACTTATTTGTTACATAAGCTACACTCTCGATGGATGTTCAGAGGTCATCTATCGGGACTATAAGGGTCATCCGTCGGGACTACTGCAGAACATCCGTCGAGAGCTACAAAAACACTAAGTTAAATCTACTAAGGTGTTTTGTTCAACTTATCATCAAGTTCACAACATATTCCTAACAATCTCCCCCAATTTATGTCTACTAGAATTGTATCCCTAAATTAAGAGAAACTTGATGATAACAAAAAACCCCAGATGTACAGATTGAATTATGAAAGATAAAACTAGTACGTGCTACAATTTATTTGAAAATTGAACAAAGTAAAGTATACAAAGAGTTCTCACAATCATTATCAGGGTGCTCCTCTAGTCCGAGCAGATGATTTCTATTTCCATGATTGTCTGAATTTCTTCCCAAGCTTCCTGTTATTTTCTTTTATTTAATTTTGGAGTTGTCTGTGGAATTCAAGTTCTTCAGCATCTGATAGATCCATCTTCTCTTGCATTTCCAATATAGTCTCATTGCTAGAGATACTCAATTGGTCATCCAGTTTGAAGAATCTTCTAACACCCTTATCATCCATGAATTCCATCAGCTAATAAGGCCTCAAATGAACTCTTTTTCCTGTGAAGGGAATTAATAGAATTTTTGGGAGTGCATCTTTGGCTTTATTACTCCTTAGATCTTCTATCTTATTTAGGACCAATTTCCTTTCAGTTACATTAAATCCAAAGTGTTTCTTGAAGGATGAGAAGATCTTTATCAGTACAGAGCAACTTTCTTGAAGAATCCTGTGAAGAGGCCATGTGATTTCTTTCCCTCCCTTGTACTTGAACACCAATCTTTCAGGGAGATTTCTGTGAGCATCAATTGCTCTCACTTCTTCTAGTTCATCCATGTAGAGATTAATCTCTGAAAATTCTTTGATGTCATAGATGTATAGAAGACCTCCCTTGTTGACAGTTGATTGAGCTTTGGTTAAGGCTTTGGATCTGAAACTCACAGGCTTGATGTTCTTGATTGCTCTAGACTTTGTTTTCTTTGGCTTGTTGAAGATAGGAAAATTGAGTTCAGGAAATGGCAAAATTGCCCAGTCTATTGGCTCATCCTTGGGAATTATAGGCTCACCATGAAAGTTCTTTGTTGGATCCACCTTGAATTCCTCATGCACCACTGAGGGTTTGGATGTTTGAGTTGTAGAAGTAGACTGGTTGAGAGTGTAATCTTCCAATTCCTCATCACTGAAGTCCAATTTTCTCTTGATTCTTTGCTTGTATCTTGGTTTATTTGTCTGTTGAGGTTCATTGAGAATTTTCTAGATCCAGAGCTTCAGCTGTCACATGTTGCTTTTCAGAAATCTCAGTTGCAGTCTTCACAGCCTGAAGTTTGGCCAAGACAACAACTTGCTTCTTCTTCTGTTTGAGCTTTTTAGCATCAAAAGCAGCCTGCTTCTTTTCTTTCTTGATTCTTTCTTTTTTTTCCTTCTTGGCTTCTGCAAACTGAGGGTGTACATCCACCACACAGATTTCTAAACCATTCCTATAGATCTTGGCAATTCTTCTTTTCAGCACTGAATCAGTTGGATCTTTGAAGAATGCAATGGACCTTACCAACAGTTTCTTTTCATCTGGCCTTGGAGTCTCAAAGATAAGGTCCAATGGATTTTTGTCAGATGACTTTGGATAATTTCTTTTGGGCTTAAGAACCAAGTTAACCTTTGGGGACTTTATACAAGAAGGTTGGCCCTTTTCCATATTGCCCAGACTCATTTCATTCACTGAGATTTGCTTGACTTGAGATGAGTGATGAAATGTCTTGTCTGGTTTCTCTATCTGTCCAAATTTTTCTTTGATACTTTCACCAAGCTTCTGCCACTGTGCATATATTGCTTGTTCAACAGCCACTACATCAATTTGATTAAGGTGTTCACTTGACTTCAACTTAGCAGCTGCTAATTGGATTAGATCAATGCTATCCAAGACTGGTGGCTTTGTGTAGGTAATTGGTTGAACAATTACTTTGCTGACTTGAATGTTTAACACTTGCTCCCCCTCACTTGTTGACCCTCCTTGACTAACTGGGATAATTGAATCTTCTTTCTCCCCCTTTTTGTTAGCATCAAGTTGAGTAGAGGTAGGGAGTTGTGCAGCAACCAGTTTCTGCAAGTGTTGAGTCTGTTGAGCTTGATGTAGGTGAATGACAGTGAGAGATCCTTCCAGTGATTTGAGCCTGGTGTCCAGAGAGTCTACCTTCATGGTTAAATCAGTGTTTTTCCTAAGTTGTCTCTGAATGTCAAGCATAGTGGTGTTTGGAAACTTGGCATCCAATCTCTCAGACACATCCTGCTTGACTTGAGAGATTTTTGTTTTGAGTGCAGACATTTCTAGATCATGTTGAAGAGACTGGATTTTATACAGTTGGAGAGAGTTGAGATGAGCTTGGAGAAGCTTCTTGGTGTTGGCATTGGTGGTGGCATTAAGAGTTGTCTGCGTCTATTGAATGATGTGGAAGAGGGTAGACTTGAAGTGTTTCTCATCACATTTCTTGGAAAACACCCAAGATGGGATGTTGGAATTTAAGCTAGGGCCTGTTTCTCCCCTATGTCCAAAAACCCTTCTTCATCATCATCTTCATCTCCAAAGAAGTCTTCAGAGCCACCAGAAGGATAATCAACATCATCATCAGCCTTGGTTGGCATGGCTGTGATGGCATCCTTGACCCTTTGCATTGAAGCTGTAGTGGGCACCAAGTTGAGCATTATCTCAATAACCACATTGTCTAGTTCAGCTAGAACTTGATATGCTGAAATAGGGTGAGTAAATGCCTTAGCTTCATAAGAAACAGAGTCTAAAATAGCTTGATATTCTTGCTGAATTAGTTGTTTCTTTTTAGCCTCATTGACATCCATTAACTCACTTACAATGGGCTCTTCCCAAATTTCAGTACCATCATTTCTCTCATTTTCTCTATTTCTTGCATCAACGGCTCCCTTTGGCTCACCACCCTCACACCCTCACCTTCACCTACTAAGGTGGAACTCCCCTCACTCACTTTTTCCAGGCTGAAAGCAATAGCCTGCATTGATTCTCTCATTTC
Source organism: Apium graveolens (assembly GCF_009905375.1). Taxonomy (NCBI): domain Eukaryota; kingdom Viridiplantae; phylum Streptophyta; class Magnoliopsida; order Apiales; family Apiaceae; genus Apium; species Apium graveolens. Next base: position 19,655,924 of record NC_133657.1, on the reverse strand, counting down.
CTCTCCTTTTGCCTGAGAGCAACTCAGCCTCTCACTCTATTCACTCCCTTCCCTCAATCCTAGAAATGACTGTACTACTACTAGCTCATCTACACTTGTAACAATAGTTGAAAATTCAGTTTGTGTAGTGAGTACTAAGGGATGAAGAACATCCATCGGAGTAGTAGTTAGAGAAGCCGGCGGATGACTACTGTTAGGCACATCCATCGGGATACAATCACTAGCCGATGGATGTACAATATCCATCGGGATAGAAGAAAAGATAGAGTGTGGAGTAGAAACTATTACAGACTCTGTGGAGATTGATGATAATTTAGGCACAGATGTCTCAATAGTTCCTGAAAGAATTAGGCAAGTTAGCCAACAAATCATCTAGAAGATGATGCTCACTTGTACTGAATTTTGGCTTCCCCAACATAGTTAAATAAGGGGAATTATGAGTTTATTTGTGAATCATATCCACATCCAGAGAATTTGTGGGAGAGTTTTCTGTGTGTGGTGCTTCAATTGTTAAAGATTTTGGCTATGACTCCACATTTACAGGAGCCACATCAATCTGACTTTGAGAAGGTGCATTTACTGAGTCTTTGACTGCAGTAGGCACTGTGTGTGCACCCTGTGTATCCCTAGTGTGTTTAGATTTCTTCTTTCTAGCATAGGTTTGCGGTGAGCTTGAGTCCCTTACCCTTTTGGCCTGTGCTCTTGGCTGAGAGCTTTGTTCAATAATCACATCCTTTTGGGAGGATGCAACTAGCAATGAGCTAATTTCCCTATTAATCACTACAGTTTGTTGGGAAACTGCAGTGTGGCTAGGCTGAGATTCACTCACCTCTCCAACCTTATTTTTAGGGTTTCTTTTATGTTCACCCTGTCCCTCACCAGACTTACCCACCTTCACACTCCCCTCTTTGGTTTTGGTAGTTTTTGAAACTGGCATCTTTTGAGAGACACCAGAGTGTGGTTTCTTTGACTTAGATTTTGATTTGGATTTTGTGGCTTGGGTAGGCATCTATCGGGACATTGACACATATATCATTGCCACAGTCAAAGGCAAAAAAATTTGAGAGGTAGAATGAGTCGGGATAGATGTGTTTACCTCACTTACCTGAGGGCCCTCCATGATAGGAAAATAAACCAAGGGCACCTCCTTGTGGTGATCAACTCTATTCAAATCTGCAATTACCCTTCTTTCTTGAACCCAACAAACTAATTTGTTGGTTGGGTTCTCAATTACAAGATCCTAACATATATGGTTAGCAATAATCATAAGGAATCTAGCATAATAGATATGTTTAGATCTCTTATTAACCTCTCCTAACTTATAACCCAACTCAAACATAACAGCATCACTGAAATTGTAGTACTTATTAGTAATAAGCATGTAAAGCATGTTAAGCATTGTAGAGTTGACATAATTAAAGTTACTTATTTTACCAAAAAACACTTTGGTAACTACACCACACAAATAACTCCACTCTTTCCTAAGACCTAGCCTCCCAATTTCACTTAACTTAGTGGTAGGAAGTGCATAACCTATAGAATTAAGCATATTAACTATATTAGTGTCTGTGTGTGGATTAGTAGTAGTGTTATCTGGAATCTTAAAGCATGCTTCGATAATATCACAGTTAATGCAATGTTCCTTACCTTTGATGGAGAGAGTAATGGTTTTGTCACTAGCCTGATAAACAGTAGTAGTCCACATTTCCTCCACAACTTCACAGTAGATTGTGGGTGATTCTAGCATGGCATAACTGAGCTTGCATCCCTTCAAAAAATCCATCATTTTTTGATAATCTTCAAAGGCTGGAATCCCTTTGTTCACAAGGGCCACAAAATTATTCTTCTCATAGATAAATCCTGACTGAGACATGATTTTGACTACTGGTGCCATTGTTATAGCAAGATAAGTTGCAGAAAGAGAGAGGGTTTTGCTTTGAAGAAGAAGAGAGTAGTTAATTATAGTAAAGAAAGATAAAAGTTAAAATGAACTCGAAGTCAGGCTTTTATATTTTCTTAGATAAAATTAGACAAAAATTAAAGGTAAAAATTAAAGACCCAATGAGAATTGCCCAAAATAGCCGTTTTAAAATTAAATTGTCAAGATTCTTTCAATTATCCGTCGTGATATACTTGTAGACTGTACGTAAATACGAAGGATAATGTTTAGAACTTTTGCAGCTCGGATGTAGACAATTCGACGGATGAGAATAAAATAATTTATCCTTCGGGTTTAAAATAATCCAGAAAACTAATTGATTTTTACTAGGCTATTCTATTTCGTCGGATGATCAAACTCGATGGATAATGAACATCCGTCGAGATGTAGAATTTGTCCTAGCCAAATTTTCATTTAAAATCATAAAAATCAATTAACTTTCCGGCTGCATTGCAAGTTACAAAAATATCAGTAATGATTTAAGAATAATTAAGCATACCTAACTCACTTACCAACTTAGAGAAGGTGGATTCATCAAGTGGCTTGGTAAAGATATCTACAAGCTTCTTTTCACTTGTAATAAAATGAAGTTCCATGGTACCATTCATTACATGTTCCCTAATGAAGTGGTACTTGATATCTATGTGCTTTATTCTTGAATGCTGTACTGGATTTTCAGTAATGACAATTGCACCTGTGTTATCATAGAAAATAAGAATTCTGTCCACTTGCAGACCATAGTCCAACAATTGATTTTTTATCCATAAACTCTGTGCACAGCAACTGCTAGCAACAATATATTCAGCTTCTGCTGTAGAAATAGAAACCGAATTTTGCTTTTTACTGAACCATGATACCAGCTTGTTTACTAGAAATTGACAGGTTCCTGTTGTACTCTTTTCTATCAATTCTACAACCTACATAATCTGCATCTGAATAACCAGTTAGATCAAAACCAGAATCTCTAGGGTACCAAATGCCAAGTTTTGGTGTACCCTAGAGATATCTGAAAATTCTCTTAATAGCTATTAAGTGAGATTCTCTAGGATCAACCTGAAATCTAGCATAGAGACAAGTAGAAAACATTATACCTGGCCTACTAGCTGTTAAGTACAAAAGTGAGCCAACCATACCCCTATAACTTGAGATATCCACAGACTTTTCAGTAGTGTTTAATTCAAGTTTAGTAGCAGTGGCCATGGGAGTTTTTGCAGATGTGCAATCCATTAGTTCAAACTTCTTTAAAAGATCATAAATGTATTTGGTATGACTAATGAATATTCCATGACTAACTTGCTTAACTTGTAAACCAAGAAAGTAAGTTAGTTCTCCCATCATACTCATTTCATACTTACTTTGCATTAATTTGGAAAACTTTTTGCAAAGTTTTTCATCCGTGGAGCCAAATATAATATCATCTACATAAATTTGAACAAGTATGCTAGAGCCATTAACATTTCTAAAGAATAAAGTTTTATCAACAGTACCTCTAGTGAAGTGATTCTCTAAGAGAAACTTTGATAAAGTATCATACCAGGCTCTAGGTGCTTGGTTCAATCCATAAAGTGCTTTCAGAAGATAGTAGACATATTCTAGAAAATTTGGATCCTCAAAACCAGGAGGCTGACTGACATAGACTTCCTCCTCCAAATCTCCATTCAGAAAGGCACTTTTGAAATCCATTTGATAGACTTTGAAATTGGCATGGGCTGCGTAGGCTAGGAAAATTCTGATGGCTTCAAGTCTTGCAACAAGAGCAAAAGTTTCATCAAAATCTATTCCTTCTTGTTGACAATAGCCCTTAGCAACTAATCTAGCTTTGTTCCTGATGACTATGTCATTTTCATCCATCTTGTTTCTGAATACTCACTTGGTGTCAATTGGATTCTTTCCTTTAGGCTTGGGTACTAACTTCTATACCTTGTTTCTCTCAAATTGGTTTAGCTCCTCTTGCATAGCTAAAATCCAATCAGGATCTAACAGAGCTTTTTCTACCTTTTTAGGCTCTTCCTTAGATAAAAAGCTGCTATACAGACATTCCTCTTAAGTTACTTTCCTTGTTTGCACTCTTGAGGATACATCACCAATGATCAGTTCAAATGGGTGCTCTCTAGTCCATTTTCTCTGTTGTGGTAGATTATCTCTAGATGAAGAGGCCTCATTGTTGTCTTGATGTGTGACTGAGTTTTCATTAGAAGAAACTCCCCCTGAGTTTATGGATCTTTGATTTGAGGTGGGAGTTCTTTCTGAAAGTGATCTGTTTTGACTCTCAGCTTCTCTCAATATTCTGACGGATGAAGCATTTTGTATCTCGACGGATGAAGCTGATTGTCTTCCGACGGATGATGCATTTTGTATCTCGACTGATGCTGAATTTTGAACATCATGTGAGATAGTCTTTTCCACATTATCCTTAGCCACTATTTCTTGATCACTATCATCATCACTGTCATCACAACCTATCTCAACATTGTCAAATATGAGGTTGTCATGGAAACCATCATCTTTTAGTCCTTCAATCTTCTTGTCATCAAACACAACATGTACATATTCCATGACAATGTTTGTTCTATGATTGTAGACTCTGAATGCTTTTCCAATAACATATCCAACAAAAATTCCTTCATCTGCTTTAGCATCAAAGTTTCCATGTTGTTCAGTTTGATTCCTTAGAATGTAACATTTGCATCCAAAGACATGAAGAAAATTTAGAGTTGGCTTCCTGTTCTTGAACAATTGGTAGGGTGTCATGCATTTTGCTTGATTGACCTAGGAAATATTCTGAGTGTAGCATGCAGTATTCACAGCTTCAGCCCAAAAATATGTTGGTATTTTTGAATCTTCTAGCATTGTCCTTATAGCTTCTATAAGAGATCTGTTCTTTCTTTCCACCACTCCATTTTATTGTGGAGTTTTAGCTGCAGAAAACTCATGCATGATCCCATTCTCTTCACAAAATGATCTCATCACAGAATTCTTCTACTCAGTTCTATTATCACTCCTGATTCTTCTAACTTTCAAGTCAGGATGATTTCTAACTTGCCTTATGTGATTGATGATGATTTCACTAGCTTAATCTTTGGATTTTAGAAAATATGTCCAAGAGAACTTTGAGAAATCATCAACAATTACTAGACAATATATTTTTCTTGAAATGGACAACACATTGACTGATCCAAATAAATCCATGTGCAACAGTTGCAAAGGTTCTTCAATTGTTGATTCAAGGTTCCTTTTGAATGATGCTTTAATCTGCTTTCCTTTCTGGTAGGCATCACACAATCCATCCTTTGAAAACTCCACTTGAGGAATACCTTTAACCATTTCTTTCTTGACTAACTCATTCATGGTCTTGAAGTTTAGATGGGACAGCTTCTTGTGCCATAACCAACTTTAATCTTGACTTGCTTTAATGAGAAAACAAGTTACATATTCTGCATTAGTTGAGTTGAAGTCAGCTAGATACACATTGCCTTTTCTCACTCCAGTGAGAACCACTTTGTTGCTTTTCTTGTTTATCACAACACAGGCTTCTGCATTAAAAGTAACCGAGTTGCCCCTATCACAAAGCTAGCTGATACTCAATAGATTGTGCTTGAGACCATCCACTAGGGCAACTTTCTCAATGATGATATTATCCTTTGAAATCAAGCCATATCCCACAGTATAACCCTTGCTGTCATCTCCAAAAGTAATACTTGGGCCAACTCTTTCCTTGAACTCAGTGAGCAGAGTAGAATCTCCAGTCATATTCCTTGAGCAACCACCATCCAGATACCAAAGATTCTTTCTATTTCCCTAATTGCTTGATGAACTTGTTTCTGTTTCATCTGATTTGGCCATAAGTTCTAGATTGACATAGCTTGTGTCTTCATCTTCTTCCAATATATCTGCAGCCTAGTCATTTTCTTGAGTGATGAAAGCCTTTTCCTTTTGCTTGAGCAACTCAAAGTATTTCTGCTTATAATCAACAGGCTCAAACTTCTTTTTACCAGAATCAGGATTTCTGCACTCACAAGCAAAATGACCTGCCAAGCCACACTTGAAACATTTGAACTTGGACTTATCAACCATGTTTCGTTTTGACTTGGCTGCTCCAAAATTCTTCTTAAATTTGAGATTGGAAAATCTCCAGGATAGAAAAGCAAGATGCTCATCTATGTCATCTATGTCATCATGACTAAGATGGTATTCATGTTCACCTACTAGCCCTTTTCCCTTGCCTTCACAAACTCTAGGGTTTGGTGCAGAATCAATCGCTTCAACCTTTATCTCCTTCTCTATTTCTTGCTCAGCAATCAATGCAATGGATCCTCCTTTCTTTCTTCCTTTCTTCATCTTCTCATCTTCCTATATTTCAAGCTCATAGGTTTCTAGGATACCATACAGTCTATCCAAGGTGAATTCCTTGTAATCTTGAGAATTTCTCAATGAGACTGTCACAGGTTTCCATTCCTTTGGCAGAGATCTAAGGAAATCGAGGTTTGAGTCTTTTGTTTGGTAGACCCTTCCATGCAATTTTAGAGCATTCAATAGTATTTGGAATCTATTAAAAATATCAGTGAGTGACTCACTTTCTTCACTGTGGAAATGTTCATGTTAGGTCCCAATATATTTGTAGAAGGGAGGGGGGTTGAATACAAACTTTACCGTTTAATTGAATTTAATGCGGAATAAAAAAGTGAAACAAAATTCAAGTTAAATAAAACTATTATTAAACTTGAAAGGTGTTACAATAAAAGTATCGTTTACAAGGAATTAATCTCAAATAAATTATCACAAATCTAGAATAAATTCAACATGAACTTTTTCTATTTTTGCAATAAAAAGATCAAATGCTAGAAGCAATTTGAGATTAAGTTCTAGGGATTTTGATCCGCTAGATAGTTACACAAGAACAAGAGAATGATTTCTAGTGGTTTAGATTTAACTTTAATTGCTAGAAATTAATGATCTTGAAGCAGTTGAGAGATGAAATGTTGTGAGTAAAAGCTTCGGGGGCTGTGTTCTTGGTTGTTCTTAAGTTGTTGACTTGTTATAAATGATCTGCTGCTCCTGTCTTTAATAATTCAATCAACAAAATTCAATTGATCTGGCAAGACAATCGGTTAGACAATCTGTTGAACTAGCAAGACAATCGGCATGCCAATCTGTTGAACTAGCAAGACAATCGGCATGACAATCTGTTAAAGTAGCAAGACAATCAGCATGACAATCTGTTGAACTAGCAAGACAATCGGCATGACAATCTGTTGAACTAGCAAGACTTTCGGTATGGCAATTAATTGTCATACCAATTCAATTGATTGTCATGCTGAATTAATATTGAATATAAATTCAAAATCAATTCTTAAAATTGATAATATTAATTCAGAATTAATTAATCAATTAATTCAATTAATCAATAAATTAATCTTTTCAGATATAATTTATTTTCTTAATTAAATTATATGACTTAATTAATTAATAGAGAATTAATACTACTCTTGAACAACAACCATTCTTCTGAAAATCTTCTGAAAATTATGAATCAATTCCACCACTTCAATGTTGACATTCGATGTACTGTCTGGTTCATGAGTGACTAACTTTCGTGACGTTTCTTCATGTCTTGACTTTGATAACTTGATTTTCTTCAGATTAAATCCCTGTAATTATCTCATACCCTGACAAGATCTCTATCACTTGATTAAATCCATAATCTTGATTTATATCACTGAGGCTTGATCAATTTCTTGAACTTTTTCCAGTGAAGTAATTCCTCAAGTCTGTAGATGAACATTGTTTCTGAATTCTTTGACAAATGTTACTTTATGAGATCTCTTTGATGATAGATCCACTATTTACTTGTTACATTCTTATTTGAGTTGAGTTAAATCCTCGAATACACAAATGGGCTATGACATATGTATTTCAATCTCCCCTATTTGTTTGTTAGAAAATAACAACAAATACCTAGAGGATAACTCAACTAACAAATAAGAAAAAGATGTAAACAGAAATGCAAAGTAAATAGCAGAAATGTTCCGGATTATATTTAACATTTTCCAGATTCCAAAAGAAATTGATGTTCTTCTAGACTGAACATATCTTTAAGTAGTTTCATCTTCATTTCCTTGGTTCTTCAAATCTCTGCCAGATAATACTTCTCAGTCTTGAAGTAATTATCAGCAGCTTCTTTTGTACAATCACATTTCATGTTGAGAAGCGCATATCTCTCTTAATTCTCCCCCTATGAGAATCAACTGCTTAAAGAAGATCACCTTCGTTTATCACATCTCCCGTACAATAGGATCTGCAGATAAAAAACAATGGCACTCCCCTTTTGGAAAACAGCTTCTTCCCATATGAAGAATAGTGATGAAAACAACTTCTTCTGATTACTAGAAAATCACCTTGTGTTTACCACCTCTCCCGAATAATAGGATCCGTAGTTACAAACAACAATGGTGTGATGTAGTGTACATGTGCTTTACCTTTTTCCTCCTCCCTGCTATTTCTCCCCCTTAGTTGAGGAATCCTACAAACTATTACTTAAGCTTTTATCTCCCCCTTAGAGAATGAAAGTATGCCATTGTCTGAAGGAGTTCTCATATTTCACTTGGTTGGAAAAGAAATAACAAGTAGTTTCTCTTTCTTCCTCACTGTGAGTGTGTGATTCTGTTTAGTGTACCTCACATGTGTTTCACTCTTCTCTCCACTCGTGTTTACACTCATTCTCACAAGTGTATCACTCCTTTCATAGCTCCAAAATTCAGATGTACATGCAAGAAAAATCACCTTAGCCATCCTTAAGGAGGTCACAAGTGGTGCAATGAGAGTTCGCAAATCCCCATCCTTGTTAAATTCGTCAGATGAATCTGAGTCATAATCTACAAGTTGCTAGTTTCCGTTTTAGGGTTCCAGATTTGAACTCTGGTAAGGTAAACAATGATCCAACAAATTTAGCATAAAGATCAAAGTTCCCTTCTAATGTCTGTGAAGACATTTCCTTGTGACTCATCAGGTAATATCTGAATCATTATCAACAAGTTGCCGATCTGCACCTATGTCAGATTCACTATCCGCAGATGAATCCAGGGGATTTAAGCCCGGGGAGGTAGACACTGACCACTGACATATGGCTATTGGATCAGTATCCTCTCCTAACACCTGTAAAGGCAATTTGTCCATTAAAGAACCTTGAACAATCGAATCCGACCTTAAAATGGTCGAAACTCTTGTTTCTGTCAACTCCTCCTTTGTGTGTGAAACCTTTCCATGTGCATCAAGAATTGTTTATGTTTGAGGTGGTGACACTACATCAGATACCCTTACCGACAGACAAATTTCAATAGACGCACCATGTTGAGAGGATGAATCTAGTAACTGTTTTTGTGCCTTTTCAGCCATTACATCTTTTTGAGAAGATGTATGGGGGCTAGCAATTGTCTCGGTTTAAATACTACTCATCTTTGTAGGAGACAGAGCTGCTGGGTTGACTTCATAACCTTCCTTATATGGTGCACTAAGGCACTATCTCCCTCACGCTCATTCATACTTCATTTTAGTGGTAAGAGAGTGTTGGTGGGTTCTGTTTCTGTGTTTGTCTTTACAGTCTGAGATAGAAGTTGTGGGTTTTCAACCTCATGACAGTCAATGACAGAAGGCCATTGAAGGCTGAACCTGTATCACAGAACATATGGCAATATAGAGATAAAATGTACTTAAGATTGATAATTAATGAAAATTATACATTAATCTTTTGAGAATAATGATGTACAATAGTGATTTCAAAACATTTTAATGAAAGAAGAAATCACTAATGTAGAAAGAAGTTTAATTTTCTCCTAAAACTGTTAGAGTGCACAAGTCTGTTTTTATGCCTAAAAAGATAAATGATTTGATAAGATAGAGACTAAAGACCTAGCAGTATTAAGAAGAGAAAGAAAGATTTTATCTTTCAATATGAATGAGTTTTTGTTAAAGCATTGATCACTTAGGGTAAAGTCTAAGTAATTTTCATTCATGTCAAAAGCTTAATAATCTATCTTAATAAAATTATAATCAACAACATTGTTTGTTGAAAAATAATATTAATAAGAATGACTATGCTGCTGATTTCAAGTTATAGTTAATCTTTCAGATATAGCAACTCATATAAATCCACTAGAACTTAAAATCTCACAATTATCTGCAACAAAATATTAACAATATATCATTGACTGATACTTGTCAAGTACTTTAGATACCAATAATTATGTTGCATCCTATTTATAATATTAAAATACGATATCAATGAATTAAATACCAATTATCTGTCAAAAAGATATCGGCATTCAATTTCATATATCATACAATTGTTAACTCCTAACAAAAAAAACTTAATAACATAGAAATGCAAAATACTTAACTAATATTTACAAATCCAGAAAATAAAAATAAAAACTTATATTAATATAGCAAAAATACAGAAAATATTTACAAATTAAAATACTCAGAAATAACTATATTTTAGTCCAAAAATAGATTTCTTTTGAATTTTAGCCAATAAAATTCATAGAAAAATATTTTTAGAGAAAATAAAATATTCTGAGATATTAACATAGACAAGTAGGATAGATAAGTAAGATAAGATAATAAAATTACATAGAATAAGCAATAAATATGGTATAAATGATAAAATAAATTTGTGATTCATTTGTAAATTCATTCAAGAACATATCTCAGATATTAACTAGTTTAATCACTAAAACTATTCAACATACCCAATTTACCAACTAATCTGGAAAATGTGGATTCATCAAGAGATTTAGTGAAAATATCTGCTATTTGTTCTTCTGCTGGAACAAAAAATAGTTCAACAGTACCATTCATGACATGCTCTCTAATAAAATGATACATGATGTCGATGTGCTTGGTCCTCGTGTGCTGCACAGGGTTGTTGGTGATGGCTATTGCACTTGTATTGTCATATAGAATAGGAATTTTGCTCAATACAGAGCCATAGTCCCGTTGCCGGTTCCTAATCCATAAGATCTGAGCACAGCAGCTTCCAGCAGCAATATATTCAGCCTCGGTCGTTGAGTTGGAAACTGTTTGCTGTTTCTTGCTGTACCATGAGACTAGCCTGCTACCTAGGAATTGACAACTCCCTGAGGTGCTTTTCCTATCAACAACATTTCCTACGTAATCTGAATCTGTATATCCAACAAGGTTAAAACCAGATTCTTTAGGGTACCAAATACCTAGATTTGGTGTTTCCTTAAGATATCTCAATATTCGTTTTACAGCAATGAAATGAATATCTCTAGGATCCGCTTGGAACCTTGCACATAAGCATGTAGCATACATAATATCCGATCTACTTGCAGTAAGATAGAGTAATGAGCCAATCATACCTCTGTAGCTTATGACATCTACCTTAATGGAGTTTTCATATGGTCCAAGCTTGACAGCTGTAGATGATGGAGTCCTTGCTGATGCAGAATCCTCTAGATTGTACTTTTTGAGGAGTTACTTGAGATACTTGGATTGAAAAATAAATATTCCATCTAACCTTTGATTTACTTGTAATCCGAGAAAGAACTTCAGCTCTCCCATCATGCTCATTTCAAATTTGCTGTGCATTAACTTAGCAAATCTCGTACAGAGACTATCATTAGTAGACCCAAATATTATATCATCCACATAGACTTGGACTAATATAGTATCATTCTTATGCTTTTTAGAAAATAGAGTTTTTTCTATGACACCTCTAACAAAGCCATTTTCAATAAGAAATTCAGAAAGAGTGTCATACCATTTTCTCGGAGACTGTTTAAGACCATAGATAACATTGAAAAGAAAGTAGACAAAATCCAAATGATCTGGATCTTCAAAACCAGGAGGTTGCTCTACATACACCTCTTCATCCAGCTTTCCATTCAGAAAGGCACTCTTGACATCCATTTGATAAACTTTAAAGTTCGAGAATGCTGCGAATGCCAGAAATATCCTGATGACCTCAAGTCTAGCCACTAGAGCATAGGTTTCATCATAATCAATGCCTTCAGCTTGAGAATACCATTTAGCTACCAGTCTTGCTTTGTTCCTTGTAACTACACCATCTTCATCTAATTTATTCCTGAATATCCACCGAGTACCAACAGCTTTCTTGTGTTTAGGTCTAGGTACCAGTTTCCAGACTTGTTGATGTTCAAACTGATTGAGTTCATCTTCCATAGCAATCACCCAATCTGGATCAGTCAGTGCTTCCTTAATCTTCTTAGGTTCCATCTCAGAAAGAAATCCTGAGAACAGACATTCATTTTGAGTAGCACGTCTAGTTCTGACTCCAACATCTGGATCACCAATAATCAACTCAAATGGATAAGCTTTATTCCAGACAGTCTGTCTTGGAAGATTTGATCTTGATGATTCTCCTTGAAATACATTAGGATGTTGGGTCCTACTAGTTGATCCTTCAGCATCTCCCCCTGAGTCGTTGCGAGGTTGACTTGATGATTCTCCGTCAGTAGTAGTGGTATCTCCATTGTTTCCAATGTTTCTATCACCATTACCTTGGGTATCATCATAATTAACAGGTTCTTCACCAGCAGCAACCTCAGGTTCTTGATCATTATCTGATTCTGAATCTGACATATCATCAAACTTCAGTTTGGATACTTGGGAGTTTAGTGTCATCAAATATAACATTGACACTTTCAGTTACTCTGTGTTGATCAATAATATACACCCTGTATTATCTTCTTCCATAACCAACAAAAATACCCTCATATTCCTTTGCCTCGAACTTGCCACGACGATCATCTCCATCCTTGAGCATGAAGCATCTGGCACCAAATACATGAAAGTATTTGATAGAAGGTTTCTGTTCATTCATAATCTCATAAGGAGTCTTCATGAAGTCCTTGTTGATTAGAGTTCGATTCTGAGTATAACATGCAGTATTGATAACTTCAGCCCAAAAGTACATTGGAAGACCTGATTCACTTAACATAGTTCTTGAAGCTTCAATCAATGTACGATTATTCCTTTCTACCACTCCGTTCTGATGAGGGGTTCTAGAAGCTGAATATTGTCTGGTAATCCCTTTGTCTGTACAGAATCCATTGTGAAGTGAATTCTTGAATTCTGTTCCATTATCTGACCTTATCACTCTAACGGGGACATTAGAATCTAACTCGATCAACTTGATATGATCAATCACAGCTTGTGGAGTTTCATCCTTAGAGTGAAGGAAGAAAACCCACGTATACTTGGAATAGTCATCAACTATCACAAGACAGTAACACTTCTTTGACATCGAAAGAACATTAACTGGTCCAAATAAATCCATGTACAATAACTGAAGAACACCAGTTATGGAGGATGTGTCAGTGCCTTTATGACTTGCTTTCTTTGACTTTCCTTTCTGGCATGCCTCACACAGTCCTTCCGGGGAGAATTCTAGTTGAGGCAGACCTCTGACCAATTCTTTCTTGACAAGAGAATTCATTGTTTTGAAATTGAGATGGGAAAGTCTCTTGTGCCATAGCCAACTCTCATTTGACGATGCCTTTGCATAGAAACAATTGACTTTAGGAGTGCATCCAGGGTTCATGTCAGCTACGAATAGATTTCTTTTCCAGATTCCCATCAAGGAGGGTTTTTCACTTTTCTTATGCAGGATCTGACACTTCAGCTTGTCGAATAAAACATAGTAGCCCTTATCACAGAACTGACTGATACTAAGCAGATTGTGTTCAAGTTCTTGCACAATATACACATTTTCAATGATAACATTTCCAGCTTGCAAACAGCCATATCCCTCAGTTAAACCTTTGTTGTTATCTCCAAAGGTAACCACTGGGCCAGCTTTCTCAACCACATTTGATAGCAGGTGTCACACCCCCAGATCCGGGGTCGAGGATCCGGGTCGTCACGGTCTTTCTTTCCATAATATCACTTAACTTAATTAATAATAAATAACCTCATGCTGTGACCCCACACTAACACACACCACAACACGTTATAGTCTCAGAGATGAAATTGAAATAAGTACAAGTCCTTGAATCCACAATTTAAAAGTTATTACAACCCAAAATGATTACTTGATAAGTTTACAGTTAATTGCCATTATCTGCCACAAGTTATAATTATACATAATTGATTCCCAAAAGTAGAATGCCTGATCTACAAATAGATCTTCCTCTGTAGCTATATCAGTTGCGATATCAACGGGAAGACGCGGGACGCTTCCCACGCTCTTGCGCTGGGTCTGCTTGAGTCTGGCCATCCTTCCTAACTGTTGTTGTGTGATAAAGAAATGAAGCAAGAGTGAGCATTATAGCTCGCAAGATAATATATAGTGTAATCAATAATGCAAGTATCTAACTAGATAACTTACTAGAAATTCTTATTAAGTGTAAGATAATTACTTACTGGATATAAGCTTAAAGGGAGATGAAGTTACCAATTACTTCACTATACTTATATCATTTTAGAAAACTACTTGTATTACCACTGTTCAAAGTATAATAAGTTTCCAAAGGTTCATCACATAAATGGGACGGGACCTCAACTTAAGACCTGAATAGATTCAATCCTTGAATTATTTATTTAAAAAGAAATGAAGATACAATATACTTCATTAAGTCCCGATATATATACCTATATACATCACTCATACATTCCCTGAAAACCTCTGCCATGAAAAGTATAAAAAAAGTTGTCATATCCAATAAATTTGGAAAGAAGAGAATTTTGGCATAAACCTGATATCTTGCTGATCAGGCAAGGATACCAATAAGTAACCTTTTCTACTAGTCGATGGACGAATTCCCCACTGGTCATCACCCTGGCCGCATTAGGTACTATGCTGGATTGCCACTCAGCCACTTACGCATTGATGGACTCCCACTGAGCCACTTACACTTTCATGGACGCCCACTGAGCCCATGTTGCTTATGCCGACTCAAATAGATGGACTTACTTCCCGAACGTTGGCCAAGTAATCAAAATGTTTTCTCAAAATAGCAACCTCGTTGCGAATATAAAATATACCACAGAGTCGGATCCCTCAGATTTTGAGCGAGTATTTAAATCCCCTTCGAAAGGAAGATCTTAAATCTAAAAATGAGTTTTGGGATCCACTCTCACTTTTAAAATCATTTTGAAGACTCGAAAACATTTTAAAGAATTTTTAGAGTAATGATGATTTAATAAAATAAATCAATCCCGATATATTAGAAAATATCCGATTATTATTATTTAAATAATATTCCCATAAGGATAATCTTTATAAAAATAATTGAAGTGGAAGTTTTAAAACTCCTACTTGAAATGTATAATAAATAACCAAATATATACTTATACGAAAGTACGATCTTTATTTGAATAATCAAAAATAAGTTTGATTATTATTCAAAACTATCGAATATACCTTATTCGATTAATAGTTATAGAAAACTATATATATATATATAAATATATATATTATACTCGGGAATATCGACTCCCGGTTTAGAAAAATGTTCACCTTTGGGTCCCCTATACTAAGGGTATACGAAACTACTGCTTATCTCTAGCATAGGTATTACGCAACTTATAAGCATTTGAATTGTCAATAGAATATCAAGATTACGATACAGGCATGCATATAAATATCATATCACATGCTCCAATATATCGCAAGACTTTGCTAATAATAACCATGCACTTATCTCAAGATAATGCATCAATAAATTACATCACAACAACAGTATAACGGGTAAAAAACTTGCCAGAGCGACTGGGGGTGGTAAAAGGTCTGGGGTGAGTCTGGTAACCTATAAACAATATATAAGTTGGAATTAAACCACGGTCGCTTAAGAAACTAGTCTTTAACCAATTAGACCCTAACGTTCGCTTTTGCGCTTAACGATTCACAAAAGTCGCTCGAGTACTCTCAGCTCCACCATTTTTAGTAAATTAACTGCTACGAATTTTAAGGCGAATCTTTCATGAATACTCTACCAACTGACCTATTGACCTTACATAATTGTTTCATACTCCAAGTAGTCATTTAAGGACCTTAACCGAGGTTTCAA
Source organism: Apium graveolens (assembly GCF_009905375.1). Classification (NCBI taxonomy): domain Eukaryota; kingdom Viridiplantae; phylum Streptophyta; class Magnoliopsida; order Apiales; family Apiaceae; genus Apium; species Apium graveolens. The sequence continues at coordinate 19,639,934 of NC_133657.1, read as the reverse complement.
AGTAAGGCGAGGGGAAATGGTTCGTTCGCGAAACGCCGTTACTTAAAACGGTCGTTTCTCCTAAACCGTACATCGGATTCAAGCGAACCACATATCAAAACGAAGCTTATGACATAATCTAGCTAAACATGGCAAAGTCACAGATTCAATAGTTAGCTCTCTATCCCAAATACTAAGAACAAGCAGTTGTATAAAAACGGGCATTACGACAGCTATGTTTACGCGATTACCAAGTTTTAAACCACTCCAAATAACCACAAATCAACCCACAACCAACAATAAAACCAACCTTCATCGAAAACTTACTAAATCAGTCCCAAACCTCAAGATTTTCCAATTTTTCAACCACAAACATGAACTACTAAATATACTTAAGTTTCATTAACTATAAACAAGATTTCAACATCCAAATAACTGCAAATCCAATCCAAACTCTAAACACACCAGCATCATGCTTCTAATTTACTACAACAATCAAAACCATCCTAATACTGAAAGTAAAGTTAGGGTTTGGAGGTGTTATACCTTCCTTGGAGTGATTAGAGTAGCTTGGAAGCCTTAAGAAGCCTTGAGATAGCTTAGGAATGCTTGGATCTTAAAGGAAAAACAAAGAAAATAAAGTTAGTAATCTTAAAAACACTATTCATCATCTTCTTCATTGATTTATTGGAAGAGATTCATGAAGAATTGGAGGCTTAAACTTCTAGGATAGCCATAACTAATCATAAGGAACCTTGGATAATTACCTTGTAATTTAACAAAGCTTGAATCTTGATTTTTGGAATTTTTCTCTTCTTTGGGATGAAGAAGCCGAGAGCACTTGTTCTTGGGAGGGTTTTTACTTTGCTAAATGAGTTGGTGGTGGAAAAAGGAAGTGAATGGGATATGTGGGTGATTAATTGGTTGAATACAGTGAGTGGAGTGTGACTAAGCATGACATCACCTTGGTGACTTCATCATTTGCCACTTGTCATCACTTGGTGGTGGAAGCATCTTTCATGCTAATCCTTGCTTAGTTGCTTGATTATCATCCTTAATCCTTGCACTAATCTCTCTTGCATTACTTGTCGTTTAATTATTTTACGACTCGTTTATCGTTCGTTTGTGCTAATCATTTGAGGGATCATATCCGGGATCTTATTACTTGGGTTCCCTTAACCTTTCTCAATATATTATATTTCTTTTATGATCCTCTCTTATAATCCTTGAATTTAAATCCTTTTAATCATGTTACCTTATACTCAATTCTTTCGATATCTGGTGGATTTTCGGGAAAAATCAAAGTGTTCGAATTTGGATTCTGGCGATCTTTACATACACTTATATACCATATAGAGTACTAATAATATCTCAGAATATCAATAAAAGAACTCCTACATAGTGTGGCATGAAAAGTTTTCTTAATCAGCAAAATCACTATTCATAAGGGTTACAAAAAGTCCAAAATTTTTGGGGTTATTACAGTCTCCCCTCCTTAAAAGGATTCCGTCCCGGAATCAGGTATAGAACAAATGGGGGTACTTTTCTAGCATTACGCTCTCTAGTTCCCAAGTTGACTCCTCCATATTATGATTCTGCCATAGCACTCTGACTAGCTTGATCACTTTGTTCCGAAGCACCTGCTCCTTTTTATCCATAATCTACACTGGCTTCTCCACGTAAGTCAGGTCTGGTCGCATGTCCACCTGCTCGTATTCCACTATGTGCCTGGCATCCCGATGATACTTCCTTAGCATTGACACATGGAACACACTATGAAGTTGTTCTAGGTTCGGGGGTAAGGCTAGCTCGTAAGCTAACTTCCCTATTCGTCTTAGTATCTCAAAAGGTCCCATGTATTCTGGGCTTAGTTTCCCTTTCTTACCAAATCTCATTAATCCTTTCCAAGGGGATACCTTTAGCAGTACTAAGTCCCCTACTTCATATTCTTTGTCCTTTCGGGCTAGGTCTGCATACTTCTTCTGTTGGTCTTGGGCTGCTACAAACCGTCCTCTGATAAGATCCACTATGTCTTTGGTCCTTTGGACCACTTCGGGTCCGAGCATCTTCCGCTCTCCCACTTCATCCCAGTATAAGGGAGATCGACACCTTCTTCCGTACAAGGCCTCATAAGGCGGCATTCAGATGCTGGCATGAAAGCTATTTTTATAAGAAAACTCGATCAACGGCAAGTGATCAACCCAACTTCCTTTAAAGTCTATTGCACAGACTCTCAACATATCTTCTAGTGTCTGGATGGTCCTTTCACTTTGCCCGTCCGTTTAGGGATGGTAAGCGGTACTCATGTTTAATTTGGTTCCCGCACATTCTTGAAAGCTCCTCCAAAATCTGGAGTTGAATCTGGGGTCTCGGTTTGAGAAAATGGACGCTGGGACTCCTTATCGCGTCACTATTTCCTTAAGGTAAATGTCCACCAATCTATCGACTGTGTATCTCTTATTAATAGGAATGGAGTGGGCTGACTTTGGCAGTCGGTCTATAATCACCCATATGGCATCATGATTGGCTTTCGTCCTTGGTAAGCCTACAACAAAATCCATCGCTATCTGTTCCCATTTCCATTCGGGAATCTCCAGGGGTCGTAAAAGTCCACTGGGTCTCTGGTGCTCTGCCTTTACTCTTTGGCAAGTCAAACATTTGCTTACCCATTCTGCTACGTCCCTCTTCATGTTGGGCCACCAGTAATACTCCTTTAAATCCTTATACATCTTGGTGCTCCCCGGGTGAATGGAATACCTTGAACTATGGCTTTCATCCAAAATCTCGTCTTTAAGCTCTTGGACATTCGGAACCCAAATCCTATAGGAATACCTCATTATCCCCTTATCATCTCCCTCAGTATGGATCTCTTCTCCAGTCATTGACTCTCTGCCTTCATTCATTACTTTTTCTTGGCACAATCTAATCTTTTCCAATAACTCTAGATGCATCGAGATCTCAAACAGCTTTTCAGTTCCGGCTCCGTTACCTTTACTTCTATTTCCATTTTCTCAAAATCCCTTATCAATTTTTCTGAAGTCATCATCATTTTGAGTCTTTCCTTCCTACTAAGGGTGTCATCCACCACATTGGCTTTCCCTGGATGATAGAGAATCTCACAATCATAGTCCTTGATTAGTTCTAACCATCTTCTCTGACGCATGTTGAGCTCTTTCTGCGTGAATATGTACTTGAGGCTCTTATGGTCTGTGAAAATCTCGCACTTCTCTCCGTACATGTAGTGCCTCCAAATTTTTAAGGCAAAAACTATTGCCGCGAGCTCAAGGTCATGAGTAGGATATCTAATCTCGTATTCCTTCAGTTGTCTCGACGCATACACAATCACCTTACTGTGCTACATAAGCACACAACCCAATCCTTTGTGCGATGCGTCACTATATATCACAAAATCTCCTTTTCCGTCTGGCAACGCCAACTCCGGGGCCGTTACCAACCTTTTCTTCAATTCTGAAAAATTGTTCTCGCATTTTTCTGTCCATTCAAACTTCTCTGTCTTACGAGTAAGTCGTGTTAAAGGGGCTGCGATCTTCGCAAAGTCCTGTACAAATCTACGATAGTAGCCGGCCAATCCTATGAAACTCCTTACCTCAGTAGGTGTGGTTGGCCTTTCCCAATTTGAGACCGCCTCTAACTTGGAGGGGTCGACCAATACTCCTTCCTTATTGATCACATGTCCTAAAAACTGTATTTCATTCCGCCAGAATTCACACTTCGAGAATTTGGAAAATAATTGTTCTTCTCTGAGTATTACTAGAGCTATCCTCAAATGCTCTGCATGTTCTGCCTCGGTCCTTGAGTAGATTAAAATATCATCGATAAAAACTATCACACACTTGTCCAAGTACTTCTTGAATACTCTGTTCATTAAATCCATGAAAGCCATTGGGGCGTTAGTTAATCCAAAGGACATTACCAAGAACTCATAGTGCCCATACCTGGTACGGAACGCAGTCTTGGGAATATCTTCAGGTTTAATCTTTAGTTGGTGATATCCAATTCTCAGGTCAATCTTGGAAAAGTAAACAGCATCCTTTAGCTGGTCGAACAGATCGTCTATTCTGGGTAACGGATACCTGTTCTTTATGGTTAGCTTGTTCAACTCTCAGTAGTTGAGGCACAACCCCATGCTTCCATCTTTCTTCTCAACAAATAATACTGGTGTTCCCCACAGAGACACACTGGGTCTTATCATACCCTTATCCAAAATTTCTTGTAATTGGGTAGCTAGTTCCTTCATTTCTAATGGGGCTAACCGGTATGGTGCCTTTGAAACTGGCGCCGCCCCTAGGGCCAACTCAATAGCAAATTCAATCACTCTATCGGGTGGTAGTCCCGGAAGGTCTTGTGGAAATACATCTTCAAATTCATTGACTACCGGAATGTCTTGCAAGTTGGGCACCTCCTTCTACGTGTCCACCACATAGGCTAGGTAAGCCTCATTTCCTTTTCGTAGCATCTTATTAGCCTGGGCCATAGTCAAAAATTTCTGCGTCTGCCTCTTCCCTCTAAATATAACTCCTTTCTTCCCTGGGATATTCAACTTAACTTTCTTCCCCTTACAGTCTATCTGAGCATCATTGCTAGATAGCCAGTCCATTCCCAAAATTACATCAAATTCCCCTAATTTAAAAGGAATTAGATCAACACTAAAAGATTGTTCCCCTATGCCTAACTCACAGGCGGGGTGAATCTGGTTAACAGGGATAATTTCATGGTTGACTATTTCCATTTGTAAGGGTTCTAACAAGGGTTCAACCTTAAGTCTTAATTTAAGCGCAAAGTCCTTTGATATAAAAGATTTAGTTGCTCCCGAATCAAATAAAACATTTGCACTGACTGAATTTAGAGAAAGGGTACCTGCTATCACATCTGAGTCTTTCATAGCATCTTGAACTGTCGTGTTGAAAGTCCTCGCAGTAGGTGGCCTATTGGAGGCAGCCCTGCTTGCTCCTGAAGCTGCTGGTTTGTTCATTGGGCATTCCCTCTTCCAATGACCCGGGCGTCCACACTGATGACAAGTGGTGGTTGGAATGACGGCGGGGGTTGACGAAGGGCACTTAGTTGAATAGTGACCCTCTCGACCACACTTAAAGCAGGTTACTGGCTTTCCTTTACAATCCCCAGAGTGCATCCTTCCACAAGTGTTACAGGCTGGTAATGGGGGTCGAGACTGGTTGGAATAAGACATTCCTGACTTCTGGCTGCTCTGGCTCACATTCACACTCACGGGCCGCTTAAACCCAGTACTCCTTCCCGGTAGGGACACTGCTCCTCGATTAAATCTAGTTGGGAAGCTCCCTCCTGCGGAACCTCTGCCCATGCTCATACTTTTCCTTTTTATTCCTTTCTTCTCCCTTTCCTTCTGCATCTGTTCACTTTCGGCTTTTGCAATTGTTGCCTTTTGCACTAGAGTGGCATAATCTGTAAGCTCAAGGATTGCCACCCTATTCTGAATCCACAGTTTCAGTCCCTGCTGAAACCTCCAAGCTTTCTTTTCCTCGGTGCTCACAAATTCCGGCACAAGCCTTGATAACTCAGTAAATTTTGCTTCGTACTCTGCCACAAATAAGTTATTCTGCTTTAGCTCCAAGAACTTGAGCTCCATCTAGTTCTCCATAAACCTCGGGAAATATTTCCCAAAAAACAACTGACCGAACCTCTCCCAGGTTATGATAGCATATGTCTCCATGTTTTTCTTGGCCTCCCACCAGTAGTTGGCCTCTCCCTTCAGAAGGTAGGTAGCAAATACAGTCTTCTGTACCTCATCGGTACTTAGAATCTCAAAGGATTTCTCCATTTCCTTTAGCCATGCCCTTCCCTCAACTGGGTCGGCTGATTCATGGAACTCAGGGGGCTTAAGGGACTTGAAAGCCCTGAAAGAGTTTGCCACAACATTGTTATTTCCTTGAGGGGGTGGGTTGGGTTGAAGTTCTAAGTTCTTCCTTAGTAGTTGCATGAACTGCCCCATGGGATCCATGCCTGGGTTTGGTACTTGTTGCTCAACCTCAGTTTCTCCTTCTTCAGCCTCTATCTCAAATTCTTCAACATCAAATGTTTCCTCCTCCTCTTCATACCGGGAGTCATCCTGTTCAACATAATCCTCATCTTCCTCTTCACTGTGTTCTTGGTTCCTACCATCCTGGTTATGGCTTCTCTGGTCCTCAAATCCAGGGTTCGCCCTAGTTCCAATCCTTCTTGGCGGCATGATACCGATAAATTTTGGAAAATTCAACATTAGGTCACAATCATACATAAGATTGTGCCTTACACAATTTTTATAATGGGGAGAACGTATCTCACAATTCTATTATATTATGACAGTTCTAATAAGAAGTGCAATAATAATAACAATAAAAACAGTGATCTCGTCACTAAGGAACTAAACTGAAAGGAAACAAATATTTACATAATGCGAGAAATATATAGTTCGATCTGGTCAAAACTACAACAATGCTATAGTTATCTGCCCAAAAGTGAAATACATGAGTCTATCTGTCTAGTCAGAGAAAGGGTACTATATACAAGTCAACTATCCCGGAAAATTGGCTTTTACTATGGCCTCGACTAACTAGACGACTAGACTACCACATCACTGGTCCTGAATCAATCACCAGAGCGGGTCAACTCCCACACTCTCTCCATCGCACGATGGAAAATGTAATCAGCCTGCCTCCTGGATATCCTGCCATGTCTGTCTCCGTGAAGTGATCGGAGTCTCGCACGGGCCATGAGCTCTATCCCAGTCAGCTCTCTCCTCAGAGATCGGGGTATGGTAGCTCTAGCCTCATGAGCTCGTGCACGCCTACCAGCTCTCTCTGCATCTAACTCTCTCCTGAACTCATCCAGCCGGGCCTCAGCAACAGCCACTCGAGTCCTCAGAACATCCTGAACATAGCCATGAGCTAACAAAAACTGCCTATAGGCAGGGTCGGGAGGTGGTGAATCCAGAGCTGCTGGGGGTGCCTCCTCGGTCTGCCTAGGCTCGGGGGTATGGGTCTCAGAGATGACATCATAGGGGCTCCAAGATAGTGGTGGAGGGGTAGGAGCTCTAACCACGGGGAGTGAGGGTAGAGGGGTACCGATATACTACACTATAGCTCCGATATGCTCCTCAGCCACTAGGACCTCATCCGGGTCCTCCTCATCTGAAATCGCAATAACCTCCGTCTCTGACTCCTCTGAGGGGTCCTCCTCCTCCTCCTCCTCCTCCTCCTCCTCCATCTCAGGCTCCTCCTGATCCTCAGCATCTAGCAGTGCATCATCATGCTCACGCTCGAACATCTCTGGGTCCTCTATCTCATGCGCCTACACATTAAACGAGCTAAGTTACTACCATGATACGTATAAGGGTTCCCGTAAGGGTTTTAACTGTCAGCGCTACTTTAAGTAGTCCGACCATGAACTTGGCAAAAGTTTTTATTATCTTTGTGAGTTTATTATTATATCGTCGCATCATCTCTGAGGTTTATAACGCTTAGCTCTGATACCATTTCTGTAACACCCCCAGATCCGGGGGTCGGGGATCCGGGTCGTCACAGTATTTCTTTCCATAATATCACTTAACTTAAATAATAATAAATAACCTCATGTTGTGACCCACACTAACACACACCACAACACGTTATAGTCTCAGAGATGAAATTGAAATAAGTACAAGTCCTTGAATCCACAATTTAAAAGTTATTACAACCCAAAATGATTACTTGATAAGTTTACATTTAATTGCCATTATCTGCCACAAGTTATAATTATACATAATTGATTCCCAAAAGTAGAATGCCTGATCTACAAATAGATCTACCTCTGCAGCTATAGCAGCTACGATATCAACGGGAAGACGCGGGACGCTTCCCACGCTCTTGCGCTGGGTCTGCTTGAGTCTGGCCATCCTTCCTAACTATTGTTGTGTGATAAATAAATGAAGCAAGAGTGAACATTATAGCTCGCAAGATAATATATAGTGTAATCAATAATGCAAGTATCTAACTAGATAACTTACTGGAAATTCTTATTAAGTGTAAGATAATTACTTACTGGATATAAGCTTAAAGGGAGATGAAGTTACCAATTACTTCACTATACTTATATCATTTTGGAAAACTACTTGAACTACCACTATTCAAAGTATAATAAGTTTCCAAAGGTTCATCACATAGATGGGAAGGGACCTCAACTTAAGACCTGAATAGATTCAATCCTTGAATTATTTATTTAAAAAGAAATGAAGATGCGAGATACTTCATTAAGTCCCGATATATATATATATATACCTATATAAATCACTCATACATTCCCTGAAAACCTCTGCCATGAAATGTATAAACAGAGTTGTCATATCCAATGAATTTGGAAAGAAGAGAATTTTGGCATAAACCTGATATCTTGCTGATCAGGCAAGGATACCAATAAGTAACCTTTTCTACTAGTAAATGGACGAATTCACCACTGGTCATCACCCTGGCCGGATTAGGACCTATGCTGGACTACCACTCAGCCACTTATGCATTGATGGACTCCCACTGAGCCACTTACACTTTCATGGACGCCCACTGAGCCCATGTTTCTTATGCCGACTCAAATAGATGGACTTACTTCCCGAACGTTGGGCAAGTAATCAAAATGTTTTCTTAAAATAGTAACCTCGTTGCGAATATAAAATACATCACAAGGTCGGATCCCTCAGGTTTTGAGCGAGTATTTAAATCCCCTTCGAAAGGAAGATCTCAAATCTAAAAATGAGTTTTGGGATCCACTCTCACTTTTAAAATCATTTTGAAGACTCGAAAACATTTTAAAGAATGTTTAGAGTAATGATGATTTAATAAAATAAATCAATCCCGATATATTAGAAAATATCTGAATATTATTATTTAAATAATAATCCCATAAGGATAATATTTATAAAAATAATTGAAGTAGAAGTCTTAAAACTCCTACTTGAATTGTATAATAAATAACCAAAGATATACTTATACGAAAGTACGATCTTTATTTAAATAATCGAAAATAAGTTTGATTATTATTCAAAACTATCGAATATACCTTATTCAATTAATAGTTATAGAAAACTATATATATATGTATAAATATATATATATATATTATACTTGGGAACATCGACTCCCGGTTTAGAAAAATGTTCACCTTTGGGTCCCTTATACTAAGGGTATACGAAACTACTGCTTATCTCTAGCATAGGTATTACGCAACTTATAAGCATTTGAATTGTCAATAGAATATCAAGATTATGATACAGGCATGCATATAAATATCATATCACATGCTCCAATATATCGCAAGACTTTGCTAATAATAACCATGCACTTATCTCAAGATAATGCATCAATAAATTACATCACAACAACAGTATAATGGGTAAAATCTTTTCTGAGCGACTGGGGATGGTAAAAGGCCTGGGGCGAGTCTAGTAACCTATAAACAACATATAAGTTGGAATTAAACCACGGTCGCTTAAGAAACTAGTCTTTAACCAATTAGACCCTAACGTTCGCTTTTACGCTTAACGATTCACTTAAGTCGCTCGAGTACTTCTAGGATAGCCATAATTAATCATAAGGAACCTTTGATAATTACCTTGTAATTTAACAAAGCTTGAATCTTGATTTTTGGAATTTTTCTCTTCTTTGGGATGAAGAAGCCGAGAGCACTTGTTTTTGGGAGGGTTTTTACTTTGCGAAATGAGTTTGTGGTGGAAAATGGAAGTGAATAGGATATTTGGGTTATTAATTGGTTGAATAAAGTGAGTGGAGTGTGACTAAGCATGACATCACCTTGGTGACTTCATCATTTGCCACTTGTCATCATTTGGTGGTGGAAGCATCTTTCATGCTAATCCTTGCTTAGTTGCTTGATTATCATCCTTAATACTTGCACTAATCTCTCTTACATTACTTTTCGTTTAATTGTTTTACGACTCGTTTATAGTTCGTTTGTGCTAATCGTTTGAGGGATCATATCCAGGATCTTATTACTTGGGTTCCCTTAACCTTTCTCAATATATTATATTCCTTTTATGATCCTCTCTTATAATCCTTGAATTTAAATCTTTTTAATCATGTTACCTTATACTCAATTCTTTCGGTATCTGGTGGATTTTTGCGAAAAATCAAAGTGTTCGAATTTGGATTCTGGCGATCTTTACATACACTTATATACCATATAGAGTACTAATAAGATCTCAGAATATCAATGAAAGAACTCCTACATAGTGTGGCATGAAAAGTTTTCTTAATCAGCAAAATCACTATTCATAAGGGTTACAAAAAGTCTAAAATTTTTGGGGTTATTACAGCAGGGCTCTATCTCCGGTCATATGTCTTGAAGACCGGCTGTCAAGAATCCACACTACCGATTCCACCTGTTTAATGCCCTGCAATACAAATGGATTAGACCTTCTTCGGAACCCAAACTTGGTCGGGTCCGGCATACTTGTAGAATTGGCCTTTATCAGGCAAAACAACATTCTTAACTTTTATGTTCTCAACTTTTTCAACGACTGGACATTTGACCTTGTAAACAGCCTTAACAAATTTCTGTTTAGGGTTAGGCACAAATGTCTCCTTTCTAGCCTTAGGAGGACTAGCAGTCTTAGACATATCATGCTTCCTATTATTCACATGCTGACGAGGAGTAGTCTTATCACTAGAAACATGCTTACCATTAAAATAAGCATACATCAAATTAAAAGCACAAGAAATACAATTAGGAACACCACATACTTTATGAGAGGGATTAACAACAAGCAAATTATGCATAGTAGACATGGCATTTTTGTTATCCAACTCATGTGTGTCTGAGTTAGTCTCGGTTGCTTTCACAAATTTGACTGGAACTTTCGACACACTTGGCTTGGAAATAACCTTCTCATTAGCAAGATCTTCAGCACGTATTTCTTCTTGAATAATAAAGGAGGTCTCATCAAATGGTTCAATAATTGATTTTTTATAGAGGGGTTTATCAACACCCTTAAGCACCTGTGGCACTTCCCTATCTTTAGCACAGACATGAGGAGGGGAGTTTATGCCTAATTATCCAATAGCACCATTATAATCAAAACCTATTCCAGATGGTTGATTAACAACTTGCTTATTGTAGAACTCTTTAGCCTTCGAACAAGAATTAAAGTAAGCTTTAACCTTAGTCTCAAGACTGGTGATCTTGTCTTTGAGAATAGTTACGAGTTGTCTATAACAGTTAACTCTATTCTCTAGAAAAGATACTTGTTCTTTTAATTTGTCTTGATTAATGTGCACAAGTTTTAATTCATTGACCTCTTTCTCAAGGTCTTTGGTCTGTTGAATTAACATTTCATTATCACGACGAGCACAATCTAAGGAACCTCCTAGATGATAAACTAATTCAGCATCGATAATTTTACCTCTTTTCTTGACGATGAAGTATTTCCATCAATAGCCATAAGAGCAAGATTCCCAACTTCTTCATCTTCACTATCAGTATCATCCCAGCTTCTTCCCTTTTCCTGGTAAGCCCTTTTAGATTTACTCTTCTGATTTGAATCATAAGAGTTCTTCCTTACTTGCTTTGGCAACCTGCATTCTGTGGCAAAGTGTCCCAACTCATTGCAGTTAAAGCATCGAATGGTGCTCCGATCAACCAGACCTGTTTTGTATCCACCACTGCTGGTGTTAGAGGATGAAGATCCACCTTTCTGGAATCTGTTGTAGTTGGACTTGTACTTGAACTTGGGATTCCTCTTGAATCTGACATTGGAGAATCTCTTGACAATCAGGGTCATTGACTCATCTTCCAATTGCTCCAGCTCTTCCAAGGAGTAAAAATAATCACCGGATTGATTTGTAGTAGGAGGATCAAATTCCGCTACTATCACATTTTCCTCAGCCTTGGAAGACTGTACCATTCTCTCTGACTGTTAAGATTGTTGGTGTTGTTGTTGTTGTTGTTGTTGTTGTTGTTGTTGTTGTTGTTATTGTTGTTGTTGTTCAGCTACTAGAGCAGTAGACGTGCTGACCACTCTACCTTTCCCGTAGACTTCCTTCTGTTGTTGTTGTTGTTGTTGTTTAGCTACTAGAGCAGTAGACGTGCCGACCACTCTACCTTTCCCGTAGACTTCCTTCTGTTGAATCTGCTCCAACTCATAGGTTTTTAACACACCATAGAGCCTTTCCAAAGAAATCTCACTCAGATCTCTCGCTTCTCTTATGGCAGTGATTCTATGTTCAAGATGAGTTGGCAGTGTTAAAAGGAACTTTTTGTTGACCTCCCTAATAGAATAATATTTTCCATTTATGTTCAGGTTGTTGATCAATGCATTGTACCTCTCGAACACTTCAATAATTCCTTCTCCTGGATTGGATTTAAAATGTTCATACTCAGAGGTTAGGATCTCTAACTTGTTCTCCCTAACTTCCTCTGTGCCTTCATTAATCACCTCAATAGTTTCCCAGATGTGTTGGGAATTTTTACAGTTCATCACATGTCTGTTCATCAAGGGATCAAGGGAATCAACTAAAATTAATTGAAGGCTGGTATCCAAGGAGGCTTCTTCCTTTTCAGCATGAGTAAAATCCTCAAGATCTTTTGCATAGGTTCTAGCTTTGGTAATTACAACATGATCTTCTATAACCTCTTGTTCAATAACCATCGGAATTTTTGGACCCTTCTTTAACACGCCCAAATATTTGGGATTTGCAACTTGTAAGAACAAGAGCATCTTCTTCTTCCACATAATATAATTTTCTTTATCGAACAGTGGAATTTTAACGATTCCAACTTTTTGTGAAGTCATTATAAATTTTTTAAGAAATAAAAATTCAAGGAGTTGAAAAATCACAAAAGTCTAGGATCTTGATTTGTACGTTAATCAGAAGGCTCTGATACCAATTGTTAGGTCCCAATATGTTTGTAGAAGGGGGGGTTGAATACAAACTTTACCGTTTAATTGAATTTAATGCGGAATAAAAAAGTGAAACAAAATTCAAGTTAAATAAAACTATTATTAAACTTGAGTGTTATAACAACGGTATCGTTTACAAGGGATTAATCTCAAATAAATTATCACAAATCTAGAATAAATTCGACATGAACTTTTTCTATTTTTGCAATAAAAAAATCAAATACTAGAAGCAGTTTGAGATTAAGAACTAGGGATTTTGATCCGCTAGATAGTTACACAAGAACAAGAGAATAATTTCTAGTGGTTTAGATTTAACTTTAATTGCTAGAAATTAATGATCTTGAAGCAGTTGAGAGATGAAATGTTGTGAGTAAAAGCTTCGGCGGCTGTGTTCTTGATTGTTCTTGAGTTGTTGAGTTGTTATAAATGATCTGCTGCTCTTGTCTTTAATAATTCAATCAACACAATTCAATTGAACTGGCAAGACAATCGGTGAGACAATCTGTTGAACTAGCAAGACAATCGGCATGACAATTTGTTGAACTAGCAAGACAATCGGCATGAAAATCTGTTGAACTAGCAAGACAATCGTGATGACAATCTGTTGAACTAGCAAGACAATCGGCATGATAATCTGTTGAACTAGCAAGACTTTAGATATGACAATTGATTGTCATACCAGTTCAATTGATTGTCATGCTGAATTAATATTGAATATAAATTCAAAATCAATTCTGAAAATTCATAATATTAATTCAGAATTAATTAATCAATTAATTCAATTAATCAATAAATTAATCTTTTCAGATATAATTTATTTTCTTAATTAAATTATATGACTTAATTAATTAGTAGAGAATTAATACTACTCTTGAACAACAACCATTCTTCTGAAAATCTTCTGAAAATTATGAATCAATTCCACCACTTCAATGTTGACACTCGATGTACTGTCTGGTTCATGAGTGACTAACTTTCGTGACGTTTCTTCATGTCTTGACTTTGATAACTTGATTTTCTTCAGATTAAATCCCTGTAATTATCTCATATCCTGACAAGATCTCTATCACTTGATTAAATCCACAATCTTGATTTATATCACTGAGGCTTGATCAATTTCTTGAACTTCTTCCAGTGAAGTAATTCCTCAAGTCTGTAGATGAACATTGTTTCTGAATCCTTTGACAAATGTTACTTTGTGAGATCTCTTTGATGATAGATCTACTATTTACTTGTTATATTCTTATTTGAGTTGAGTTAAATCCTCGAATAAACAAATGGGCTATGACATATGCCTTTCAGCTCATATTGCTGAATCAAGAGTTGCATCTTGTTCTCCCTTACTTGCTCAGTTCCATCACATATAACTTGGATTGTATCCCAAACATCCTTAGGAGTCTTGCAGTTAATGATGTCGTCAAACATGTCACTATCAACACCATTAAACAGAATGTTCATGGCCTTTTTATCCTTTTGAACTTGTTCTTTATCTGGATCTGACCATTCTTCTTGAGGCTTTGGGACTGATGCTTCATTTCCTGTAGCAGCTCTCATAGGGACATGTGGACCTCTTTCAATACAGTCCACATAAGCTTCATCTTGAGACAGGAGATGCAGGTGCATCTTCACCTTCCAATGGTGATAGTTTTCTTTGTCCAGAAATGGAATCTTTACTCCAACATCTTTTCTGTTCATCTTGTTAATTGACGATCTTTACACTCTTTGTACTTCAAGAGCTTGCTCTGATACCAACAATCAATGCAACAAGAATTACAGAAGGGGGGGTTGAATGTAATTCTGGCTTCTTTTTTCTGATTTTAAGAATGTTCTTATTTAATATATAATTGTGTTTGATTTAGCAAGAAGTGCGGAATAAAAAGAAAGTAGAAATCAAAACAAAAAGCAGTAAAACACACGACTTTAAAACTTTTTAGTGGATTTGAACTTATCCACCAGAGATATATATATATATATATATATATATATATAAATGAGAACTCTGTGATGCTTGAATAGCACACAGCTGCTTACAAGTAAGCTTATAGAATTGTTGAGAGATTCTTAACAGATACGGCTTTTTCTATCTCTCTTGAAATAATTCTATCTAACTCAGTTATTTGTTCTACTTGCTACACTTGGTTTATATACCACCAAGATACATGATAAAAAGACAAACAAGTAAAACAAAATTATCTTTAGTCTTCTTTTATGCTGCTTCATTACTTTGTCCAGCATCTTTGAATATCTTCATATTTGCATGGAAATGGTAATGCTTCTTATTCTCTAAATCCTGCAATTAGGCTGCCACATTCCTTTTGCAAATACCCGACGCATGTGACTGTGTTGTCACTATCAACTGCTATTTTAAATTAGATCATCCGTCGGGACTTTGTTTGTCATCCGTCGGGAGCCTTTGTTGATCATCCATCGGGAGTCTTTGTAGACCATCTTTCGGGAGCCTTTTCTGCCACTTGACTCTATTTCACTTATACAGAATTATAAGACATCTTATATTTACAATTAGTCACCCTATTCTGTATATCAAACTAGTAGTCAACATGACTTAGAGAATCCAACAAAATCTACTCAACTAATACATTGTTGTTTGCAAATATGTGCTACAATACTTATTTGTTATATAAACTACACTCTCGATTGATGTTCAGAGGTCATCCATCGGGACTATAAGGGTCATCCGTCGGGACTATTGTAGACATCCGTCGAGAGCTACAAAAATACTAAATTAAATCTACTAAGGTATTTTTTTAACTTATCATCAAGTTCATAACATATTCCTAACATCTATTATGCTAGATTTTTCATGATGCTAGCTAATTTTGTTTCTGAGAATCTCACCACTGAGAACCCAACAAACAAGTTAGCTTGTTGGGTCCAAGAGAGGAGAATTATTGTTGACTTGAACAGGACAAATCATCACAAGGAAATTGCTCTTGTGTACATGCCAATCATGGAACAACCTCAGGTAAGTGAGGTAAATGTTTCTATCCCTACTACTTCTCAACCCGTTTCTTTACAAACAATTGTGGGAATGTCATATATGATAATGACCAAACATATGCCTACCCAAGCCACAAAACCTAAATTTTTTAAATCCAAATCAAAGAAAGCCCCCTCTAGTGTCTCTCAAAAGAAACTAGTTGAAAAATCCACTAAAAACCAAGAGGGGGGTGTGAAGGGAAGGGAGATTGGTGAGGAACAGAGTGAACATCAAAGAAGCCCTAAAGATAAGGATGGAGAGGTGAGTGCATCCCAGCCTAGCCACACTACAGTTTCTCAACAAACTGTAGTGCTTAATAAGGACATTAGCTCATTGCTAGTTGCATCCTCCCAAAAGGATGTGACTTTTGAACAAAGCTCTTAGCCAAGAGCACAGGTCAAAAGGGTTAGGGACACAAGCTCACCCCAAACTTATGCCAGAAAGAAGAAATCTAGGACACTTGGGGATACACAGGGTGCACATACTATGTAAACTGCAGTCACAGACTCAGTTACTGCACCTTCTCAAATTCAGCTTGATGTGGCTCTTGTAAATATGGAGTCACAGCCAAAATCTTTAATAATAGAATCACCTCACACACAAAACTCAGCCACTAATTCTCTGGATGTGGACATGATCCATTCATCAATTCCTGATTCTCCATCTTTAACTCGGATGGAGAAGCCAAAATCTACAGCAAGTGAGCATCATCTGTTAAATGATTTGTTGGCTCACTTGCCATTTCTTTCTGATTCTACTGAGAATATTGTGCATAATCTCAAATCAATCACCACAGATTGTATAGTAGTATCTACTCCAAACTCAATTATTTCTATTATCTCGACAGATATTGTTCATCCGTCGACTAGTGATTGTATCTCGACGGATGTGCTTAACAGCAGTCATCCGTTGACTCTTCCAACTACTACTTCGATGGATGTTTCTCACCTGTTGAATATCACTGCACAACTTCAAATTTCAACAAATATTGCAAGTGCAGATAATTTAGTGGTTGCACAATCACTTTTAGGATTGAGGGAAGGGAGTGAAAAGAGTGAGAGGCTGAGCTGCTTTCAGGCAAAAGGAGAGGAAAAGAAAGACAATCTGTAAGCTATTTCTTCCAGCTTGGCAAAAGTGAGTGAGTGGAGTCCCGCCTTAGTAGGTGAAGGTGAGGGTATGAGGGTGGGAAGCCAAGGGGAGCCCTTGATGCAAAAAGAGAGAAAAAAATGAGAGAAAAACAGGTACAAAAGAATGTGAAGAGCCCATTGTAAGTGAGTTAATGGATGCCAATGAGGCTGAAATGAAACAACTAATTCAACAAGAATATCAAGATGTCTTAGACTTTTTTTCTTATAAAGTTGAGGCATTACTCACCCTGTTTTAGCATATCAAGTTTTGGCTGAATAAGACAATGTGGTTGCTGAAAGAATGCTCAATTTGGTGCACACTATTGCTTCTATGCAAAGGGCCAAGGATGCTATAACAGCCATGCCACCCAAGGCTGGTGATGATGTTGATTATCCATCTGGTGGTTCTGAAGATATATTTGGGGATGAAGATGATGATGAAGGAGAGTTCATGGATATAGGGGGAGAAGCAGGCCCTAGCTCAAGGTCAAACACTCCATCTTGGGTGTTTTCCAAAGAATGTGATGAACATCATTTCAAATCTACTCTCTTTTAAAACATTTCACAACCTTAGACAGCTCTTCAAGCTACAACCAATGCCAACACCAAGAGACTTCTTCAAGCATATCTAAACTCTCTTCAACTACACCAAATCAAATCTCTCCAACACAATATTGATGTCACTATAATGAAAACATACATTGATCAACTTAAAAAGGACATTGCTGAAAGACTATATGCTAGGTTTTCTGACACAACAATGCTAGACATCACCAGACAACTCAGGAAAAACTCTCATCTAGAAAGAAAAATGAACTCCTTAGACACAAGGCTCCAAAACCTGGAAACTTCAATCACTGAAATCCATCTACATCAAGCTCAACAAACTCAACTACTTCAGAAACTGGTGGCTGCACAAACTTTATCCTCCACTCAACTTGATGCTAACAAAAAGGGGGAGAAAGACTCAATTGTTCTAGTTATCCAAGGGGAGCCAACAAGTGAGGGGGAGCAAGTGCTAGACATACAAATCAGCAAGGTGATTATTCCAGCAATTGCTTTCACAAAGCCACCAGCCTTGGACAGTATTCATCTAATCAAATTAGCAGCTGCCAAGTTGGAGTCAAATGAAAAATTCAAACAACTTGATGTAGCAGCAGTTGAGAAAGAGCTAGATGTACAATGAAAGAAGCTTGATGAAAACATCAAGGAGAAATTTGGTCAAATTGAGAAGCAAGACAAGGTCTTTTCTCACTGCTCCAAATTAATACAAATTTTAGCAAATGAAATAAGCTTAGGGAACATGGAAATGGGTCAACCCTCAACAATCAAGTCTCCGAAGGCCAGTGTGATTTTTCAACCAAAAAGGAATTATCCAAAAAATTCAGACAAGAATCCACTGGACCTATCTTTTGAAACCCCTAGGCCAGATGAAAAGAAGCTGCTTGCAAGGTCTATTGCTTTATCTAAAGATCCCAGAGACACAGTGTCAAAGAACAGAATTGCTACAGGAATGGTAAACATTTGTGTAGTGGATGGACATCCACAATTTGCAGAAGCTAATAAAGAAGAAAAGGTGAGGCTCAAACAACAACAAAAGCAAGCTGCTTTAGAAGGCAAGAACCTAGCCAAGAAGCCTGCAACCACCAAAGATACATTGCCTGCTGTGACAACTGAAACTGTGAATGAAGAAAAGAAAGAAAAAACAAAGCATAAAAAAGGAAGTTTAGATACAAAATGCATGCAAATAGGAATATAGACTTTGATGAAGATAAGGAAGACTATATGCCAATCCAATCTACAACTTCAAGCTAAACAACCATACCTACTGTGAAGGAGGCTGTATTCAAGGTTGATCCCAACATCACCTTTCATGGTGATCCTGTTGTTCTTAAGGATGGACCCATAGATTGGGACATCTTGCCCCTTCCTGATCTAAACCTTCCAATCTTTAACAAACCAAGAAAGACAAAGGAAAGACTAGTCAAAACAGTCAAGCCTACCAAACTTCAATCGAAGTCTTTGGTCAAACCAAAGCCTGCTGTCAACAAGGGAGATCAACTCTACATCTGTGATATCAAGGAATTTTATGACATAAATCTCTATCTGGATGAGCTGGAAGAAGTTAGATCTATTGATGCCTACATGAATCTTCCAGAGAGATTAGTCTTCAGGTATAAGGATGGGAGAGAAATAACATGGCCCCTTTACAGAATTCTCAATGAAGATTATTCAACTTTGGTGGCTGCCTTCTCCTCAATCATGAAAAACTTTGGATTTAATATAGTTGCCAAGAAAATGGTGCTAAACAATATAGATGAGATAAGGAATAGCTGGAGAGGGCCAAATGCACTCCCAAGAGTATTGACAATTTTTTTTACTAGAAATAGGGTGCATTTGAGGCCATTCTGGATTATGGAGTTCAAGGATGAGAAAAATATCAGAAGATTCTTCAGATTGGAAGATCAGCTAAAGATTGCAAGCAATGAGACTCTGAGAGAGATGCAAGAAAAGCTTGATTAGTCAAATGAGGATGAATCAGAATTTTATAGGCAACTCCAAAATCAAATTGAGGAAAATAATGTGAAGTTGGGAAAGAAGACAAGGCAATCAAGGAAATGATTTAAATTTGTTCATTCTAGAGGAGCACCTTGAAAATGAATTGTAAGACTCTCTACAAATCTTTCTTTATGAGAATTTTTAATAAACTGTAGCACTTGTACATTTTATCTTTCATTTTGTATTCATAGAGTTTTTTGTTATCATCAAGTTTCTCTTAATTTATGGATACAATTTCAGTAGACATAAATTTAGGGAGATTGTTAGGAATATGTTGAGTACTTGATGATAACTTGAACAAAACACTTAGTAGATTTTAATTAACTGTATTTGTACCTTTCAACGGATAATCATTTCAACATCCGTTGAAAGAGTAGTTTATGTAACAATAAGTTTAGTAGCACATTCCTGCATATCCAAATGGCTTAATGTAACATATGTTGTAGAATGTATATGACATGTTAACTACTAGATTGATATGCAAGATAGGTTGGTTAATTATAAATATCAGATGCCTTGTAATCTTGCATAAATGAAATGGAGTTAACTGCCAAGAAAACAGTCTCAATGGATGTTTCATAAAGCTTTCAACGGATGATCAACTAAAGCTTCAACGGATGATTCACATAGTCTCAATGGATGATCAACTAAAGTTTCAACGGATGATCAACTATAGTTTCAACAGATGATTCAGTGAAGCTTCAACGGATGATCAGCTATAGTTTCAACAGATGATTCAGTGAAGCTTCAACTGATGTTCAAATTCAAAAGAGCAGTTTATAGTGACTTGACAGTCACATGCGTTGGATGTATGCAAATGGAATGTGGCAACCTATTTGCAGGGTTTAGAGAACAAAGAAGCATTTCCATTTCCATGCAAAACCGAAGATATTCAAAGATGTTGGATTATGAAATGAAGTAGCATGAAATTAGACTTGTAATGTTTTTGTCTTTTTTACTTATCTTTTTATCATGTAACTTGGTGATATATAAACCCAGAGTAGTAAGTTGAATAGCAACTAAGGAAGTAAGCAATTTTCCAGAGAAATAGATAAGGCAAAATCTGTAAAAAAAATTCTCTATTGTTGTTCAATTTGTAAGCAGATGTGTACAATTTTGTAACACAGAGTTCTCTACATAATATATATCTCTGGTGGAAAAGTTAAATCCACCAGAAAGTTTTTAAGTACTTGTATTTAAATGCTTTGTGTTTGATTTCTACTCTACGTTCATTCTGCACCATTGCAAGATCAAATACAGTTATTTATTTGTAGAAGAACATTTATTAAAACAAAAAAGAAGCCAGAATTCCATTCAACCCCCTTCAGTAATTCTTGTTTATATTGTTTGGGAATAACATATCTATATACTAAATCAATCCTTAAAACTTCAGGAACAATAATCAGTCATCAAAAACATCAAACACTCCTTCTATAATCAAAATTGTGCTTAAATAAAAAAAATGGAAAACCGAAATAGTTGAATAATCAACCTTAATCAAAGATTGTTCGTCTCGATGCAAGCTTTGCAACAGTATCAAGAACACAATCAACGACTTCTTGGATTGATCAGAACGATTGATTCTTTGATTTCAGAATTTCGAAAATAAAAATAAAACTAAAAATACAGAGAATTTGATATATATCTGTTGCTCAGGATTACTACTGACTAAAAAAAGGATAAAATACGAGACCTATTTATATTTACACAAACGGTCCCGATAAAACATAAAGTGGTTCCGTTTCTCGTTTAACTGAAATTACAAGCACGAAAAATAATAATTTACGGAAAAAACTGTAAAAAGATACTTTATAGGTAAATACAATATTTATGTCAAAATTCCCCGAAAATTATGCACATTTCAAAAATACGAAAACACGGACTATCAGAACAGTCCTTGATTTTATAAAAATAGATGTACGGATTTTGTGGGCTTTTACGTCCCGGTCGGTTCCTGGTCCGATGACTTTCGAGAAATCAAAATAATTTCTTAATTTTATATAAACCCCGAAGACACGGATAATAAGTGTGAACAATCATAAAACAAGTTTTAACACGTAACACGGAAGAAACGTAATCTGACACGCGTCCAGATTGCGGATCGATTCATATAATTGTATTTAAAACACATAATAATTATTAGAAAAATGCCCTGGTCCTTGCAGGACAAAAATCAATACTTACTACACAATGAATCATGGAAACACACTTTAAATTTAATTAAACAGAGAATATTTATCATATATATCCTAAAATATGTACAAAAATTGCCCGGTTATTACATTTGGGACAATACTTCAGGTAAAAAAAACCAATTCCAACTCTGAAGTCATTGATAATCAAGTTTCTTTGTAAATACCTGCAAATCCTCCAATCCATTCTTTATCTTTGACTCATACTCTTAATCGAGAACCAGAAAATAAAGAAACTCTTGTCTATAGAAATAGAAATAAATCTGGTAAAGTTATAGAGTACAAAACACATTGGAGGACCACCATGAATGAGAACCGGATCCTCATCTTCACTCTCCAGAAACTTATTCAGATTTAATTAATTCTAACGATAGTGATATTCCTCATAATGATTTAGATCTGCCTATTGGATTGCGAAAGAGCGTTCGTGCATGTACTGAACATCCTATTGAAACTTTTTTGTCATATAAGAAGTTGTCACCATCATATCAGGTATTTGTATCGAGTATTGATAATGTACATATTCCCAAAACAATTCAAGAGGTATTGATAGATCCTCAATGGAAAAATCTAGTGGAAGATGAGATTATCGCTTTGCTGAAAATGGTACGTGGAACGTTACAGATCTTCCAGCTGGAAAAAAGTCTGTAGGTTGTAAATTGGTCTTTACTGTTAAACATATAACAAATGAAAGCATTGAGAGATATAAAGCTCTCCTTGTTGCTAAAGATTTCACTCAGTCCTACGGAATTGATTATCAAGAAACTTTCACGCCAGTTGCTAAACTTAACACTATAAGAGTTTTATTATCTATTGCTGCAAACAATGATTGGCCCTTATATCAACTTGATGTGAAAAATGCTTTTATGAATGGTTATCTTGAAGAGGATATTTATATGGACATTACACCAGGTTTTTAAAACTCTTCAAATTAAGGTAAAATTTGCAAACTTAATAAATCTTTGTATGGTCTTAAACAGTCACCACGAACATGGTTTGGAACATTTACAAATTCGATCATATATACTCAATATCAAACAAACCACACTTTATTTATAAAATTCTCATCTGACAAAAGACAAGCTACCCTAATCGTTTAATATTGATGGGTGATTACAAAGAAGAAATGGAAAGTTTGAAAAAATTTATGTCTAAAGATATTGAGATAAAAGATCTCAGAAATCTTAAATATTTTCTAGGCATAGAAATTTCACGATCAAAACATGACATCTTTGTTTCACAACGCAAGTATGTTCTGGACTTACTAAAGGAAACAAGAATGCTAGGATGCAAACCATCCTCAACTCCAATGGACTCCAACAAAAAGCTCAGTTCAGGATCTAGAAGAAAATTGGTTGACAAAGGGAGATATCAAAGGTTAGTAGGATGCCTCATTTACCTATCTCATACCAGATCTAATATTGGTTTTTCCGTATGCGTTGTTAGTCAATACATGAACAATCCTACTGACGTACACATGAAAGCTGTTAGAAGAATTTTACGATACCTCAAATTGAATCCAGGGAAAGGTATTTTATTCAAGAAAAATGATAATCAAGGGATCAAAGTTTAGGTAATGAATACAACACAGGGGGTGAATGTGTTTTGGTTATTTTTAAGGCTTTTTCAAACTTAATTGCTTGGTTAACAAAGTAGATTAGGAATGCAGTTATACTATGTTAACTGAAATAAAATAGTGTACACAATATTTCAAAACTCACTTAATTTTGTATTAAAATTAAGCTAGTGTCATGCTATAAATCCTGGGTTCTTTGTAAGTAAAGAACTCGGCTTCTTCCTTGAGAGAGTTACAAGAATTTCTAGATCTATTTGATACATTTTTTTTGCTAAATCTGTTTGATACATTTTAAAAGCAAAGGACCAGTGTTTACTTTATAGATTAGTAAACACAAGTTTACACAACATGCAATAGAATGTACTAAACCCTACTTTAACTTATCTCTAAAGCTTTCCATTTTTGACTTTGTGTATCTTTGCAAATCCTGTGAATCTGTGACTTTCCTTTGTCAGTTAATCTTGGCCTTTGACCTTGCACTCTTCAAGCTGCTTTTGTAGACATTTCAATCTAACTGATTAGATCATTTGTTGATTGATAATCTTGAATATTTAACTTGTCTGCATTCTGTACTTGAGCTTTATATCGAGATCTCCAGTTTATTGTATAGAGAACTGATATCTCGATAAGTATAATAGCTTAGCGAGATCTCTGAGTTCTCTATAAGTGTTTTGACTTGTCGAGGTCTCTGAGTTCTCTATAAGTGAACTTGGCTTATCGAGGTCTCCAAACTTTTGCATGTAGAAATGACTTGTCGATATCTCTGAGATCTCTGTAGCCATCTTAACTTATCGATATCTCTGAGATCTCTAATGAGAGAATTGACTTGTCAATATCTCCAATCTTCATATCTTCACTTGGACTTGTCGATATCTCTCAGTTCTCTAATGCAGAAATGACTTGTCGATATCTTTGAGATCTTTATAGGCATTTTGACTTGTCGATATCTCCGAGATCTCTAATGATAATTTGACTTGTCGATATCTCCAATCTTTATATCTTCATTTGCCTTGTCGATATCTCTGATACTTCTCTATTAGCTGTTTAAGACTTCTCGATAAGTCATTCTGGAGTCCTCGAATGACTTCTCTATATGACTTGATCTGTGACTTAAAGATAACTTGACTTATAATAATTTTCCTAAAACAAATTTATTCAACTCCAAGCTTCTTCAAAATTTCTCTGAGGCATGATCTTATTGATCTTCTTCCAGAGTTTATTTTTTGGCTTGAGACTGTTTACAGAAAAATACTCCAGTCTAATCTTTGATATTTTTACAGACTCAAGTAATACAATACAAAATTCAAATTTAGATTATCATACAACTAATTCTTAGGGCTGTCAATTTGACTTAGTCTTGTTATGATACAGGCATGTCTTGCACAACAATCTCCCCCAATTTTTGAGAAGATTGCTTATCACAAATTCATGCCTGAAAACAAGACTAACCCCAAGTTATGATGAAACAATGAAAAATTGACAGAGATACAAGTACAACTTTTATACATAAATTGATTACATGAGTTTGATAGGTACAATCATTACATGAAATCCTCATAGCCTGGCTCTTTTCTAATAAGGTCCTTAAGAGTAATTAACACTTGAAGTTCTTCTATAATTTCAGTACCTATTAGAGCTTCCACAAGCTTGTGCCATTCATCTAATGAATAACCATTCAGGTAACCAGCTCTAAATCTTCAAAATCTGCCAACCTTTATATTCAGAAAGTGTTCATCCTTAGAAAGTCTCCTGAACCCCTTTGCCTTGAGCTCATATGATCTTTGTTCAAGTCTTGTAAACTCTTCTGCATATTTTTTATCTTTTTCTTCCTTTTTAGCCTTTGCTCTTGTATTTATTTCATCCATTTCTCTCACCCATACACATAATACTACCTTCCAAGCCTTTGTTATAGTATTTCTTATCCTTCATCAAGCTGATCACTCTTTTGAATTCTATGGTTGAAAGTGTGTCCATTAAGTTGCTACCAAGTAGAGTGAAGGAACCATCATCATAAAATATTCTGATTTCTGTATGGGAAATAACCCAGACTTTGACTATTTCTTCAGCTAGCTGTTGAAAGTACCCTTCATCTGTGATGCACCAATTTAGTGGCAGAAAATCAGATTGATCATAAAAATTCCAGATATCCCTTTC
This sequence comes from Apium graveolens, assembly GCF_009905375.1. Classification (NCBI taxonomy): domain Eukaryota; kingdom Viridiplantae; phylum Streptophyta; class Magnoliopsida; order Apiales; family Apiaceae; genus Apium; species Apium graveolens. The sequence goes on along the minus strand of NC_133657.1, from coordinate 19,614,433 downwards.
AGTAACTTGAAGTTTCTTTGGTTTTCTTCCAACAGATTTGTAGTGAGTTTTATGGTGGCTTGAATGAGGGTAGGTTTGTGATTTTCTTCAAGGTGGATTTGCTGATTGTGATTGGTATTTGTGTAGGGTGTTTGCAGTTGGTTTGTACAAGAACACGGGCTTAGAGGTCAAAGATAGATTGATGTTTGAACTTTTAGGTTTTGTAGTTTTAGTATGTTGGATTTGAATTATCTAGACATTATTCCTGTTTCCTAAATCATCCTCCTTCTTCTTCCTTCTTCTCTCATCACCTTTCTTCTTATCTTCTCCCTTCTTCTCATATTGCTTCTTTTCTTTGCTACCAGTTGCTCTAGAAGATTGACTTAGATTTGAGCCAAAAGATTTTTGATCATCTTGCTTCTGCTCATCATCATCCTTGTCATCTTTTAGGTTGAATTGTGAATTTGGAAACACGGTATCCGTATTTTGAAGATATCTTCCCAAGATCCTGATCATTTCCTCATCTTCAATTTTCTTGTTTTTCTTGGACTTGAGATCATATTCAAGGGACATTATCAACCTCACATTCCCTCTCACACAATTCTTTGGAACTGTGAAGAACTTGTATGTTCTAGACTATGAACAGATGTAAGCCACCCCTTGCTTGGATGAAGTTAGGCTTCAAGAAAAGCAGCTATCTGAGCTTTCTTGAGTTCATTGAGCAGTTGGGTGTCCTCTGGAATTACTAGATTAACTCTGTCAATAATTACATCCAGCTCAGATGCTCTCATGGTTTGAAGATTGGAGAGAGACACATGTAGACATATGTCCAAGCCACATTCATTTACATTTCCAATAATTCTTTTCTCCAGAAAGTTGTCAACTTTGACAATCACAACTATGACAAAATTGATGTTGTTGGTCAATGCTTTTTTGTAGATGATGTAATTGTTGTGAAGAGACACCCTCAATACTGTTAGCAGTTCATTGAATACCTGGTCTTAACAAGGTCCTTCTGCAGCTTTTAGAAGTATGTCTCTTCCAACATCTTTAGATAGTTTAGCTTGTGAAGAGCTTTGACCACTGTGAGTGGATGTCAATTTTTCAGTCTCTTTAGAATGACCAGCTTCTTTAGACTGTTGAATTCTAGCCTCTATCTCCCCCTTAGTCATGTTGGCAGGCAGGAGTAGTGGGGTGGAAGGTTCTGGCCTCACAACTTCAGGAAGAGTAGGTAGAGGAACATTCAAGGCACCCATGATAGCTCCCAAATGAACTGAATTCTGCATCTGAAGGTATTTGTGGGAGTCTACCAGGGTCGTGATGTCATTTTATTGACTCCGAACTAAAGAAGTAAGAGCTTGCACCTGAGCTGTGAGTGAATCATTAGATAATTGTAGAGTTAAAACTTGTTGTTGTAGAGATTGAAGTTGGAGAGTTGATGATGTTGATGATTGTGTCTGAGAGCTTGAAGATACTGAGGTACCAAATGTGGTTTGCACAGCTTCTTTGATGCCTTCCATCAAGAGAGCAGATGGCTCAAACCTGCTTTGATGAAGTTGGTCTAGCTTGAGTCTGGTGTCATTAGACTTGGTGATGTGCTGTTGAACCACTTCATGCAGAGCTATAAAATATTGCCTAAGATTTTTGATATTTGTATCTACAGAAGTGAGATTAAATCTTGCCATTTATTCTGCAAAAGTCTGGATTTTTGATTTGATCTGAACCTGTAAAGGTATAATCTCATCCATCTTTTTTCATCGCCATATTTCTGATCTTATCTTGATGACCAGTCCAAGTCATTTGTAGTGCTTTACCAAAGAGGTAAAAAGCTTTAATTTGAGCCTTGTAGACTTTATTGACTGCATCATACACTTCTTGTGGAGTGAGGACTTGGAATTACTTCCCAAAACTGTGACATATTCCTCCCTGAATCTTTCCAAGACCTGATCCATCTCCAGTGTGAAGTCCTTAGAAATCCAAGCATCCAAATTGCCATCCTGCTCAGTTTCATTCACTATCTTCTGCTTTTGCTTCTCAACATCTTCATTATAAGTGAGCAGAATTATCTGATAGTCTTGATTTATCATGTTTGTAGTGAGCAGATGCTGTGTGATGTTTGCAAGGTCTGAAAGTTGATCAACCAGAAGGTCATCTACTGTGGTTGGTGTTGGGTTTCGAGCACATAAATGCAACGGAAACAGTAATTAAAAAAGTAAAAAATCATAATTTTTGAAACCCACTGCAGGATCCATGCGAAAACCATATATTTAATTCATAGATCAGATTGTTTACCTTAAGAAGCTTTACCAATTGGTTGACTAATGGAGATCCAAAGCTTGTTCAATCACCACGCATCCCGCTCTCGCGATCTACGCTCTATCGGTATCCACACGAATGCTTGAACTCAATGATTGAATGTGTACTAGCACAAACTCGTTTCTTCTTGCTATCTCCATCTTCTCCCTTGGTGGCTAGGGTTTTAGTAAAAGTCTTACATTCAAAATCAACCACACAAGAGATATTATATAGAGAGTAGAAAAATGAATTATAACTCTTAACTAATTAGGAGTTATTATTAATTCAAAATTTCTATTTGTATTATAATTAAGTCTCACTTAATTATTTAACACATAAATTTCATAATTAATATTAGTAAATTCGAATATCAATATTTATCTAATTAATTAAGTCATACTTAATTAATATTAAAAATAATTTGAATTACTTTAATATAATTTAAATCCAATTTAAATTTAATAATCCTTCAAGCATTCTTAGTGTGTGACTCTATAGGTTATTATTACGTTTGCAACGAATTTTAAATCTAATTTAAAATCGTAAACAATGAGTGACATCTAGTAATACATCATTGCTACCCAAGTAATAATAATTGAATCGGTGATCGATTAAACCTTTTGTGAATAATGTACAATGTAATATAATCCCTTTAACCAAATATTATAGATTAAACTAGAGGCATGTAATGTGTCATCCCCATCATAGTTTAATCCAAGGTTCCTTGATCAATGAGTAGACTATCATATCAAATCAACATTTGAGCGTGGTCACGCATTTCATAGTCTAGCTCACACAAGAGGCCAATAATATCACTCCTAAAATAGGAGGGTTAATTCACATCTAGATTATTCATATTTCTCATACGATTCATAATATACCCAATGTCCACTTTTATCATTACCCGGTCAAGGATAACTTTTAATGAAATCAATGTATATTAATTCTCTAAGGACCATTACATCATTATCACTGTGAGAATTACTTATGACACAACAGACATGTAGAATCTCATATTGGGTCTGTCCAGCACCATGTACATATACATCTGCCTGTGTTTTTGACTTTAGTATCACTATACCTATGATCAATGAGATGTGATCATCAGTCAACAAACACACCAGTCTTAATCCATTATTATTGTCCCTTAATAATAATACTCGACTAGGGACCTTTAGGAATATTGGTACTTTTCTCATAATCTCAATTCTAAGTCACGTACTTAGAGATATAGAAGTGCATATCATATTCCAAGGACATTTATTAATCTAACATTTATATCGCAGTAATTTAAGAATTAATAAATTATAAAGAGAATAATCGATAGAACATAAACATTAATAATCTTAATGTCTTAAACTAAAACATCATAGTGTTGTCTCTAGGGCACAAACACTAACAATCTCCCACTTGCACTAGAGCCAATCACCCATGTATCTAATACTCATGGAACTAGTATGACCATCGTACTTCTGCTGCGACAAAGCCTTAGTCAGTGGGTCTGCAACACTATCATTACTATGCACTTTACATTTATATCTCCTTAATCATTAATCTCACTAATAAGGCGATATTGCCTAAGGATATGCCTAAACAGTCTCCATGGTTGTTTCAAAAAAATATCAATATATTTGACTTCCATAGAATCATCAATGTTCTTGTTGTGAACTATTCAAGCTAACATCAATTATATTTAGACAAAACATAAAATAGACATAAACTCATAATCATCCTTGTATGTCCAAAAATTAGGTTCATAAACTAGTATCAGTGTAACCCTTTACAACCAGTTCCCTATCTTCTCCATACACCAAAAATAAATCTTTAGTCCTCTTTAAGTATTTAAGAATATTCTTGACAACTATCCAGTGACCCTCACCTGGATTAGACTGGTATCTGTTCGTCATGCTCAAAGCATATAAAATATCAGGACAAGTACATATCATTGCATACATTATAGATCCAATTGCTAAAGCATATGGAGCTTTCTCAAACGGCCCTTATCATCTAATGATTTAGGGGCAATAATCTTTTGAGATCACTATCCCATGAGACATCGAAATATATCCTTTCTTTATCTCCTGCATCCTAAAATGATGCAATATTTTATCAATGTATGTACTCCGACTAGGTCGATTAATCTTTTCAATCTATCTCTATAGATCTTGATCCCTAATATATAGGTAGCATCGCCTAAGTCTTTCACCGAGAAACTATTTCTTAACCATGTCTTAATAGCCTGTAGAGAAGGTATGCCATTCCTTATTTATTATATGTCATCTACATGTAATACTAGGAATGTCACATGGCTCCCACTAACCTTCTTGTAAAGAAATGGTTCATCATCATTTTGAATAAAGCCAAACTCTTTGACCGTTTCATCAAAATAAATATTCATTCTCCTTGAGGCTTGCTTCAATCTATAAATAGATAGAAGCAACTTACAAACTATCTTAGCAAACTTTGGATCGATAAAACCCTCTGGTTGTATCATATATACATCCTCTTCAAGGCTCCCATATAAGAAAGCAGTTTTGACATCCATTCGCCAAATCTCATAGTTAAAGTAAGCAACTATTGCTAACAAAATCCTGATGGACTTGACCATATCAACTGGTGAAAAAGTCTCATCATAGTCTATACCATGAATTTGTTTGAAACCTTTTGTCACCAGTCGCACCTTATTAGGTCTGTACTTTACCATCCATGTTAGTTTTCTTCTTGAAAACCCACTTGCACCTGATAGGTTTTACCCATTCGAGTGGATCAACTAAAGTCAATACTTTATTTTGATACATGGATTCCATCTCGGATTTCATGGCCTCCAGCCATCTCTCAGAGTCTGAACTGTTCATAACATCTTGGTAGGTGAGAGGCTTATCATTATCCGTAAGCATCACATCACCATGTTGAGTCAAAAGAAATCCATAATTTCTCCTGAACTCATGGTGAATCCTACTAGATCTACGAATAACCTGTGTTTCTTGGACAAGATTACTTTCAACATTTTGATGTACATCCTGATCTTATTCCAACTCTGGTTCAATGTTATCATGTGGTTCTCGATCTTCATCGAGATGTATTATCCTCCCACTGATTTTCTTAGAAAGTAGTTCTCCCTCAAGAAATACAGCGGCCCGAGCAACAAACACTTTGTTCCCGGGAGGATTATAAAAACTACACCCTGGTCTCACTTGGGTATCCCACAAAATAGCATCTATCTAATTTTGGTCCAAGCTTGTCAGAGGCTAAACATTTTACAAACGCTTCACGTCCCCAAATTTTCATAAATGACATGCTTTGACATTTATCACTATATATCTCATATGGAGTATTTTGAACCGCTTTAGTCGGAACTTGGTTAAGTGTATATACAGTCGTTTCCAGAGCATAACCCTAGAAACTGAATGGAAGATCCACTTGACTCATCATCGATCGCAGTATGTCCAATAAGGTACGATTTCTCCTCTCAGAATCTCTATTCCTTTGAGGTGTTCCAGAAGGAGTAAGTTATGATACACTATCACACTCCTTCAAGAAATTCTTGAAATTAAGGCTTAAGTATTCTCCTCCACGATCAGATTATAGAACTTTTATACTTTCCTCTGTTTGCTTTTCTACTTCAGCCTTATATTCTTTGAACATTTCAAAAGAATCAGATTTATTCTTCAGAAGAAACACATATCAATATCTACTGAAATCATCAGTAAATGTTATGAAGTAGTATAAGCCATCCATTGCCATCATACGCATTCGACCACATACATCATTATGTATAAGTCATAATCGTTCAGTGGCCCTGTCACCTGATCAAGTAAAAGAAGCTTTAGTCATTTTGCCAATGAGACAAAGTTCGCATCTTCCGTATGATTCAAAATCAAACTTATCCAAGTATTCATCTATATGTAACTCAGAAATGCGTTTCTCATTAATATGGCTTAACGACAATACTAGAGGTAATGTTTGATTTGAGTCAACTTAGAACATATAAATTGTTAACTAATTGTGCAACATTATGAGTCTTATCATTGAAATAGAATAAACGACTATTGTTTATTTAATTAAAATGAAAACCTTTCTTGTCCTGACAAGAAATTGACTTAATGTATCCGCTAAAGGCAGGCATGTAATAACAATTTATCAAGTTCTCAATCTCGCCTTATGGGCAACATTAGGTATCGAGTTCCTTCAACTAGAGCAACAACTTTTACTCCAATTCTAACCCTATACCTGAAGCTTGACCATTGCTAGTCTTCTTCTTTAGATCTTCCAAATAAGCTCGACAATTTAACTTCCATTCATCCAGTTATTTCCACAGAAATGACAATCATCTCCTTTAGCAACACCACTATTAGGCTTCAAAAGCCCTTTAGGATTGGACTTTGGTTTGGCACCGACTAAGATCAAATCTTCACCTTGCCTGTCCACTTTCCTTTCCCATTTGCATTCCATGTGTACATCATCAATATGGACGTAAATCATGCCTTTACCGTGTTATTTTCAGCAGGTCTAAACATGCTTAACAACTCAGTGAGTGTTCTGTCTATCTCATTCCTTTTGTTCTTAACAAACTGAGAATAGAAGTTGTTCAAAGATCATTTGATCAAACCAAGCTGAGTCTCTAAACCATTCTTGAAACCCAAAATATCAAGGTACATATGCCTATCACTTTTAGAACATGTGGTCCAACCAGATATGATTCTCCAATTAATGCAAAAGTATGGTGCTTTATTATTGTCAAATCTTTCTGACGAGCCTATCTTTCAAACATCTTTTGAAGGTGCTCAATCATATCATAAGCATCATTATGCTCTTGTTGCTTCTAAAGCTCAGCACTCATAATTACAAGCATGAGACATGAAACATAAGTTGCATAATTAATTTGCTTCTGGTAAGCATTTTATTCTACACATGTTTCATTCTCAGCTAGAAGAAATAAGAGAGGGGTTTGAGTGACATCCTTGAACCCGAGGACAATCCTCAAGTTCCCATGTCAATCGAGGAAATTATTTCATGTCAGCTTGTCCTTCTCAAGGACTATTACATAGAGAAGTTATTTATGTTATTTGTCATTTGATATCTACAATATTAAAGTGCATAAAATGACTTAGTCTACAGATGATCATTAAATTATGTTCAAGTGATTATTCATATATATATATTCACAATATATATCTCCCACTATTTTTATCAAATCAATAGCCCTAACTAATAATACGGAAAAAATATCTTCTATATCCTTTCTAGTGAGCCAAGATCCATATTTCACCACGCATTAGGTCAGCTTTAGCTTTTTTCCTAAAATGTGATTATTTAGGTAGACAACATTTGTCAATTATATCAACTATATAACTCTTGGATAGCTTGGTGGAACAACATTTGTTCATATTTATCTAATAAATTTCGCCAAACTCTATGCCTCTAAGTTCACAATCCTATTGTGATAACTTAGTTAAGTCAAACCCAATAGTCAAAAAGTATCAATATACTTCAACGTCCCACGATAGCTAGGAGTACTTCGCTTTGGCGAACCCATTACTGGTCGATATAGGGGTTAACGTATTGGGCTCATTGGAAGGCATCTGATCAACTTAATATTAACTTTAGGGTTTTGTTAATTGTAAAATGATCATGATCCCATCATAAAGAGATTCCCAATTTTTCTTTAAATACAATACTTCAAATCAATATTCATCAATGGTTTGATTTCCAGGTAGTGAGGGAGTCACAACGGTCTCGCTTAAAACCCACAACCTTACAAGTTCAATGAACTCGCTTTTGACAAAATCGCCCCATGTCAGAAACGAAGAAAATTTGTATTTTATTATGTGTTTCATAAACACGAGAATCTCATAATCTTTTGTTCATTTTAAAATCTTGAATCGTTACAGATTTTATCTTGTTTAGCAAGCATGGCATGGGTGTCATATTTAATACATACATCCTTAATCTAATTAAGCATGCATCTTTATAAACTACTCTACACATACATTCATCATATGCGCATATATATGTAAAGTGCAATAAATAAATGTGGTTGGTTATGGCTTTATCCTATGTGATCTTTATCAAGCTAATGACAAAGATCTAGGTCAATCTAAGGTGGAAAATAAATACAGGTTAACTATTACATGTCTTCTTTTTTGTATTGCTTCCTTGGATGGCCTCCGTGCGGGATTACCCTTGATCTTCAAATCTTCATGTCTTCATGTACATTACAAGAAAGAAATATGAAAACTAATCTAATGAACTTACAAGAAGAACTCGAGTTACATTCGAGATTTATTAATTACAAGATTGAACGACATGCAGGCCGTATTTGAAAAACCAAAACCATTTACCTAAGGTCATAAGCCATAACCATCCACCATGCTCAATTAACATAAAATAACATGTTAAAACACATAATCTGATCTTAGCATATCATACCCATCATGATCTAATCATAAAAACCAAATATTGAAAAAATCAGAAAATTCGAAATTAAATCTGATAACATTAAATCGCAGATTACAGGGCCTAAATGACGTCAAATGCCTTATAGATCAGTCGATGATAGATTTAGCTATCAGTTATGTTCAGACGCTCGATTCCATATGAAATAGCGTATTCGTTCGCAAAAATCAGACACCAGACACAGATTTCAGCAAATCCGCTGTATACGATTTAGAATCGTATCAAATACGATTCTTATAATAAGAACAAACACAAAACATGTATATATCAGTATATATACATATTATATAATCATTATATGATTATACAACTCTCATGAATATCATATATTCAAAACATATATATACATACGCATATATAAACATAACAACATGTAAAACATACAAAATCGCATACATAACAGTCATGGAATATTGTGTACATGTTATCATCATAAAACCAGTAAACACATAAACAAATTAAACACTTTTCGCAAGTAGCTCTAATGCCATTGTTGGGTTTCGAGCACATAAATGCAACGGAAACAGTAATTAAAAACGTATAAATCAGAATTTTTGAAACCCACCGCAGGATCCATGCGAAAAACATAAATTTAATTCATAGATCGGATTGTTTACCTTAAGAAGCTTTACCAATTGGTTGACTAATGGAGATCCAAAGCTTGTTCAATCACCACGCATCCCGCTCTCGCGATCTACGCTCTATCGGTATCCACACGAATGCTTGAACTCAATGATTGAATGTGTACTAGCACAAAATTGTTTCTTCTTGCTCTCTCCATCTTCTCCCTTGGTGGCTAGGGTTTTAGTAAAAGTCTTACTTTCAAAATCAGCCACACAAGAGATATTATATAGAGAGTAGAAAAATGAATTATAACTCTTAACTAATTAGGAGTTATTATTAATTCGAAATTCCTATTTGTATTATAATTAAGTCTCACTTAATTATTTAACAAATAAATTTCATAATTAATATTAGTAAATTCGAATATCAATATTTATCTAATTAATTAAGTCATACTTAATTAATATTATAAATAATTTGAATTACTTTAATATAATTTAAATCCAATTTAAATTTAATAATCCTTCAAGCATCCTTAGTGTGTGACCCTATAGGTTATTATTACATTGGCAATGAATTTTAAATCTAATTTAAAATCATAAACAATGAGCGGCATCTACTAATACATCATTGCTACCAAAGTAATAATAATTGAATCAGTGGTCGATTAAACCTTTTGTGAATAATGTACAATGTAATATAATCCCTTTAACCAAATATTATAGATTAAACTAGAGGCATGTAATGTGTCATCCTCATCATAGTTTAATCCAAGTTTCCTTGATCAATGAGTAGACTATCATATCAAATCAACATTTGAGCTTGACCACGCATTTCATAGTCCAGCTCACATAAGAGGCCAATAATATCACACCTAAAATAGGAGGGTTAATTCCCATCTAGATCATTTATATTTCTCATACGATTCATAATATCCCCAATATCCACTTTTATCATTACCCGGTCAAGGATAACTTTTAATGGAATCAATGTATATTAATTCTCATATAGAAATATAATGACTTCAAGTCTAAGGACCATTACATCATTATCACTGTGAGAATTACTTATGACACAACAGACATGTAGAATCTCACATTGGGTCTGTCCAGCACCATGTACATATACATCTACCTGTGTTTTTGACTTTAGTATCACTATACCTATGATCAATGAGATGTGATCACCAGTCAACAAACACACCAGTCTTAATGCATTATTATTGTCCCTTAATAATAATACTCGACTAGGGACCTTTAGGAATATTGATACTTTTCTCATAATCTCATTACTAAGTCACGTACTTAGAGATATAGAATTGCATATCATATTTCGAGGACATTTATTAATCTAATAATTATATAACAGTAAATTAAGAATTAATAAATTATAAAGAGAATAATGGATAGAACATAACATTAATAATCCTAATGTCTTAAACTAAAACATCATAGTGTTGTCTCTAGGGCACAAACACTAACAGTTGGTTGGGATTGAGCATTTTCTAACCAATATTAGATTGGGTGAGATGGTTGTTGTGAAGGATTGGCTATTGAAGGAATTTTTGTAGGTTTTGAGGTGGAGGGTTGATCTGATATAGAAGCACCAGTGACAGATGTCACAGTTTAACTCACGGGTCGAGCTATGGTTATGACAGTTTGTGGTTCTCCACTTATGGTGGAAACCTCCATTGGAATTGGAGGGGAGTTAAATTGGTTACTGTCATGTACTCTAGTCTCAAACCCATGTGTTTCTTTCAAAACACTGTCACTTTAAAGTGATGTACTTGTCTCTCCCATAGCAGGATCATTGGCAATTGAACTCTTAGCTTAATTGTGAGTGCAATCTCAACTAGGGTTTTTAGGAGAGTTGTTCCCCCAACAGGAACCTCCAATTGAATTGGAGAGGATTTAGATAGCTCCCCCTCAGGAGTACTACCCTCAAACCTTACAACTTGTGAATGTTGATTTGCACATGAAGGTGCATTTATAACCACTACAGGGTCTTCAGTGAAAACTGACGAAACCCTTGTATTTGTGTTGATGTCATTAAGGTCTACCCCAGCATGTAGCCTCTCACCAACTAAATTTGGATTCTAGGTGGTGAGCATAATTTCATGAACTATGTCACTTGAAGTTGGCAACAATTGAGAATCAGATTCAAGTGCCTCATTATATGAAGAAGAAATTTGAGAAATTAGAGTTTGAATTTCAGAATTGTGTTTTGGAAGCTCCCCCTAAATGAATGAGGGAGCTTAAAGAGATGTGCTTTCTTTGTGTGTGCCATCCTTATTTCTCCTTTCATACACTTGATTTTTTTCAAGTGATGGTATAGACTCTGTACAAGGTGCATCTGGGTGGATGCTTTGTTCAATAGAGACACCCTGTTGAGAGGATGCCTTCAGAGTCTATTTACTTCCTTATTTTAGAACTGCATCCTATTGGGAGGGTGCAGAGGTGGCTTGAGTGGTCAACTCAGTTTGTTTTACCTTTTTTGTTTTTCTGACCAATGGTGACTCTTTTTCTGTTTGGTCATCACCCCTCTCAGTAACTACTTTTAATGGTGCCTGCTTTCTCTTCTTTTTACTCACTTCACCCTTTTGAGAGGATGAAGTGGTTGGTTTCCAAGATTCTAATGGGACAAAAGGAAGGGTATCAGCTTGGGAAGGCCCTGTTGGTGTTCCTGTATTTGTACTTCCACAGAGACAGGTGCCATTACTGTACTAGATTCAATGTTAGACCTCATGTCAGGCATAGGGTAAGGGTAAGTTCTAAATCTCTCAATCATAAATGGAGTGATTTTAAGACTTACAGGTACCTTATTTTTGGTAGTAAGTGATTTAAATAGAATTTTGGACACTTGCTTACAATTGCCTATTTTAGTCCTATTTATGCCATTAAGCATATGAATGTCATGCACTTTATGATTTAAAGCAGACATATCTAGGAAGAAAATTTTCTTTACCTCTTGTTGTCAAAGGCATTATGAGCCTGGTGCTTAGCTACTCCATGATAAGATGACCTACATTGAGGTGTCTGTTGTGGGCTATTGAGAAAACCAGCTTTTGGAAAATACTAGGGATGTTGTCATACGTTGTTTTTCTACATGTTAAGGCCCTCACAATAGTGTCAAACAAGAAAGACCATACTCTCCTGAGAACTTCTGGTTCAGGCTAGCCAAATTGATTCTTTCACTATAATTGATGAAGTCCATGAACTCAGCTAGCTCATCCTGTGTTGGAACCTCCACCAAATTTACAGTTGGGATGCCCAAAGCTACATTGACATCATCTTCATAAAATTCCATTTGATGGACTCTAACGGAGCAATTAACCACAATAGATGCAGCCTGTTTTTCATGGACCACAGTCCTTACCACAACCGTGTTCCAAAAATCCCCCAGAACATCAAAGTATAGAACTGGATTTGCTGTCAAAGCACCTACAAAGTACGTTTCGAAAAGAAATTTCACAAAACTTTTGAAAGAATTAGGAGAGTGATTTGCATCAGTAAAAGCAAGGTAATTGGTGCCCTCATTTGGGATGAAAGGTGTAACTGTGTTTGATGCCATTGGAATAGCTTGAATTTGAGTGTGTAAGAAAAATTAGAGAGAAAGAGTTTGAAACGAGAGAGAGCGGTTGAAAATTGGAAAAATTAGGTCACTTAGAGATCTCGAAAGCGTAAATAGGTGTATGTCGAGATGTTTGGGTTTTTATAGTAAAAGGTAAATGACTTGTCGAGAACTAAAAATGAACGTTTGGAATTTGCTTATCGAGAAGTCATATTAAGAGAATAGATACATATCGATATGTCATTTTCCTGACTCTTATCGAGAACTAGAAAATAACGTATCGAGATGTCAAATAAATACATAGATTGTTCTTAATGGACTGAATTGTTTCCAATTTTTATTCAAAAAAAATCAAAATAAAATCAGACTAATTTTGTCAAAAGTATTTTATCAAAATAATTTATTTAATTTAAATTATCTCAGTTTTGAGTTATTGATAAGTTAAAAATTTATACTTATAGAGAACTCTATGAAGTTTCACTTATCGAGATCTCTACAATGACTTATCGAGAAGTCATAATAAAGCTTATCGAGAAGTCCTCCGAGAAGTCAGAAAAATGACTTATCGAGGACTCACTCGTGAAGTCTCAAAATGACTTGTTGAGAAGTCAGTTAGAATTATCGAGAACTCAGTTCTCTATATACTTTTGATCTTTTTGATTCTGCCTTGTGCTAAATTTACATATTAAAAATGCAAATCAACATTTAGACTGTTTTCTTAGAATTGAAAAATTCCAAGCTAAATTTTGAATTTTGAAAAATAAAGATACAGAGATTTCTGAAATATTTATAACTCATATTCTAGTTAATTTATAATTAAATCAAATTAATTTTGATTCATTAGAGATCAATCTGCTGTAACAATTTAACTGAGTTCTATCCTTTAGGATGAAGAATTTAACATTCCAATTTCACATACAAGTATAATGAAAGTTGTTTCATCCAAAGGTTTAGTAAAAATGTCAACTAACTATTTTTCTATCTGAACAAAAATGAGCTCAATGGTACCATTTGCAGCATGTTCTCTAATAAAATGGTATTTTACATCAATGTACTTTTTTCTAGAATGATTAACCGGATTAGCCACAATAGATATAGCACTACTATTGTTACACATAATTGGAATTTTGTGTAACACTAGGCTATAATCCATAAGCTGATTTGTAATCCAAAGCACTTGAGCACATCAACTTCCAGCAGCTATGTATTCAGCCTCAGTTGTGGAAGTTGACAGAGATTGTTGTTTCTTTCTATACAAAGATACAAGTCTTTGTCCAAGAAACTGACAGCTTCCACTAGTGCTCTTCCTGTCAACCCTGCTTCCAGTAAAATTTGCATCTGTGTATCCAACAGTTTCAAAACCTGCTCCCTTTGGACACCATAATCCCAAGTTTGGAGTCCCCTTTAGGTATCTGAAAATTCTCTTCACAACCATCAAATGTGATTCCTTTGGATTGGCTTGAAATCTTGCACACAGACATGTTGCAAACATAATGTCTGGTCTACTAGCAGTTAAATACAAGAAAGATCCAATCATTCCTCTATAACCTGAAATGTCTACACTTTTTCCTTTCTTATCTTCATCCAACTAAGTATCTGTAGACATAGGTGTAGATGCAGGTGAAAAATCAACCATGCCAAACTTCTTCAATAAATCCTTGACATACTTTGTTTGGCCGATGAAGATCCCATCACTTCTTTGACTGACTTGAAGTCCAAAACTTAGTTCTCCCATCATACTCATTTCATATTCACTCTGCATAAGCTTTGAGAATCTTTGACATATCTTTTCATTAGTAGAACCAAAGATGATATCATCCACATAGATCTGACCTAGGATCATATCATCACCATGCTGCTTGTAGAAGAGAGCCTTGTCAATTGTACCTCTAGTGAATCCATATTTAAGCAAAAATTCTAACAGTGTGTCATACCAAGCTCTAGGTATTTGCTTTAGTCCATATAGAGCCTTGAGTAGTTTGTACACAAAATCTGGAAATTATGGATCTTCAAAGGTAGGTGGTTGTTGCACATAAACTTCTTCTTCCAACTCACCATTAAGGAATGCACTCTTTACATCCATTTGATACACCTTGAAATTTGAGTGTGCAGCAGATGCACTTCTAGTCCTCACTCCAGCATTAGGATCACCAATAATTGCTTCTCTTGTGTGACTCCTATTCCATTTCCTGGTGTGAGTTTGTTGACTTGGATTTTCTGCATTTTCTTCATTATTGGCATGACTTGCAGAACTTTCTCCTATTTCTCCTCCTGAGTTTGTGCTATCAAATTTAGGTGTTTGAGATGAGCTTCCATTTCCATGATTCACTTGTTCATTTGACTCTTCATCCATTCTGTGATTTGTGTTGACTTCAGCTTCATCCTCAAAGTCACTATCAATGTTGAGATTTTCAAATTTCAAGGCCTCAGCTTCATTTTCATCAAGGCATTTCAAACCTGGACACTTGTCATCATCAAAAGTTACATATGTGATTTCCATAATTTTCTTTTGTTCAAGCACATAGACTTTATCTGCAGTTCTCTCTAATTAATATCCCAGAAAAATTGCTTCAAAAACCTTAGAGTTAAATTTTCCCACATATTCAGAGTTGTCCTTTAGAACATAGCACTTGCTTCCAAACACATGTAGATGCTTCACATTAGACTTTCTTTTAGATAAGATTGAGTAGAGTGATCTGCCAATATTTTTGTTAATGAGATATCTATTTTGAGTGTAGAATGCAGTATTGACAGCTTCTTCCCAAAAACTTGTTGGCAGTTTGGCTTCTTGCAGCATTGCTCTAGCAGCCTCCACTAATGTTCTATTTTTCCTTTCAACAACACCATTATGTTGAGGTGTCCTAGCTTCTGAGAATTCTTGAACAATACCCCTGTCTTTGCAGAATTCAGTTAAAGTTGTA
This sequence comes from Apium graveolens, assembly GCF_009905375.1. Classification (NCBI taxonomy): domain Eukaryota; kingdom Viridiplantae; phylum Streptophyta; class Magnoliopsida; order Apiales; family Apiaceae; genus Apium; species Apium graveolens. The sequence goes on along the minus strand of NC_133657.1, from coordinate 19,598,648 downwards.
TTTATGAATTATGTGTCATTGTCTCTCCTCAATCTTTTCACACAGTTCTGATCTTCAGCCTGCTTCTCAATCTTCTTGATATGTTCAATTATGATGTGTGGAGTTTCATCTTTAGAATGCATAAATTCTGCCCATGTGTATCTTGAGTAGTCATCCGCCATCAAAAGTGCATATTTCTTTCTTGAAATTGACAGGACATTACTGGTCCAAATAAGTCCATGTGAATAAGTTGCAAATGTGCACTTATAGAATTCATAGTTTTACTCTTGTGACTTGATTTCTTCATTTTCCCTTTTTGTCAAGCCTCACAGACCTCATTTTGAAAAAACTCCAGATTTGGAATGTCTCTCACTAACTCCTTTTTTATTAGAGTATTCATTTTCTTGAAATTTAGGTGAGAAAGCTTTTTATGCCATAAGTTGCTTTGCTCTAGAGATGCTTTGGTGTAGAAGCAACAGATTCTTTCCTTGTTTGCTGAGTATAAGTCTGCAATAAACAGGCTTCCCTTTCCTACCCTTTTTAGAGCAACTTCATTAGTCTTTTTGTTGATGATTAAGCATTCTCCTTTATCAAATTTAACATTGAATCCTCTATCTGTGAACTGACTAACACTTAGGATATTTACTTCCAAACTAGCAACCAATGTTACATCTTCAATGACAACATTTCCAGAAATTAATTTGACATATCCAATTGTGAAACCTTTGCCGTTGTCTCCAAAAGTCACTAATGGGCCAGTCATCTCCTCAAACTGTGATAGCAGGGACATATGACCTGTCATATGTCTTAGCATCCACTATCTATAATCCATATAACTTTCTACATTTTGCCCTGTACACAATGAGGATTCAGTGTTTTTTGCTACCCAGGCAGTGTTGGGTACTATCTTTTTGTTAACAGAATCTGCAGAATTAGAATGAGTTGATTCAGAAAGAATGATGTTCATTGCTTGATTTGCATGTTCCTTTTTTACTAGCAGACCCAATGTTGATTTCCTTGAGGTCTACTCTCAACTTATGACAACTTGTCATTACTTTCATGTTGCAAGGAATGCAATCAAACTTATCACAGAAGGAATAGGGATCTTCAGTCTTGGCTTCACCATACTTGCATGCTCCCGTTCTTGGCTCACTAACAACCTTTTTACAAAGGTGAGTTAGATGATTTGTAGAGCCCCATTACTGACATTGTTTTCTAGGAGCATCAACAACAAATGCAAAGTTGTTGCTTATGTTTATCCCAATCTTTCCAATTCTGTTTTTCTTCTTCTTTCTTGCATCTTCAGTTTTAACTTCCTTGATTGGCTTCTTGGGAGTTTGATCAACCATGGGCTTCTTCTCAGTTTTAGAAGTTGGAGTTGTTTCTATACATTTCTTTTTCATTATCCTCATCAGCAATTTCTTGCTTTATGATCAACTCTTCTTCACTAAATTTACTTCACATGCTTTGAACATAGGTGAACCAACCTTTCTCAACATAGCTGGGACAACTTCACTTACAGTGGTTTTTCCCTTATCACCTTCAACTTTCCTGTTGATGTTCAGTGCATCATAATCCAAGCCAATAGCTATGTTAGCACATGGCTTGTTCTTCTCATGGTACTGACCAACTAACTGAGATGCATTTCTGAATGATTTCAGTTTTACTTCATTCTTCTCTAGCTTCTCCCTCAACACTGCTTCCATCTCAGTAGCACACTTCAACTTGTTCTTTAGATTTTCATTTTCTTGCTTGACTGTCTCAAGATCCACAAGCATTATGTTAGGAATATGTTGTAAACTTGATGATATTTTACCAAAACATCTTAGTAGATTTAATTAAGTGATATTGTAGCTCTCAATGGATAATCTTACTTGTCATCCGTTGAGAGACTAGCTTATAGTTATATAAGTTTTCTTGTAGCAAATTCCAGTGTACTATATTGTCTTAGAAGATCAGAAGTTGTAGGATATTCTAAGTCATGTTGACTACAAGAATGATATACAAAATAGGTTGGTTAATTGTACATATTAGATGCCTTGTAATTTTGTATAAGTGAAACTGAGTCAACTGCTATGGAAATACGTTCAGCGGATGTTTCTGCAAAGCCTCGATGGATGACCCAAGTCACATTCGACGGATGATCCAAATAGAGTCTCGATGGATGATCCAACAGAGTCTCAACGGATATCAAATTCAAAAGGAGTTGATAGTGACTTGAGAGGCACATGGGTTGATTATACATAAAAGGAATATGGCATCCTGTAATCAGGATTATGAAGATCAAGAAACATTTCCATTTCCATTCTAACTTGAAGAAATACAAAGATGCTGGATGGAGAAATGAAGAAGCATGTGATTAGACATGGATAATTTTTTTTTATTAGTTTGTCTCTTTCACATGTAACTTGGTAATATATAAACCAAGAGTATGAAGTAGAAAAAATATTGATTAAAAGAACCGAGAAATAGATAAGGCACAATCTGTTAATAATTTTTATTTCTCTCTCTTTGTAAATTCACTTGTAAAAAGTTGTGTGCATTCTTGCATCACATAGATCTTCTACTTATATATATATATATATATATATGGTGGAAACAACAATCTACCATAAAGTTTTAAACATCTTTGTTTATTTACTTTGTGTTTGAATACTTGAATCTTTCTTATCCACACTTAGCATATTCACACACAGTTATATTATATTTGTAAGAAGTTTGAAAAAGATTGAAAAGAAACCTAGAATTACATTCAACCCCCCTTCTGTAATTCTACTTGTTAGACTGTTTGGGATTAATAATTGGTATCAGAGCAAACTCTTAACACACTAAGAGTTTAAAGATCAAGGCAACTAACAAGATGAGCAGGAAGGATGTTGGAGTAAAGATCCTGTTCTTGGATAAAGTCAACTATTACCACTGCAAGGTGAAAATGCACCTGCATCTTCTCTCTTAAGATGAAAGTTATGTTGATTGCATTGAGAAAGGCCCTCGTGTTCCTAAAAAAGCTGTTACAGATACTGAAGGAGTTGTAGGTGATGAGCAAACTATTTCAAAGCCACAAGCAGAATGGATAGATGAAGACATTGAGCAAGTACACAAAGACAGGAAGGCTATGAACATTCTATTCAATGGTTTTGATGGAGATATGTTTGACAAAGTCATCAACTGCAAGACTGCTAAAGATATTTAGGATACAGTTCAAATCATATGTGATGGAACTGAACAAGTGAGGGAAAATAAAATGCAACTTCTAATTCAGCAGTATGAGCACTTTCATTGTGAAGACAATGAATCTTTGAGTGACATCTTTAGTAGATTTCAAAAAGTACTAAATGCACTAAAACTGCATGGAAGAGTCTATCAAACTAAAGATTCAAACCTGAAATTTCTTAGATCTCTACCAAAAGAGTGGAAGCCTATGACTGTCTCTCTCAGAAATTCTCAAGATTACAAGGAATTACTTTGGAGAGACTATATGGCATTCTAAAAACTTATGAGTTTGAAATGGAACAAGATGAGCAAATAAAGAAAGGAAGAAAGAAGGGAGGATCTATAGCTTTGGTGGCTGAACAAGAAGAGTGAAAGAGATGAAGGTTAAAGCTGTGAAATCTGCACCAAACTCTGGGGTTTGTGAAGGCAAAGGAAAAGGGCTAGTGGATGAGCATGAAGATCATGTTAGTCAAGATGAAATGGAAGACATAGATGAAAATCTAGCTTTCCTATTAAGAAGGTTTTCCAAGCTTGAATTCAAAAAGAATTTTGGAGCAGCCAAGCCACATAGAAACATGGTGGATAAATCCAAATTCAAATGTTTCAAATGTGGCTTGAGTGGTCATTTTGCAAGTGAATGCAGAAAGCCGGATTCTGATAGAAGGAATTTTGAGCCTGTAGATTACAAAAAGAAATACTTTGAATTGCTCAAATAAAAGGAAAGGGCTTTCTTGACTCAAGACAATGACTAGACAGCTGATGGGGTATATGAAGATGAAGAAACTAGCTATGTCAATCTAACTCTAATGGCCAAATCAGATGAAGCAGAAGTCAGTTTACCAAATAATCAGGTAATCACTACCAATCTAGCACACCTTTCTAAAGAGGAATGTAATGATGCTATATTGACATGTCTACAGAATTATCACTTGCGTGTTACACTTAAATCTCTCACTAAAAAAAACACAAAAATTAAAGAGAATAAATTATTTTTAAGTGAAAGAAATTCTGTGTTAGAAACTCAATTTGTTGAGTTTGAGAAACTGAAAATGGAGTGTAGAATTGCTAAGGAAGAACTGGCTGAATCTTTAAAGAAAGGGGAGATCTTAAGAAAGCAGCTTGAACGAGAGCAAGAGGTAATCAAGGCCGGGAAATCATCTAGAGATTCCCATGCTCAAATTGCTAAAGTTCAAGGCATAGAATCATTCTGTGAAGAAGCCTGGAAAAGGAATAAGGAGAAACTGGATCATGTTTTGACAGAAGGACTTTCAACGATGTGGATTTAACGGATTATGAAGATTATCCGTCGAGAGATAGAAAAAATCATATCCGTTGAATGAAAGAAAGCCAATTAGTAAAACCAAGCTGTCTAAACTCAATGAGAAATATGGATCAGTTTCCAAGAACTTTTATAATGACACGTACATTTCTGTAATATTAAAATGTGTGATTACTAAATAATTAATTAAATAAATTATGTGTATGGGTTCTATTAGTTGGATATTATTTTTGTTAATATTTTATTAATTATGTGTGATTATTGGTGTTCGAGGATCGGTTGTGCAATTAGCAGTGACGTTGAGTTACCTGTTTTATAGTTAAAAGTGATTTTATTCAAGATTTATTCTCATAAATATTTGGATTATCTCTAAAATTATTTTTATCACTTTATAATTTTGTTTATTATTTTCAGGAATTTATAAAATTTAGAAATCAATATTTTACTATTTATTTATTTTTAAATGATTTTCTGATTCTATCTAATAGTAAAATCAATATTTAATTCTAAAATTTCTTAAAAATTATGAAAATTTTATTTTGTTAAGTTCTATTTGATTCGGGAATTTTGAAGCTTATTTGGAATTATCTCAATTTAGTTAATCCGCATATTATATTGTTAAACAAAAAGGTATGGGTCAGATAAAACTTTGTTGCGGGATTTATTCGAGAAAAAAAAACAACAAACAAAATGAAACATAAAAAGGGGGGGCTGTTTTTCATTCGGGTATCACCCGACTTCCTCTCACACTCAATCTCTCCTTCACTCTCTTTCTCTTCCCCATATTTACCCCCCTGTTTTGGGTGAGTTTTCCGGCTGCCTTGCGTTTTTCCGGTCGCCATTTCTATTTTTTTTTTCCGTTTAATTGCTTCGGCCCTGTCTTTGTTTGTTGATATACATATGCATACATATATGTGTGTAATCAGTCGAATGTTGTTATAGCTGGGTTGCCCTGTTCTGTGCCGTCCCTGCCGCCCCGGTTGCCGCCGTTTTGAACTATCGGCGAGGTGACCGGAGGGGTAGAGGAATGGGTGCTGTGTTGTGTGTTCTATCCCTGTTATCTCGATTGCATATGTTGTCTTGTTGCGGTTCTGTTGCCTCTGTTCGGTGATGTGGTGTTAACTTGTTTATCTGCTTTAATTGAATTATTCATGAAATATTCGAATAGAATTGTGCTGATTATTCGATCAATTATTTTAATTATTCAAAGTTATATCGATGGAATTTATGTTGGAACCCGAAATTAATCGGGTACCCGTAAATTTTATCGCCGTCGGCGATGAGCTTCGGCGAGCCGACGGTGGACTATGATGAATATTTCTGAGTCTTACAATTTAAAATACAAAATATGATTTAAAATGCGAATTGCGAATAAAATACGATTAAAACATAAAAAAAACGGCTAAAAATTAATAATTGTATTTGATTGGTAACTGAGAATTTTGGACTGATATTGATGACTGAAATCGGTGGTTGGGTTTTAATTGCGATTGATTGTGGTTGTGATTGTTTTGACGTCGGGATGTTCGACGGGTAGCTGATAATCAAAGGAGGTGCTGCCCGATTTCCGGGAAAATTTAATTACGGAAATACGAGGCCGTACCCAATGGCTATCGGAACGTCGATCGATCATATGTAACTATTTTGTGCAAAATCTGATTATGTGTTGCGATGGAATACTTTGCGAAACCGATAACCCTACTTTTGTAAAAGGACAAATATAGCTATTTTCTGAAAATGAACACCGAACCGACTTTCGAAGACGTGAATCCTAATTGATACGTGTATTATAATATTAGATATATTACTAGTCGGGTTTTGTTAACATTCGGGTAGATTGTTAGCGAGGATAGTCAAGCATATTCGGACGTCTAATTTAGGGTATTTCGGTTCTTGTAGGTTCCAGTCAAAATCCTTAGCATCCTGGTCGATGCAAAGCCAATCATAAATTAGTGTTAAAGCGTATTAAGGAAAGTACCCCTGACCATATCTTTATGGTTAGCATATATGAATATAATGTTATTTTATTCTCGTAGTGGAACAGAACGATTTAAGTTACCTATCCCCTGGGTTCAAATTGTTTTGTTAACTTGTGTTTTGGGGGAAAAGTAACTTCTGAAAATGCCTATCTCTAAATTTTGAATAAAATGAAAATGTTTTGGAAAATGTGCTGTGTTATAATTGTTTTGACAAGAGATAGGTAAGTGATTTGGAAAACTGGATAAAAATGATCAGATAATTGGATGAGTGTGCGCAGAAGGTCCGTAACGGCCTGGAAGTTAGCGTAAGAGGCGAAGTGGTTGTGCACCCTATTATAACCACCAGCCCAGCGTGACAGAGACCTAGCTAGTCTCTGAGTTCCAGAACAAGTTTCATAGGATAGCCTGATCAGCTGTCTCACCAGGGATCATCCAATGCTTTTATATCTGAGCAAGTGATTTTGAGGTTCCCGGAGAGGAACAAATTTTATAGGTCCTGTGATGGGACAAGTTTTATGGTTCCCGTAATGGAACAATTAATTTTATAGGTCCTGCGATGGGACGAATGATTTAAAAATGGAAATAGCATGCTAAAACTTAACCCTGGTATTTACACAGCATAATTAAATAAATGTTTAGAGAGCATGCTAGCTATTAAAGATCCAGTTTTCAACAGTTTCTCAGTTTTTATCTGTTCACACTTGTTTTACTTGTTTACTAACAAGTTGCAATTTCTGTTCCTACAATTGTTCATTATAAACTGTTTTAGTTAGTGTTCATATAGTGGTATTGCTGAGCGGTTGATCGCTCACTCTTGCAAATGTGGTTGTATATTTTCGCATTGCAGATGCCTAGGGGATGTTGCTACTTTTCTAAGGGCCAGTTTCCAATTCCTCATGTGTCAAGCTCCCCAGAATAGGTTGTGTCTGATGAAGTGTGGTTTGTGAGTTGCTGTAGAATAATAGTCATGGCAGGTTGCTTTTAATAAGATGGTTTGTAATAAGTGTGTAACCTAAATTAGACTTGAACCTGGAAAAGATCTTGTGGAAGAGTTGTTTATATTGAAATAAAGTAAGTTAGTATTATAATTATAGTTTAATGTTGTTAGTGACGTCAACTCATGACCCGGAGTTGAGGCCGTCGCAGGTTGGTATCAGAGCTACAGGTTTGAGTCCCTGATTTAAGTTAGGAGTAGAGTCGGAAAGGGGTAATGTTGGTATATAGGGTGTGAATCAGCAACTCACATCTAGAGGAGCAAGTTTAAGAGTCTAGTCGAGGGTTCGAAGGCGTAACCCTGGCATATTTTGAGGATTTTGGAACTGCCCTGATCTTTAGTGTGTTTTCCTGGTGCAGGTGCCATTGGTAATGGCCGATAGGGATTCCTAGATAGTTTTTCCACGAGAACGAGTCCGACCACGTGAATTTAGTTAGTAGGTTGCGATATTAGCCGATGGCTGTTATAAGTATTGGTGTATGCAGCTAGTGGCGTGCTGTTATTATTATTGTTATTTTTATTGTTGCAATTGTTGTTGATTTTGTTAAATCTAGCCACTCATTACAATCGGACCCCAACTAATTGAGGGTGGGAATATTTTATTGCGGCAGCATTCTCTTGGCACATGAAAATGTTGCTACCCGGGTTCTGACTCTTATCTACCTCTCCTTCTGCCAGGTCAGGAGCCTGCCTTTCACTAGAGATTTTCTCAATTGTGCTCTCTAGCTCACTAGAAAGGGGCAATTCTTTTTAACTAAAACCATTTGTTATGTTTCAGGAGAATGCCGCCCAAGAAGAATGTCCCATCCAATTTCTCTAGTAGAGCTTCTGAAGGGGGCCCAATTATGGGTGAGTTGCTAGATTTGATGCGCCAACAGTCTAATCAAATGGCTCAGCAGCAAGAACAATTTTAGCAGCAGCAGCAGCAATTTCTACAACAACAGCAACAACAACAGCAGTTCATACAGCAGCAGCAATAACAAATTCAACAACAACAACTACAGCTTCAGCAGCAACCTCAGCAAAGAGAAGTGAACCAAACTGTGAGTTTTAAATCTTTTCAGTCGGTAAAGCCCCCAGAGTTTAAGGGTGAGGTAGACCCAGTTGCTGCTAGAATTTGGCTAAAGGAAATAGAAAAAGCTTTCACCCTCACGCAAGTAAGTGATAATCTTATATTAGACTATGCGAGCTATTTTCTCAAGGGTGAAGCGAATTATTGGTGGGAATCCACCCGTGCCGTGGAAGGAAAAGGCCCTATCTCTTGGGCCAGGTTTACAGAGTTGTTCTTGGAAAAATATTTTCCAAACTATTTGCAGAACCAGTTGGAGGTTGAGTTTTTAGAATTGAAGCAGGATGAAAAGAGTATGGCCGAGTATGAGGCCAAGTTTATGGAATTGGTCCGATTGGTGCCTGTGTATGTGGGTACTGAAGCTCAAAAAGCGAAGAGATTCCAGCAGGGACTGAAGCCAGAAATTCATAGTGGGGTTGTAGCCTTGCAGCTCAAGACATATCCCTCCGTAGTTCAGGTCGCGCTGGTAATTGAAAGTGATCAGAAGTTGGCTGCCAAGGAAAAGGGTGATAAGAAGCGGAAATCTGAAAGCACCACTGGTGAAACAAATCTAGGAGGATCCAGTCAAAGGTTTCCGAAGAGGTTTGGCCAGAACAGAAATAAAAGATTTAGAAGACAGAATTTTCCTCAGGCTAGGCCTGCTACCACCTCAGTTGCCTCCACTCCAGCTCAGTCATCAAACTTCGTAATGGATTGTAAGGTATGTGGTAAGAGACATAGTGGCCCGTGTAAAAGGGATGTTCAGTGCTTCAAATGTCATCAAAAGGGTCATTACGTATCCGAATGCAATATAAAGAAACCCGCAGTTACTTGCTACAACTGTGGGAAGGTGTGACATATTGCTCGGTATTGTAAGACAGCTACTCAAGGTACTGCATCTCAAGGACCGGCATCCACAATAGCTAAAGCCAGAACTTTCAAAATGATAAAAAGGTCCAATGCTCAGGACTCGGACGTAGTGGCAGGTATGCTCTCTCTCAACTCCTTACCTGTTAAAGTTTTATTTGATTCAGGAGCATCTAAGTCTTTTATATCAAGGGATTGTGTGGTTAAAATGGACTTAATGTTAGAAGATTTGGCTGAACCTTTGACTATAGAAGTAGCCAATCAGGATAGAGTTTCAGTTAGTGAGTTTTGCCCTAAGTGTCAATTGGAAATCCACGGGTACTCTTTTTCGGCTGATCTAATACCCTTCGAGCTAGGAGAGTTCGACGTGATTTTAGGAATGGATTGGTTATCCCAGAATAAGGCTAATATTGATTGTAAGAAGAAGAAAATTTTGATGGTTACTGAGGATAATATTAAGGTGACTTATCAAGGACAAAGACAAGAAAGGAAATTTCTCTCGATATTACAGACAAAGAGATTGTTAAGACAAGGAGGTGAAGCTTACTTAGCACATGTGATAGATGTGGAGAAAGGAGTACTTGACTTAGACAAGATTTCAATAGTAAGGGAATTCCCAGACATTTTTCCAGATGAATTGCTCGGACTGTCACCAGATCGTGAAATTGAGTTTTCCCTCGACTTAGTTCCCGGAGCACAACCAGTTTCAAAGGCTCCTTATCGCATGGCTCCAGTTGAAATGAAAAAACTAGCTAAGCAACTCCAGGAATTATTGGACAAAGGCGTGATTAGGCCAAGTGTATCTCCGTGGGGTGCTCCAGTACTATTCGTAAAGAAGAAGGATGGAAGTATGAGATTGTGTATCGATTATCGGGAGTTAAATAAGTTAACCATTAAAAATAAGTATCCCCTGCCAAGAATAGATGACTTGTTTGACCAACTTAAGGGAGCGTGCTGTTTCTCGAAGATTGACTTGAGATCGGGCTACCATCAGTTAAAGATTAAGCCTGAAGATATACCAAAGACTGCATTTAGGACCCGATATGGACATTATGAGTTCTTAGTGATGTCATTTGGATTGACCAATGCACCGGCTGCCTTCATGGATTTAATGAACCGGGTGTATAAAGAATACCTGGATAAGTTTGTGATTGTATTTATTGATGACATCCTCATTTATTCAAAGACTAGAGAAGATCATGCTAATCATCTGAGGATTTCCCTGCAAAGGCTAAGAGAGAAGCAGTTGTACGCAAAGTTTTCGAAGTGCGAATTTTGGTTGGATGAAGTTCAATTCTTAGGTCACGTAGTAGGAAAAGATGGAATTAAAGTGGATCCCGTAGAGATTGAGGCTGTATCCAAGTGGGAACAACCAAAGACCACGACGGAAGTCAGAAGCTTTCTTGGATTAGCAGGTTATTACCGAAGATTCGTAAAGGATTTTGCCAAGATTGCGACTCCATTGACCAAGTTGACCCGGAAGAATGAGAAATTTAATTGGACGGAGAAGTGCGAGGAAAGCTTCCAAGAATTGAAAAAGAGGTTAGTAACAGCTCCAGTACTATCATTGCCAGATGAGACAGGAAACTTCGTAATCTATAGTGATGCTTCCTTAAAAGGTTTGGGTTGTGTATTAATGCAATATGATAAAGTCATCGCCTACGCATCTAGACAATTAAAACCTCATGAGCAAAAGTATCCAGTGCATGATTTGGAATTAGCAGCAATCGTGTTCGCGTTGAAGTTGTGGAGACATTACTTATACGGAGAAAAATGCGAAATTTATACAAATCACAAAAGTTTAAAGTATATATTTACTCAGAAGGATTTAAACATGTGACAACGGAGATGGCTAGAACTGATTAAGGATTATGATTGTTCTATTAATTATCACCCAGGCAAGGCCAATGTAGTGGTAGATGCCCTAAGTAGAAAGGAAAGGTTGAATACTATCAAAGTTTCCGAGGAACTCACCAGAGAATTGGAGAAGCTGGAAATTGAGGTTTGAGTGACAGACGAAAATCAAGGACAATTGTATGAGATCACTTTTCGGCCAGAATTGATGGACAAGATTCAGAAGTGTCAGGAAGAAATGATGAATCGAGAGTTAGATAGTTTAACTGGAGAAGAACTTTGCACACAAAAGGATAGCAATGGTATGTATAGGTTTTCCTCGAGGATATGGATTCCCAATATGACTGAACTAAGGAATGAGATATTGCGGGAAGCTCATAATTCCGAGTTTTCCATTCACCTGGGAAGCACTAAGATGTACCAAGATTTGAAGACGAACTTTTGGTAGCAAGGGATGAAAAAGGAAATTGCAAATTGGGTTAAAAAATGTCATGTATGTCAGACAGTGAAGGCGGAACATCAAATACCAAGTGGATTGTTACAACCGTTGGACATTCCACAGTGGAAATGGGTAGAAATTGCGATGGATTTTGTAGTAGGACTACCAAAGACGAAATCGAACCATGATACAATTTGGGTAATTATTGATAGATTGACCAAGTCTGCACATTTCCTCCCGATCAATGAAAAGTATTCTTTGGACAGGCTAGTCAAATTGTATTTGGATGAAGTTGTGACCAAGCATGGAGTCTCTGTTTCAATCGTGTCTGATCGAAATCCAAGATTTAATTCCAGATTTTGGACGAAGTTCCAGGAATGTTTAGGGACTAAATTAAAAATGAGTACCGCCTACCATCCCTAGACAGATCGCCAAAGTGAAAGAACCATTCAGATGATAGAAGATATTTTAAGGGTTTGTGCTTTGGATTTTAAAGGAAATTGGGATGAGCACTTGCCGCTGATTGAGTTTTCTTATAATAACAGTTATCATGCCAGTATAGGAATGCCGCCCTACGAAGCCCTATATGGACGTAAGTGTAGGTCCCCTCTCTATTGGGATGAAGTAAGAGAAAAGAAATTATTAGGCCCTGAGTTGGTTCAACAGACCAGGGACGCAATTATATTGATTCGAAAAAGGTTAGAAGCAGCTCAAGATAGACAGAAAAAGAACACGGATTTTTATCGAAAAGACGTGGAGATGGAAATATGATCGTTGGTATTGCTAAAAGCGTCGCCCTGGAAAGGATTGGTTAGATTTGGACAGAAAGGCAAGTTAAGTCCTAGATATATCGGACCTTTTGAAATATTGAGGAAAGTTGGTAAAGTTTCCTATAAATTGGCATTGCCACCGCAATTACAACATATCCACAATGTATTCCATGTGTCCATACTGAAGCGTTATATCCCCGATTCAAACCGAGTTATTGAATATGAACCGATCGATCTTCAGCCAGACTTGTCCTATGTGGAACGGCCGATCCAGATCCTAGATCGTAAAGAGCGAGTTCTTAAAAATAAGTCTATTCCCATAGTTAAAGTACTGTGGCGGAATCCTCGAGTGGAAGAGTCCACTTGGGAGTTAGAGTCAGATATGCTTGACAAATATCCTCATTTGTTTAATTAGATCAGATTCTGAGGACAGAATCTTTTTAAGGGGGAAGGATATAACGACTCGTACATTTTTGTAATATTTAAATGTGTGATTACTAAATAATTAATTAAATAAATTATGTGTATGGGTTCTATTAGTTGGATATTATTTCTGTTAATATTTTATTAATTATGTGTGATTATTGGTGTTCGAGGATCGGTTGTGCAATTAGCAGTGACGTTGATTTACCCGTTTTATAGTTAAAAGTGATTTTATTCAAGATTTATTCTCATAAATATTTGGATTGTCGCTAAAGTTATTTTTATCGCTTTATAATTTTATTTATTATTTTCAGGAATTTATAAAATTTAGAAATTAATATTTTACTGTTTATTTATCTTTAAATGATTTTCTGATTTTATCTAATAGTAAAATCAGTATTTAATTCTAAAATTTCTTAAAAATTACGAAAATTTTATTTTGTTAAGTTCTATTTGATTCGGGAATTTTGAAGCTTATTTGGAATTATCTCAATTTAGTTAATCCGCATATTATATCGTTAAACAAAAAGGTATGGGTCAGATAAAACTTTGCTGCAGGATTTATTCGAGAAAAAAAACAACAAACAAAATGAAACATAAAAAGGGGGGGCTGTTTTTCATTCAGGTATCACCCGACTTCCTCTTCAATCCCTCGATTCTCTCTCGCGCGATCTCTGCATCTCTCTTTAATCCCTCCGCTCTCTTCCTCCCTCTCACACTCAATCTCTCCTTCACTCTCTTTCTCTTCCCCATATTTACCCCCTATTTTGGGTGAGTTTTCCGGCTGCCTTGCGTTTTTTCAATCGCCGTTTCTGTTTATTTTTCCGTTTAATTGCTTCGGCCCTGTCTTTGTTTGTTGATATACATATATGTGTGTAATCAGTCGAATGTTGTTATAGTTGGGTTGCCCTGTTCTATGTCGTTCCTACCACCCCGGTTGCCGCCATTTTGAACTATCGGCGAGGTGACCGGAGGGGTAGAGGAATGGGTGCTGTGTTGTGTGTTCTGTTCCTGTTATCTCGATTGCATATGTTGTCTTGTTGCGGTTCTGTTGCCTCTGTTCGGTGATGTGGTATTAACTAGTTTATCTGCTTTAATTGAATTATTCATGAACTATTCGAATAGAATTGTGCTGATTATTTGATCAAATATTTTAATTATTCAAAGTTATATCGATGGAATTTATGTTGGAACCTGAAATTAATTGGGTACCCGTAAATTTATCGCCGTCGGCGATGAGCTTTGGCGAGCCGACAGTGGACTATGATGAATATTTCTGAGTCCTATAATTTAAAATACAAAATATGATTTAAAATGCGAATTGCGAATAAAATACGATTAAAACATAAAAAAAACACGGCTAATAATTAATAATTGTATTTGATTGGTAACTGAGAATTTTGGACTGATATTGATGACTGAAATCGGTGGTTGGGTTTTAATTGCGATTGATTGTGGTTGTGATTGTTTTGACGTCAGGATGTTCGACGGGTTAGCTGATAATCAAAGGAGGTGTTGCCTGATATCCGGGAAAATTTAATTACGGAAATACGAGGCCGTACCCAATGGCTATCGGAACGTCGGTCGATTATATGTAACTATTTTGTACAAAATCTGATTATGTGTTGTGATGGAATACTTTGCGAAACCGATAACCCTACTTTCGTAAAAGGACAAATATACCTATTTTCTGAAAATGAACACCGAACCGACTTTCGAAGACGTGAACCCTAATTGATACGTGTATTATAATATTGGATATATTACGAGTCGGGTTTTGTTAACGTTCAGGTAGATTGTTAGCGAGGATAGTCAAGCATATTCGGATGTCTAATTTAGGTCATTTCGGTTCTTGTAGGTTCCAGTCGAAATCCTTAGCATCCCGGTCGGTGCAAAGCTAGTCATAAATTAGTGTTAAAGCGTATTAAGGCAAGTACCCCTGACCATATCTTTATGGTTCAGCATATATGAATATAATGTTGTTTTATTCTCGTAGTGGAACAGAACGATTTAAGTTACGTATCCCCTGGGTTCAAATTGTTTTGTTAACTTGTGTTTTGGAGGAAAAGTAACTTCTGAAAATGCCTATCTCTAAATTTTGAATGAAATGAAAATGTTTTGGAAAATGTGTTGTGTTATAATTGTTTTGACAAGAGATAGGTAAGTGATTTGGAAAACTGGATAAAAATGATCAGATAATTGGATGAGTGTGCGCAGAAGGTCCGTAACGTCCTGGAAGTTAGCGTAAGAGATGAAGTGGTTGCGCACCCTATTTTAACCGCCAGCCCAACGTGACAGAGACCTAGCTAGTCTCTGAGTTCCGGAACAAGTTTCATAGGATAGCCTGATCAGCTGTCTCACC
The DNA here is from genome assembly GCF_009905375.1 of Apium graveolens. Taxonomy (NCBI): domain Eukaryota; kingdom Viridiplantae; phylum Streptophyta; class Magnoliopsida; order Apiales; family Apiaceae; genus Apium; species Apium graveolens. Next base: position 19,583,441 of record NC_133657.1, on the reverse strand, counting down.
AGGGATCATCCAATTCTTTTATATCTGAGCAAGTGATTTTGAGGTTCCCGGAGAGGAACAAATTTTATAGGTCCTGTGATGGGACAAGTTTTATGGTTCCCGTAACGGAACAATTAATTTTATAGGTCCTGCGATGGGACGAATGATTTGAAAATGGAAATAGCATGCTAAAACTTAACCCTGGTATTTACATAGCACAATTATTAAAATGTTTAGAGAGCATGCTAGCTATTAAAGATCCAGTTTCAACAGTTTCTCAGTTTTAATCTGTTCACACTTGTTTTACTTGTTTTCTACTAACAAGTTGCAATTTTTGATCCTACAATTGTTCATTATAAACTGTTTTAGTTAGTGTTCATATAGTGGTACTGCTGAGCGGTTGATCGCTCACTCTTGCAAATGTGGTTGTATATTTTCGCATTGCAGATGCCTAAGGGATGTTGCTGCTTTGCTAAGGGCCAGTTTCCAATTTCTCATGTGTCGAGCTCCCCTGAATAGGTTGTGTCTGACGAAGTGTGGTTTGTGAGTTGCTGTAGAATAATAGTCATGGTAGGTTGCTTTTAATAAGATGGTTTGTAATAAGTGTGTAACCTAAATTAGACTTGAACCTGGAAAAGATCTTGTGGAAGAGTTGTTTATATTGAAATAAAGTAAGTTAGTTGTATTATAATTGTAGTTTCATGTTGTTAGTGACGTCAACTCATGACCCGGAGTTGAGGCCGTCACAACTTTGTTACAGGAGAATCAAGTCAAATCAAGGAGAATAAAAGAGTCAATGTGGGACTTCTATCAATGAAGCAACTAAATGACAGATTGGAGAAATTTGAGGTTAAGGCAGAATCAAAAAGGAAAAATAACAGGAATGGGAAAATAGGAATTAACAAACATAACAACTACACACCTAATAAATATGCACCTAGAAAAATCTGTGTTAAGTTTGGTAGTGTTAATCACTTGTCTGTTAATTGCAAATCTGCTATTCCTGCACCTATGTCTGCACCACCTTCATTTCCTAGCATGCCCACAATGCCTATGAATGTTATTCCTGCACAAAATTTGAATGCACAATTTGCTAATATGCCATTTGCACAAAATCCTTACTATGCTGCATTTAGTATGCCTCAAATGTCATTTAGCATGCCATAATGGAATAACATGTTTGCACATAATATGTTATTTCATGTTAATCAACCCGTGCATGATAATTCTGCTAATATGAATGGTTTTCAAAGCCCTAATCTAATGGCCAAGGTTGAATCTCATTCACCTAAGTCAAATTAGGACAAGCCTAAGAAACCTTAAAAGAAGGCTAACAAGACAGGACTCAAGGAAACTTGGGTAACAAAATCAACTTGATTTGATTTTGATGTGTGCAGGGAAATAGAAAGAATCTTTGGTATTTGGATAGTGGTTGCTCAAGGCACATGACTGGAGATTCTACCCTGCTCACTGAGTTCAAGGAGAGAGCTGGCCTAAGTATTACTTTTGGAGATGACAGCATAGGTTATATTGTGGGATATAGATTGATTTTTAAAGACAATGTCATCATTAAAGAAGTTGCTCTAGTGGATGGACTTAAACATAATCTTTTGAGTGTCAGCCAGCTATATGATACGGGAAACACAGTAACATTCAATTCTGAAGCCTGTGTTGTTACAGACAAAAAGAACAACAAAGTAGTTCTCACTGGAGTGAGAAAAGGAAATGTGTATCTAGCTGACTTCAACTAAGTGCAAATTATATTACTTGTCTTTTCAGCAAAGCAATTCAAGATGAAAGTTGGCTATGACACAAGAAACTGTCCCATCTGAACTTTAAGACTATGAATGAATTAGCTAGGAAAGATCTTGTAAGAGGAATTCCTCAAGTTGAGTTCTCAAAGGATGGTCTGTGTGATGCCTGTCATAAAGGGAAACAAATCAAGGCATCATTCAAAAAGAAGCTTGAATCTACAATTGAAGAACCACTGCAACTATTGCACATGGACTTATTTGGACCAGTCAATGTGTTGTCAATCTAAAAAAAAGATATTTCCTAGTGATTGTGGATGATTTTTCAAGGTTCACTTGGACATATTTTCTAAAATCTAAAGATGAAGCTAGTGAAATCATTATTATTCATATAAGGCAAGTCAATAATCATCCTGACCTTAAAGTTAGAAGAATCAAGAGTGATAGTGGGACTGAGTTCAAGTATTCTGTGATGAGGTTATTTTGTGAAGAAAATGGGATCATGCATGAGTTTTCAGCAGCAAGAACTCCACAACAAAATGTAGTTGTGGAAAGAAATAACAGATCTCTTATTGAAGCTACAGGAACAATGCTAGAAGAATCAAAGTTACCAACTTACTTTTGGGCAGAAGCTGTAAATACTGCATACTACACTCAGAATATCTCTTTGGTAAATCAAGCAAAATGCATGACTCCCTATCAATTATTCAAGAATAGGAATCCAACACTAAACTTTCTTCATGTCTTTGGCTGCAAATGTTATATTCTAAGGAATCAAACTGAGCAGCATGGAAAGTTTGATGCCAAAGCAGATAAAGACATTTTTGTTGGGTATGTAGTTGGAAAAGCATACATGTAACGCCTGGGAAATTACACTTGTATTATATCATAATTATAATAAATTATGTGTTTTAATATGTCATTTATGCGTAATTGGCTGCAAAATCCTAACGGTTACGTGCTACATGTATTCTGTATCGTCTAGGTATTTATAGGATATTTTTCAGGTATCTTATTTTGTGTTTATAGCTTTCGTTTTAAAAGATATACTGCCCGAACTATGATTTATAGCTGATATTTCAAATAAAATAATGGGCTTTATTTTTCATCAAACGGCTTGTACCATCGCGTTATTCGGTATTTTTTAAATTTTCTCGTTTCATGAAAAATGACTTTTCCGGGCCCCATTGGGTGTTAAAAGCCCCCAAAAAATCACATTTTATTTTATAAAATTTTAGGACATTCATTTATACCATTTCTTTGCATTTTTGAATTATTCACAATTTTTGGAAAATTTTGGCATATATATATATTATATATATAAAATAGTTAAAAATTAAATTTTAATACTCAAAAATTATAAAAATTGGGGCCAAATAATTTTATTAAATGTATAATTAGGCCCTTAATTTTAATTAGGAGTATTAATTTTCCTACTTGTTATGGATAAAAAACTAAGGTTATTACTTGCAGTATTTAATACTAAGATTCGGGAGCTCAAGGCCTTTAATGGCTGCTCTCGTGTTTCGTGACTCAATCTGCCTTTACGAGATGCCTACGTATCTCTGTGAATTAGAGAATCAAGCCAAAAAACGTAGTTCTGATTGGTGTGGGTGAGACCCCTTATATAGATGTTGGGAGTCCTTGAATTGGACTTGGTATAGGAGACTTGGTGGGCAAGTCTCATAATTAGAATGGACTTTGGAGTCCTAGATAGTAGAAAACTGATTCCTTATCCTTTTAGGTCCCCTTGAGGCTAATCTCCAAGGATTTATATCCTTATCGGGACTCTTTTCAACATCTGATTTGTCCCTTATTAATTAATTACGAAATTAATTAATAATCAGGGCTTTTGGGCCTTTTTTATTCCATCAGGCCTGATCTGGTCCATCAGGCTTAACCTTTCTGGTCTGAGTATCATATATCTTTTTATTGGGCCTAGCAGCCCACAGCTTGTACAATTAATGCAGTATTATACAAGCATAATTTATTTATCCCTATCATTTGCCCCCCAACTTTTGGGAAACATTGATTAGGTTTCGCAGAAGTTAAGTCTATTCGTTCCCTTACAGGGTTTCGTTTTTCCGTAAAGTGTGGAGCGACCTACACATTTACAATGAATTTTTCCTTTTATTCAGGAATTATCTTAATTTCCAGGAATTTTTCCCTTATTTCCGGGATTTTTTCCTTATTTTCTGGATTTTTCCCTAATTTTCTGGGATTTTCCCTAATTTTCTGGAATTTTTCCCTAATTTTCTGGGATTTTTCCCTAATTTTCTGGGATTTTTCCCTAATTTTCTGGGATTTTCCCTAATTTTCTGGGATTTTCCCTATTTTTCAGATTTCCAGCCCTTTTTCGACCAGGATCCTAGTCGAAATTTCGACCTAGATCCTAGTCGAAAATAGGGGTCAGCCTTGCCATCCTGGTCGAAAGAATTCGACTAGGATCCACGACCTGGAACTCGACCAGGATCCTAGTCGAAATTTCGACCTGGATCTAGGACCTGGAATTCGATCAGGATCCTAGTCGAAAATTCGACCTGGATCTAGGTCGAAAATTCCACCTCTTTCTTTTTTTTTTTTAGCTTCTTGCCATGAGCCTATCGACTAGGATTTCGACTAGGATTCTAGTCGATATTTCGACCTGAATCCTGTTCGAAAATTCTTTGATATTCTTGCTTCCTGGTCGAAGGATTTCGACTAGGATTCACGACCTGGAATTCGACCAGGATCCTAGTCGAACTTCGACCTGAGTTTTTAATCCCTTTTTTTTTGAAAGATGCTTGGTTTATTCGACCTCATTCCTGGTCGAAGTTTCGACCTCAATTCAGTCCCGTTATTGCAGCTTCTTGCCATGAGCCTATCGACTAGGATTTCGACTAGGATTCTAGTCGATATTTCGACCTGAATCCTGTTCGAAAATTCTTTGATTTTCTTGCTTCCTGGTCGAAGGATTTCGACTAGGATTCACGACCTAGAATTCGACCTGGATTCTGGTCTTTTTTACCCGTTATTTTCGGGTGTCTGTAGTCGATATTTCGACCTGAATCCTGTTCGAAAATTCTTTGATTTTCTTGCTTCCTGGTCGAAGGATTTCGACTAGGATTCACGACCTGGAATTCGACCTGGATTCTGGTTTTTTTTACCCGTTATTTTCGGGTGTCTGCTCGAAAGATTTTGGGCAGGATTCACGACCTGGAATTCGACCTGGATTCGACCTGGATTCTGGTCTTTTTTACCCGTTATTTTCGGGTGTCTGCTCGAAAGATTTCGGGCAGGATTCACGACCTGGATTTTGACCTGGTTCCTGGTCTTCCACTAGCCTTTTTTATTTAGCTTTAATTTAGGGTATTGTATTTTCCAAATCCTAATTGGATTTGGGCCTGGCCTTTTTTGTTGGGCCTTATTAAATTTTACTGAGCCTCTATTATTGGGCTTTTCCAAATCTTATTGGGCCTCTTTTATTGGGCCTCTTTTATTGATCTGGGCTTAATACACCCTGTTTAGAATGCACTAGAATTCCTAGGAATATTCTGGAATATTCTTTTTTTCTGGGCTTTTTTTTATGGGCTTTTGTCCTCAATGGGCTTTTCGTCCCTTCAACTTCCTTTTCCTTTTATATAAAGGAATGAAGAAAGGCTATTACTCCTCACTTTCTCATTTCTTAGTTTTCTTCTTCATCTTCCTGCTAAGATTCTCAGAGGAATAACAGCAAGTCGGAGCTCAAAGCCTTTTTCAGGAGCGCTTCTTCAGGTAAGATTCCTCCCTTTGCTTTTCGTGTCTATTTTTCCATTGTGTGCCACTTTAAGATAGCCTATTTACGTGCCCCTTACTTTTTTTCAGATGGCTGACAAAAGAATGACCCGTTTGGCCAAGATGAACGTGGCTAGAAAGTCCAACGATTTTCCTATTCGATCGAGGTATACTTCCTTAATCGACATGATCAACACTCGAGGGGACGAGTATCCGTCTGATGCGCATCTGGACGCGCACGATCATATCAGTGCTTTACGGGATCCCAAGGAGCTGGAAAAGTTGAGCAGCTGTTTCAAAATCAAGGAGCCTTTTAAGCTGGTTCTTGCGGGTCCGGCCGACAGGGCCTGTCAGTGGAAGAGGGACGCGCTATGCGTCTATCGGGATACTCTAAGGGCAGGTATTAGACTCCCTTTTCATCCATTCATTCCTTTGCTACTGGCTGATGTGGGCATCAGCGCTTGCCAACTTCCCCCTAATTCCTGAAGGTTGATTCTGTGCTATCTGTCGCAATGCGCCAAGCACAACGTCCCCACATCTGTTGCTGTCTTCAGGAATATTTTTCAGTTCAAAAACAGCCCTGATAAAAGTCCGGGTTGGGTTTCTATCAACCAGCGCCCCACTATCCCCCATATCGTGAATGGGAAGTCCATCCCTGACAACAACTTGGGGTGGAAGAAAGATTTTTTATTTGTTATTTGGGAAGGTGGAGATTGGGGCTCCCTGTTTCGATCATCCTTTGGGCTGGCCGTGGACGGGAGCCCAAATGACATAACTTTGTCTGAGGAGGAGGCTAGAGGTTTCAACCTCCTTACGCAAGACAACGGCACTTCCCATTGTTGGGACCTTATCCGGGAGACCGTCCTGGTAGAACGCGTCCTTTCGCCCGTTAATAAGAAAAGTAAGTTCCCTTTCTTATCTCCTTTATTTCCTGCACTTTTATTTCATTGATTTTCAACTGACTTTGTTTGTTGCAGTGGCTGAGAAGATTGAGGAGGCTACCAAGCCGAAGGACCTGGAGACAACCAGGATGAAGAGGGCTGGGAAGGTCTTTAAAGACCCTCGACTTGGTGATCGCTTCCCTGAGTTCCTCCTTCAGGCAATGGAGCCAAGCGAGGAAGGCCCCAGCCAAGTTTTGCGCACCAAGCAGAGGCCAGGGGCCTATTTTCAACCTGCCTGGGGGATCCGGGGCAAGGACTCTATCGTGGGCAGCACGACGCTGTCCAAGGAATGGTCTAAGCATTCCATCTCCCCGGTGGACTATCAAGATTTTGTCCTTCAACAGGACTTAGAGGGGAATGAGCTATTTGGAGCCCAGGCTCTGGCGACGGTACGTCCTTTACTTATGCTCTTCTTACTTATTTTTCCACGTTTCTTTTCTGAACTTTCGCTGTTTCTCTTGCAGGCTAACGCCCATTTTCAGGGGGCAATCCACCAAGCTAAAGCTTGGAAGGTTGGCCTGGAAGATGCCAACAAGAAGTTGGAAGAGGCCAACCAAAAAATAGAGGCCCTTGAAGCTCAACTGGCCTCTTCCACTTCTGACCTAGAGACGGCCCGGGCCGAAAATGTCATTCTGAAGGCGCAGAAGGACAAAGCCTTTGATGGCTGGATGGACACCCAAGAATTCAAGGACTTGATGGTGGAGCATGATGCCCTTCTTCACCCAGTTAGCTATAAAGAGGGCTGGGATGCTGCTGTGGAGGCCATCCAGGATGAGTTTCCCGAGGTCCTTGAGCAGTCTCCCTTTCCTTGCCCTGTGCGGGTTCCAGAGCTTGGAGGGGTTACTGAGAAGCTTGCTGTTATGATCAAGGACGGAGAGGAGGAAGATTCTTCCGAAGAGGAGTTTGAGCCTATCGCTAAGAAGGCCAGGGTGGAAGAGCCTCCAAAAGCAACGCCTCAACAGCCAGCATCTCCTGCAGAGGGAACTTCTACAGGGACTTCGGAGGGGACAACCGAGATGTCCGAAGGAACGACCGAGACTTCCGAGGAGACTTCAGATAGTGGTTCTGAGGAATCTCAGCCTTCCAAGGCCTAACTTTTTGTATATCTTCTATTAGAACTTCATTCATATCTAAACTTGTCACCCTTCGGGGTTATATTTCATATATTGCATTTCTTCTTTCTGTTTTAACTTTACAATCTTAATACGCATTTGAACTTTAAACATCCTTAGATAGAAATAATTTCAAACTCTTTAATATGAAGTCTGGTTTTCCAAAACCTTACACAGCATGGGTTCGACCCTAATCAACAATAACTAGACAATGTAAATTCTACTGGAATATAAAATCCTACGCAAGCAAAGCTTCATGGTGCTTTTAAACCTACTTGTCAATGACAAGTGAGAATCGTACTTCACCTATCTTACACGTAGTAAACCTTCAGGTTTTGTGCGTGCCAGGTCCTCGGGACTTCAAAACCTTCCATAGTTTCCAGCTTGTAGGTTCCTCTACCCTGAACGCTCTTGACTCTGTACGACCCTTCCCAATTCGGGGCAAGCTTTCCTTTCTGTCCAACACCAGAAGCCTCTATTTTTCTCAAGACTAGATCTCCTTGTTTAAAAAATCTCTCTTTAACCCTTAGGTTGTAATAAAATGAAGCCTTTTTCTGATATTCTACTATCTTTGCATGTGCCTCATCTCGCACTTCATCAATTAGATCCAGGGCTAACCTCTGCCCTTCCTCATTTTCTACAGCATTGAAAGTCTGAATCCTTGGAGAGGAATGCAATATCTCCACGGGAACTACTGCTTCTGCCCCATATGCCAACATGAAAGGAGTTGCTCCTGTCGTGACTCTACAGGTAGTCCTATAGGCCCATAATATTGGAAGTATCTCATCCACCCAATTATTTCTTGACTTCTCGATCCTCTTTTTTAGTCCATCCAGGATTATTTGATTTGCTACCTCTGCTTGCCCATTGGCTTGCGGGTGAGCCACAGAGGTGAATCGTAACTCAATTTCATTTTCTTCACAATACTTCTTGAATTCCTCATTGTTGAATTGTGTTCCATTGTCAGTGACGAGGATACGGGGAATTCCATATCGGCACATAATGTTTTCCCACAGGAATTGTGCAACCTGCTTAGTTGTGATTTTGGCCAAGGGTTTGGCTTCGATCCACTTGGTAAAATAATCAATGGCTACAATCAGAAATTTCTTTTGTGCCGTGGCCATAGGAAAAGGCCCTAGAATATCCATCCCCCACATGGCAAAGGGAATAGGCGAGTTGATAGAGGTCAGCATCTCGGGGGGTTGTCTAACAACTGGTGCATGCTTCTGACAGCGATCACACTTCTTCACATATTCTTTGGCACCGGCCATCATTTCTGGCCAATAGAAGCCTAAACGAGTTATCTTATGAGCCAAGGCCCTGCCCCCCAAGTGTTGTCCACAAATACCTTCATGCACTTCTTCAAGAGCCAAGCGTGCCTCATCGGGCCTGAGACACCTCAAGTAGGGAACCACGAAAGATCTTTTGTAAAGAATCCCATCTATCAAAGAGTACCTTAGTGCCCGAACAGTTAACTTCCGTGCTTCAGTTGCATCACTTGGCAACCAACCGGTCTGAATGTGAGCCTTGATGGGATCAATCCATGACATCCCCAAGCCTATGGGAGCCAGGAGCTTAACATCTATGCTTCATGTCTTCAAAACACGGAAGTACACACTTCCTGAACTTTCTTCGATCTCAGACGAAGCGAACTTTGATAGTGCATCTGCCTTAACATTTTCTTCCCTTGGAATGTGTTCAACATGGCACTCATTAAATTGGGTCATCACAGCCCTTACTAGGCGGACATACTTAGCCATCGTATCATCCCTTGCCTCAAATTCTCCCTTTACCTGGGATATGATCAGCTTCGAGTCTCCACGGACCTTTAAGTTTTTGACTCTAAGTGTCCCAGCTAGACCAAGGCCAGCTATCAGGGCTTCATACTCTGCCTCATTATTTGTGGTTGGAAAATCTAGCTTCATCGCATACTCAATTAAGAACCCATCAGGGCTTTGCAAAACCAACCCTGCTCCACTGGAATTTGTTTTTGATGCTCCATCAAAATAGAGAACCCAATATTCTTTCTCCTTGTCATTCTTCTCCCTGTCCCCATTGTCGACTCCCTTGTCTTGAGGTATGGTATCTTCCTGCCCCCCGACTTCTTGGTTGGGTATGGTACATTCCACCACGAAGTCAGCTAGTGCCTGGGCTTTTATAGCCGTACGTGGCTTATACTTGAGATCAAACTCTCCCAACTCTATTGCCCACTTAATCAGTCTCCCACTTGCCTTGGGACTGTGAATGATATTTCTCAGTGGCTGATTTGTTAGCACTTCAATCTGGTGAGCTTGAAAATAAGGACGCAGCTTTCTTGAAGCCATTACCAAGGCTAAAGCGAATTTCTCTATAGTTGAATAATTCAACTCAGCACCATGCAAAATTTTGCTGACATAGTATACGGGTTTCTGGACTTTCAGTTCTTCCTTAACCAACACCGCGCTCAAGGCGCTCTCTGAAACAACCAAGTACAAGAATAAAATTTCACTCAGAACTGGCTTGGCCAACAACGGGGCCTGGGCCATATACTTCTTTAACTCTTCAAATGCCTTCTGGTTTTCCTCATTCCATACAAAGTCTTTGATGCTCTTTAGCGATTTGAAGAATGACAAACACTTTTCCCCCGACTTGGAGATGAATCGTCCTAGCGCAGCAACCCTTCCTGTAAGCTTCTGAACATCCTTAACAGTTTTTGGTTGTTCCATGTCCAGGATCGCCTTTATCTTATCCGGGTTAGCCTCAATTCCCCTCTTTGAGACCATCAGTCCCAAGAATTTTCCAGATCCTACTCCGAAAGCACACTTCGTCGGATTCAACATCATCTTGTGGTACCTCAGGACCTCAAAAGCTTCCCTTAAATGGGCTATATGATCAGTCTTTACTAGACTCTTGACTAACATGTCATCAACATAGACTTCCATAGTCTTACCAATAAGATCCTTAAAAATTCTATTCACCAACCTTTGATAGGTGGCTCCTGCATTCTTGAGACCAAACGCCATAACAAGATAACAATAAACACCAAAGTCAGTGATAAATGATACCTTTGGAATGTCATCCTTATGCATTTTGATCTGGTTGTATCCGCTAAACCCATCCATGAAACTCAGCATCTCATGTCCAGCGGTGGCATCAATCAAAGTATCAATTCTAGGCAGCGGAAAACAGTCTTTGGGGCATGCATCATTCAGATCGGTGAAGTCTATACACATCCTCCACTTTCCATTAGCCTTCTTCACCATTACAGGGTTTGCTAACCACTCTGGAAATTGAATCTCCTCAATGAAACCAGCCTCTAAGAGCTTTTCCACTTCCTACTTTATAGCCTCTTGTCTTTCCGGGGCAAAATTTCTTTTCTTTTGTTTCACTGTCTTCCGGCTTGGATCTACGTTTAGCTTATGAGTAATTAACTCCGGGTCTATGCCTGGCATATCAGCTGCTGACCATGCAAACACATCACTATTTTCTTGCAAAAATTTCACTAACTTCCCTCTAAGGGGCTCCTCTAATGTGGCTCCAATGAAAGTCGTCCTCTCAGGATTCTCGGGGTCTAAAGGAACCGAAACCAATTCTTCTGCTGGCCTTCCTCTATTCTCATCATTTTCTCGAACATCCATATCTTCAATAGGAAGAACCTGCCCCCCGACTCCATCTGCCCTCAAAGAGGCCACATAACAGCTTCTAGCCATTTTTTGATCTCCTCTCTCTTCTCCAATCCCGTTTCGGGTGGGAAACTTCATGACTGAATGGTAGGAAGAGGGGACAGCCTTGAAGGCATGTATCCCTGTTCTCCCAATGATAGCATTATAAGTTGAACTAGCCTTTACCACCACGAAATCCAGCATCTGCGTTGCTTGCCTTGGCTCCGTACCTATGGTGGTTGCAATTTGATTATCCCTTCCACAGGACATTCTACTCCAGCAAATCCATATATCGGCATGTCGGTTGGTGTTAACTGGGAGTCGTTATACCCCATCCTTAGAAAGGTGTCGTGGAGCAAGATATCCACAGAAGCACCATTATCCACAAGGACCCTCTTAACCGGGCTATTTCCTATTATTGGTGTTATGACCAGCGGGTCATCATGGGGAAACTTCACACCCTCTAGGTCGGAATCATCAAAAGCCAATGTTACTTCTGTCCTGGCCCTCTTCGGGGCTTCTCCAACAATATGCATAACCTCTCTAGTATATGCCTTTCTGGAATTTTTGGACAATCCAGCAGCAGTTGGACCTTCAAAGATTGTGTTTATCACAGTCCCTCGAGGTCTCGGCCCTCCATAAATGGTGTTTATAACTGGTCCTCTAGGCTGGGGGTTTCGCCCCTGATCGTCTTGGTCCCTCCTACGATCCTCAAAGTTCTTCCTTCCATTATTATTCCTATCCCCTCCTTCTCCAGTGTATTTGTTCAATCTTCCTTTTCGAATGAGGAACTCAATTTCATCTTTTAATTGCCTACACTCATCGGTGTCATGGCCAACATCTTTGTGAAACCTGCAATACTTGCTCTTATCTAGCTTGGCGGGATCAGCCTTCAAGGGCTTAGGCCAGCGAACATCTCTGTCTTTCTCAATCTCCATCAAAATCTGACTTCTAGGAGCATTAAGCTTAGCGTATTCAGTGAACTTTTGCCCAGGTCCTCCCTTCTTGGGGGTTGAATCAGGGTTTTGCTCGGTTCTAGGATATTTGTCCTTTGCAATATATTCCAAATCAGTTTTTCGCTTCTTGCCTCCAGTGGGCTCATTACTTACTATGGTCTTCCTCATGCTTTCTTCAACCTTGATATACTTCCCTGCTCTCTCTTGGAGTTGCAACATGTTTTCAGGGGGACGTTTGGCCAAGGACATCTTGAAAAACTCATCCCTGGTTCCTTGTTGTAGTGCTATCATGGCTACCTTATCATCAAGGTCTGGGACTTTTAAAGCCTCCTTTGTAAAACGATTCAGGTAATCTCTCAAGGATTCCTTAGCTCCCTGCACAAGACTCATAAGGGATGCTGAACTTTTCTCATGGACTCTTCCACTGATGAATTGCTTAATAAAAGCCTGACTTAATTCTCTGAACGATCCAATAGAATTTGGGGGCAGGCGACTGTACCATCTTTGAGCCATACCCGACAGGGTTTGAGGGAAGGCCCGACACTTTATAGCATCATTCACGGGTTGCAGCAGCAGTGCATTAGAGAATGTCCTAACATGATTAGCGGGGTCTCCCGTGCCATCATAGGCTTTGATAGTGGGCATCTTGAATTTCCTTGAGATATGGGCATTTATTATCTCTTCTGTGATGGGTGGAGTTGGATCATCAGGATCTCCAAGGGGAAGGAGATTGCTTGGATTAGTTCTTGGGACAACAGCCCTTCTTCTTACCGGACCATCCAGGTCTATGACAGGAGGAGGATTTCTCCCCTTAGGAGATATCTGGGGTCTGGTGGCCTGGTGAGCCTCCAAATCACGCCTCAGCCTTTGGATTTCAGCCTCATGAGCCCTGATCCTTTCCTGCACTTCTTGGGGATTCGCCCCTGGGGTGCTTTGGGGGCGTTGCCTTCCATCGGCCATTGGCTCTTTTCCAGGACGCCTCCTTCTCGGGGCCACTTCATTATCCGAAGATTCGGAGTCTCTCTCAGTATAAGGACCAGAAAATTCCCGATCCTCAGGAATAGGACCCAAACCTCGTATATAGGGGGGTGACTGCCCTCGTGTTTCGCCTCGCCCAGCATATCCGCTTCCTCCAACCTCAGGGCGAAGGGGCATCCCATAAGGGGGGTTAGTAGTAACAACAGTTGAATATTCATACCCGACGGGTCGAGAATTCATAGGTATATGTACTTGTTGAACTTGAGGATTCGTACCTTGAATAGTCGGGGGAGTTGTCCCTTGCGGCTGAGGTTGAGTTGCCCCTGTCTGGGCTTCCCCCTGAGTAGATGCATAAGTTGAATGGGGAGGAACCTCCACGGTTGATGAAATCACCTGGGTTGTCTCTGATGGTGTTCCTTCCTCTAGAGCTCCAATTGTTCTCCGTGTTCTCGCCATGGTTGTTGTTGCGTTTTCCCACAGATGGCGCCAAATGTTATGGATAAAAAACTAAGGTTATTACTTGCTGTATTTAATACTAAGATTCGGGAGCTCAAGGCCTTTAATGGCTGCTCTCGTTTTTTATGACTCAATCTGCCTTTACGAGATGCCTACGTATCTCTGTGAATTAGAGAATCAAGCCAAAAAATGTAGTTCTGATTGGTGGGGGTGAGACCCCTTATATAGATGTTGGGAGTCCTTGAATTGGACTTGGTATAGGAGACTTGGTGGGCAAGTCTCATAATTAGAATGGACTTTGGAGTCCTAGATAGTAGAAAACTGATTCCTTATCCTTTTAGGTCCCCTTGAGGCTAATCTCCAAGGATTTATATCATTATCGGGACTCTTTTCAACATCTGATTTGTCCCTTATTAATTAATTACGAAATTAATTAATAATCAGGGCTTTTGGGCCTTTTTTATTCCATCAGGCCTGATCTGGTCCATCAGGCTTAACCTTTCTGGTCTGAGTATCATATATCTTTTTATTGGGCCTAGCAGCCCACAGCTTGTACAATTAATGCAGTATTATACAAGCATAATTTATTTATCCCTATCACTACTCTAGATAGCTTAATTTTTATTTAATTAATTATAATTAATAAATAAAAATTAGAAAATAAACAAAATTATTTGCAAATCGGGTCGGGAAGAATAGGGTCGGGTCAAGGATTCAATCGACGATTTTGAACTGATTATTGCATCAAATCAAGCGATCCGAGTACCTAAATCGAAGGTTTTAATTTGTTCTTTCTGTTTTTATCATCAATTTCAAGTTTTAATTCATTGTTTGTGATTTTCGAATTCTAGGGTTTATGTTCGGATTGGGGGTTTTTGATTCTAGGGTTGTTATGATATTTTGATGATTGATATAGTTTCCTGATGCTATTTACAATCAATTCATGGTGTTTAATTGAATAAACGATTACTGGATAAGTATACTCGATTACTAGGGTTTATGTTCAATTTTCAAATTATACCTTCATGATTTTGGTGAATCTTTGGTTCTTGAAAGGTTAAGGGTTTAATTGTATGTGTTCTTAGCTTTGATTTGCACTATAAAACGTCGAGTTTCATGTACGATTTTGTAAATTCGAAGTTTGACTGGAGTTTAGGTCGGTTTGCTCGGAGATTGCTATTCAGGGATGTTATTGGTATAATTTGACCGGGAATATATTGCTGGGGTGATTTAGGACTGAAACCCTGTGAAAAACACATCAAACGGTTGTGTTTTTGGCTTGATTTTGGCTGGCCGGACTCCTGGCCGGTGGCCGGATTCTGGAAATTTTTTGGTCATGTTCTTCATGACCCGGAACTCGACCCGTTGACCCGTTTGATTACCCGGTTTTGATCCGTTTTGTCAGAGATTTTCATTTTGACAAATGTTTCTGGAATTTAATTTTATTTTTATTTTTATTAATTATAAAAATCAGTTTTATTTATTTTATAAATTGATTAATAATTATTTAATTAATTCATTTATATTATAAATAATTCTGAAATATTTTCTAAAAATCAGATTTTAATTATTTTCTTAATTATCTAATATTTATTTATTATTTAAAAAAGATTAATTATTTTGATAATTATCAAATAATTTCCAATAAATTATAATAAATTCATTTTAATTCCAAAAATTATAGAAAAATTATTTTTAATTCTGATTCTTCCCAAATAATTATTTAAATAAATATTTTCAAGGTTTAAAAATTTATAATAATTATTTATATTGAATAATAAATCGATTTACCTGTGTTTAATTGATATTAATTGAACCGTTTATCCGATTCAAGCGAAAGGAAAGCCCTTTTGCTCAGAAAAATAATTTATTTTCATTAAAAATAAAATTAAAACCTAATTTCTTCTAGAAATCAGTTGACTTTGATATTTCTGTGATTATGAGCCGAATCGCGTACAGAAACGAGTCCAATAAATCCTGGAAAATAGGAAACGAGACAAATAATGATCAGTTTAGCGAACAGAATTATTTTAAACCTAAAAATGACTATGTGGCTTAGGTGCTTATGTGTATTATGTGGTTAATCGAGTCTTTCTTGATAATAAATAATATACGAGTCAATAATACGCGTATGGGTAGACAATAAGAGCTTCGTGAAGTCGGTTTGAGACGTGATTGAGATACGAAGTGACTAAATCATTCTATTTCTTTGATAGAAGCCAGGCTAGCAAGGCGGATTGAGCCGGAGATAGAGGAAGGTGAACTACTTGAAATAAATCGTGTGAAAGGGAAGTTTATCCCCTATTATAATTTCAGAATAGTGACGTTTCTTCGGATTCTTATCACGCTTGCACCCTTTTGATTATTATTCATACACACTGATATACAATTGTTATTCTCTTGTTCATATTTCCTTTCGATTCTTGATTTCTCCTTTTCCATTGAATTCTTGATTCATATTCAAATAATTACACATATACTGGTATATTCTGGTGATAAGAATATATCAAAGCATACCAATTATTTTGGTTGCTCTTCTATGGACTGGATAATGATGTTTGGGATTGAGTTTACACTTGATCCTAAGGACCGTGACATAACCGGATCCTTGAGATGGGCCGTAGTGCCTGGGTACCCGACTGGATCTATATAGTGAGATATAGATCTGCACTGTATTCTGGCTGATCAGCAGGATATAGGTGCGAACTTGTGTCCAGTTTAGTTCATTTGTATTCGCCGATAATGGCCTTCTGTCTTTTATCGCACAGTTATATCTTCGCAGATGTAACCAAATTACCACTTCATTTAAATTACTTTAACATTGTTTATATATTGTGGACTTGTTGAGCAATCGTTGGCTCACCCCTTTCTTGTTATTATCCCTTTTATTGTTTTCAGTCAAGAAGGAAAATGAAACCTATCAGGACTCGCGTGGTAAAGAAACGAGTCAAGCCGCGGGACCCTCTTATACCCAAGGTGTTGATTCTAATTCAGGAAGAAAGCTTTGAGATACAAGAGCAGGTGGAGTGTAGATAGTTAAAGGGTGCGTTTGAATAAAGACAAACTTAGTTTAAAAATTTGATCGATAATGGTTTGGAATAAAGAGAGTTATAAGATTTTAAAATTTGGTTTATAATAAAGTTAGTTAGTGGTTCTTGTTTTCATACTTCAACCTAAAAAGATCTCGATTAGTGTTAAAGGGGTTTAGATACGTTTCTTCATTATATTTATACAGGTTGTATTGGTTTGGAGATTCGCTAGTAACCCCCAGACTTATACCTCGGGTCTGGAGGGCGTTACAGTTTGGCATCAGAGCTGTAGGTTTGGTCCCTGGAAACAAGAACATTAGGATTAAGATAAGATAGGGAGATCACGTAGAATAGGAATAAGTTAAATAGGAAGAGTAATGTTAGGACTTAGAGGAGTCTAGATCAGGAAAGTATAAGTTCTAGGATTACTAAGTGACCTTTCTTTTCCTTGTTATATTATCAGATGGCGTCATCAGATTCTTCTGAGAGGACAGTTACAGGACCGGTTGCACCAGTTGTTCCACCAGCAGTTATACATGTATTTCCGCCTCTTCCACCACCACCACCAGCACCCCAGGAGCTAGCACCACCAGTTCCAGAGCAGATTCCTGATCCGGTGGAGATGTTTGATCCCCTAGAGTTCTTTGAGCCGATGCTTCCACCTCCACTTCCGGTAGAGTATCAGTTCATTCCAGAGGTTGAGCCGGAGTTTCCACCAGCGGTGTTACCTCCTATACAGGTGCATACCCCAGAGCCAGAGGTGTTTCAGATGGCCCCGGTTGAGGGTATGGATGAGCATGACATGGGATTACAGCTAGGATTACCATCGCCGGATGCTGCAGGGATACCGAGAGTACCATCGCAGGAGTCTATAGGACATGTTGCAGGGCCACATATGATTCCATATCATGAGTATAGAATTATGAGAGAGGATGCTGAGTATTGGAGATCTTAGTGTAGGGAGATTATAGGTTTGTTTGATCAGAGAGATCGAGGACCATTAGCTGCACTTCAGTCAGATTATATGATGAGGCAGAGGCTTCAGTCGACAGTGATGAGTGCTACTTTTGAGTTAGAAGCTTTGATGCATGATGGGCCGCATTCTTATGCCGAGTTTCATAGAGCTACCCGTTTAGCCCAGTCAGTTATCCAGATACTCCAGGATGAGTTGAGGCGTGTAATAACCCCAATTTTTGGAAATTTTTGAAACCCTGATGAATAGTAACTTTTACAGACTATGCTGATTAAGGAAAATTATCATACCACGCTATATGGGAGTACTGTTATGAAAATTCTAAGATTGTATTAGTATTCCATGAAGTAAATGAGTGTATGTAAAGGTTGTTAGAATTCGAATCCGGACACTTTAATTTTTCCCGAAAATCCACCAGATACCGAAAGAATTGAGTATAAGGTAACATGATTAAAAGGATTTAAATTTAAGGATAATAAGAGAGGATCATAAAAGGAATATAAAATATTGAGAAAGGTTTAGGGGAACCCAAGTAATAAGATCTCGGATATGATCCCTCAAACGACGAACGAAAACGAAAGTTAAGCGAACCGTATAACAGATAAGCGGTCATTAGCCAAGTAATTAAGCACTAATCAAAGGGATTAGGGGAGGATGACATCATCCAACCATAAGGATTGAACAAGTGTCCTTATGATGATGTAATCAAGGTGAGATCATCACTTTATTAAAGCAAAAGCAAAAATATTTTGAAAGGTTAATTTTCAACCAAACATTTCATTTCATTCAAAAAAAATCAACCAAGCAATATTTCATTTCTCCCCCCCCATTTCCAAGCTTCTTGTTCTCGGCCAAAATAATACCAGCAACTTCAAACTGCCATATCTCCTTCAATACACACTCAAATGTTGAATTCTATAGCTAGTTGAAAAGGTATTGAGATGGCCTAAAACTCTTGTTCACAAGTCTCGTCCAAATAATCATGGTAAGACCCTCATATTTGCAGTTCTTTAAGTCAGACTAATTGTAACTCCAAAAGTTCTAACTCATTTCTTGAAATCCTTTGCAAGTTTGAACATGATAAACATAGATCAAGGCTCTATTAAGGATTACAATATCGTGTAAGTGGTTAAGGATATAAGGAAGGTATAAACTTCAAACCCTAGCTTTGATTTTACGATTCCATTAAGTTTTATTGAAGCATTGTTAGTATTAAGGCTTGATCTTTGATTATAAGTAGTTTTGGTGGATTTGTATTGGTTTTGAATATTGGGTCTTTGATTGGTTTTACCATTGTAAATCTTAGAGTTGGGGACTGAATTTGTATTATGATGGTTGAATATTGTTATGTTGGTGGTTGTGAGTGAATTGATGAGGATTTAGAGTGGTAATTATTTTGGGAATCTCGTAAACATAGCCGTCGTAATGATCATTCTCCTTAAACTATTTTGCATGAAACCTTAGGTCCCGTGAACTCACTGTAAGCTTCTGACCTTTGCCATGTTTAGATATTTCATGTTACGAGCTTCGTTTTGATATGTCGTTCGCCTATATCCGAGTTACGAGCGATGAGAAATGACCATTTTAAGTAATGGCGTTTCGCAAGCGAACCCCGAAACCTCGAGTAACTTTGAAACCTTGATTAAGGTCCTTAAATGACTAATTGGAGTACGAAACAATTATGTAGGATTAATTGGTCAGTTGGTAGAGTATTCGTGAAATATTCGCCTTAAAATTTGTAATGGTTAATTTACTAAAATTGGTGAAGCCGAGGGTACGCGAGCGATTAACGCAAATCGTTAAGCGTATAAGCGACCATAAGCGACCGTTAGCGTATGAGTGAGTTTTGATTAGTTTCTTAAGCGATCGTGCTCTAATTCCGGCTTATGTTATTGTTCATAGGCTACCGGACCCACTCTAAGCTTAAGTCTAGCCCGGAACGCTCAGGCAAGTTTTCAACCCGTTATATTGTTGTTGTGATGTATATATGTATATGCATTATCTTGTGATAAGTGCATGATTGTTATTAGTAAATCATGATTTGTGTTATTTTTAAGGTCCTTAAATGACTAATTGGAGTACGAAACAATTATGTAGGATTAATTGGTTAGTTGGTATAGTATTCACGAAAGAGTCGCCTTAAAATTCGTAACGGTTAATTTACTAAAATTGGTGGAGCCGAGGGTACGCGAGCGATTAACGCAAATCGTTAAGCGTATAAGCGACCGTTAGGGTATGAGTGAGTTTTGTAGCGCCCTCCAAAACCGGGTCAGAAGTTTGGGGTCCACACACACCTTATTTATAACCTGTTTATATCAATAATCAAGATAATAATAATATGCAGTGACCCTACTTACCAACTATCACGGATCGCAACAGGTTAAAGTATGCACACAAGCCAAACACATCTACTTGTATTACATACCGTTCAAATCCCAATCATTCAAATTCAAACTGAGTATTAAACATTATTACAAACTTTTCCAACTTAATTTATTTCAAAAGAAGCCTACTAGCTCAGCTTCCTCAACCTTAATCCCTAGCTCTCGCGCTGGACTGGGGATCCTTACTACCAACTGGTACCTTTTTAATTGGAAAGAATATAAACAACATTGCACAAATGAGCTAACTAACTCAGCAAGTCACAATGACAAAACTGAGAATAATGATCATCAAGTGAATATGGTTATGATATCAAGTGAACAATGGACTATGATTTAGAATTGGATACTATATTTTTATTTTAAAAACTAAGGTTAGAATGCTGATCAGTCACACACTAACCCCGAGCAAAGCACACAGCATTGCTCTAACTACTGGATCCAAGGCACACATTGGCCTAACTTGACCATTATATGGTCTGACCACGAATCTGGTCCATAATTTTATAAAAACAATCCAATTCTAACATAATAACAGAATAAACAATAATAAACAATAACCAGAATCATTAACAACAGTGAGTGTTTAACAATAAAAGGGTTTCAATCCTTGTAAGGATCAATAAGGTAAATTTCAAAGCTTGGATGCTGGGTAATGAAAGAATTGGGTAACAAAGGAATCAACATTTCAGGGTTTCAAGGATTTGGTCCTTTCAAAGCATAAGATAGAATGGGTTGAGTATATAAGTAATTCAGTTCAGTGGTTGGGATTTTGTTTGTATGTATTTGTGGAGTAGTATCGTAGATTTGTGGTTCGTGTTTGGGTATATAATAATCAATGGCTTAGAAAGAATAAGGTTTACGGCTGAAGAACAATAACTGGAATCAGGGTTTAGGTTTCAGTGCTTCAAAGCACTTGCAATCTCAACAAGACTATCAAGTACTACAATATCTCGAGAAAGTTCAGAACACTTGCCTGGTATTAGCTTATTACACTGCACTCGCTTCCAATCTCAACCATCTGACTCCTCAACTACCTGTTTCCTTTTCCTACGTCTTGCCTCTTCTGCTCACATATCATAAGCATCTATCAATCATCGACTCATAGGATTCTATTCAACACATACTTCTATCTACCCTTCGTTTCACCCAAATCCGGTTAACCGATTGAAAGTTACGCAATAATCAAGTAAACACCGAATATATAGACCGATAGTCAATCAACAAGTCACGTATAACACAATACATCACGTAATCAATGACATATCATTTATAAAGAAGACTCGGGTCATAAATAGGCATTCTGGTATTTAAAATGATTTTTAAATTATTTTTCGGAATTAATACAAGAAGGAGTTCTCGGAAGAGTTTCGGGTTCCAAAAACGTAACAACGGGTGACGTCGGTTGGTTCCCGTTTTTATAAAATAGATTTTAAATACCCGGAAAAAGATTTTATAAATTTCATATGATTCTTATAAATTCATAAATCAACATAAAAATAATTAGGAAGATATGAAAATTATCTATATTTTATTTTGAACATATAAAAATTAAAATACTCAATTAATATTATTTTTGAATATCCAAATACAAATAACACTTAACAATTAATTCACAGAATAGATACTGAACACACATAATAATTATTTAATTAGCAAAAATAATTACACGATATATCCCGGATATTACATCCTTCCCCCTTTAAAAGGATTCTATCCTCAGAATCTCCTAAGAAAACAAATGAGGGTACTTCTCTCTCATATCACTTTCTAACTCCCAGGTTGACTCTTCAACCTTTGGGTTTCTCCACAATACTCTTACTAACTTTACCACTTTATTTCTCAATACCTTTTTTCTCTTTTCTAGAATCTCTATCGGACTCTCTACATATGACAAATCTGCCTGAAGCTCTATTGGCTCATATTATATTACATGTCTGGAATCTGGATTGTACTTCTTAAGCATTGATACGTGAAAAACATGGTGAATGTGCTCCATGTATGGTGGTAACGCCAATTCGTAAGCTACCTTGCCAACGCGCTTTAGGATCTCAAAAGGTCCGACATATCTTGGGCTTAGCTTTCCTTTCTTCCCAAACATTGTTAGTCCTTTCCATGGTGATACTTTCAGTAATACCAAGCTTCCTTCTTCAAATTCCATGTCCTTCCTTGACTGGTCTGCATACTTCCTCTGACGATCTTGTGCGGCTATTAATCTCTTCTGGATAATTTTAACAACTTCCTTTGTCTGCTGTACTAGTTCAGGTCCAAGTATTTTGCGTTCTCCTACTTCGTCCCAATATACTGGAGATCTACATTTGCGTCCATAAAGGGCTTCATAGGGTGGCATCCCAATGCTGGCGTGATAACTGTTGTTATAAGCAAACTCTACCAGAGGTAAATGCTCGTCCCAACTGAAAGGAATATGTCCTAAGTCCAATCAGGTATTAGGATTTAGGAATAACTCTTTATGTAATCTAACTTGATTTCATTGATATTAATAACGACTTGTTTTGTTTTTATTATGGGCTTTATCTATTTAAGTGTTTAAATAAGATATACCATAGTTTAGAGTAAAGCTTTTTATGGATTATGATGAGATCATAATAGTGAGACCTAAAAAGATAATAACTCTAAACTTAAATGGTTCCTGGTCATAGGATTACTAACTGGTAATTAATAATCCGCAAAGATCGGTACATACTATGCTTGCTTCATTATGAAGGATGTCTATTCTCATAGACATTTGTGTGGTGACACTATAGCTAGTATGTAGGTGCTTATTATAGAATAAGTTCATTGAACATGACTCGCACAGCTGAACAACTGATGGAGTTCACTCACGTGTCAGCAGTTGTTCATATAGTGATAGTTGTACAAGTATCCTTAGACTTGAGGTCATCATAGTCATCTTGTGTACACTGAACTATGCTTTGGTTTAGTTCTTAGTCTCCAGGGACAATTATTAGGGCTCTTCTGGGTATAGGAATTTGTACACGAAGATAGTGTATGATCAATAAAGGATCTACCCCTTCCAGTGAAGGAAGCGAATGTTCAAGCCTGATCCAATTATGTTAGTTCAGGAATCTCTGGCCAGAGTGAATGAAATTAGAAAGGAGTTTCTAATTTGCATAGAACTACGCATAGCAAATGGTAAGCAAAGTGATTGAATTAGATAGGCTTGACACGAGATCCATGCCTTGTATTTAATCGGGACATTGTAGGGTAGAAGGAGTTTATTATACGGTAACTATTCACTGACAGGTTCTTGGTATTCTAAGCAGTGAATTCATATTATCCGGATAGTCGCGATATGTTGAGAAGCATCACTCACGATGTAGAATAAATGTGATTAATTAATTAATCATATTTAATAAATTAGAGAATTTATATAAATAATGATAAAATAGTTTTATTATTATTTATTTCTACTACCGGCTTAATATTGAACCTACATGGTCACACCATAAAAAGAGAATGATTTTATGGTGGAGGAATTAATTAATAATGGCTAATAATTATTTATTTGTGAAATAAATAATTAATTGGCAAATTTAATAATTGATTAAATGAGATTTAATTGATTATAAATTAATTAAGAAAAGTTCTTTATATTATTAATTAAGGATTTAATATTTTTGGAAATTAAATCAAGAGAGATAATTATTTCTAAAGTGTTTAGAAAAAGGATTAATAATTAAAAGGTGTTTTAATTATTAATAAGAATAATAAATGGGATAATAATAATAATATTTATGGGAAAATTTCAGCTGAAAATTTTGCCTATAAATACACTATTATAGACCCTATTTTTATTCGAACCCCAGAAACCCAAAAGTTTTAGAAAACCAAATTCGCTCCACCTCCTCCTCCTCCTAAAAGTCGTTTTCTTGGTGGATACCGGTGGAGTGCTTCACACTTGAGGAGCAACTGCTAAGGATCTCTGATCGTAGTCTCCGAATTATTTTAAAAGGTTAGATTCGATCCCTCGAATTTTTATTCACAATTTATATGCTTTTATTTGGATTTTGTATGTGTAAAAGTGTTTTGCCATGCCCCGCTGTGTTTAAAAATCCAACACCAACTTCCTTTGAAATCAATAGCACAAACACGTAACATGTCCTCGATTGTCTGGATCATCCTTTCACTTTTGCCGTCCGTCTGGGGGTGATAGGCCGTACTCATATTTAATCTCGTTCCCAAACATTCTTGAAAACTTTTCCAAAATCTTGAATTAAATCTTGGATCTCGATCAGATACGATAGACACTGGAACTCCATGACGAACTATGATTTCCTTCAGATACATATGGACTAACTTGTTGAGCGAAAATCTTTCATTTATAGGCAGAAAATGAGCTGACTTGGTAAGTCTATCCACTATAACCCAAATGGCGTCATGATTAGCCCTTGTCCTTGGTAATCCAACTATAAAATCCATGGAAATATGTTCCCACTTCCACTCTGGAATCTCTAATGGCTGTAGCAATCCGCTTGGTCTCTGATGTTCTGCTTTAACTCTCTGACAGGTATAACATTTGCTAACCCATTCCGCAATTTCCCTCTTCATGTCTGGCCACCAATAATTCTTCTTTAAATCTCTATACATTTTGGTACTCCCTGGGTGGATGGAATACCTCAAATTATGTGCCTCCTGTAGAATTTCATTCTTCAACTCCATCACCAGTGGAATCCAAATTCTAGATAAAAACCTCAGAATACCTTGGTCATCCTTTTGCGTGCATAATTCTTCACCTACCAAACGATTTATATCTTGATCCATTACATCTTCCTGACATTTTTTTATTTTCTCCAATAACTCCGGTTGGAAAGTCATACTGTATACTTTCGCTTCTTCAGGCTTGCAAACTCTAATTTCCAATTCTAATTTCTGAAATTCCTTATATATATCTTCAGGTACTGATAACACATTCAACCTTTCCTTCCGACTCAATGCGTCTGCTACAACGTTCACTTTACCGGAATGATAATTAATCGAGCCATCATAGTCTTTGATCAACTCTAACCATCTCCTTTGCCTCATATTAAGTTCCTTCTGAGTAAATATATACTTCAAACTTTTGTGATCCGTATAAATCTCACACTTCTCTCCATACAGGTAATGTCACCAGATCTTCAAAGCAAATACTATGGCTGCTAGTTCCAAATCATGAGTAGGATACTTCTGTTCGTGTGGTTTCAATTGCCTTGACGCATACGCAATCACCTTGTCGTGCTGCATTAGAACACATCCTAATCCTTTGTGAGAAGCATCGCTATAAATTACGAAATTCCCTTGATCGTCTGGAAGTGACAAAACAGGTGTCGTGATTAATCTTCGTTTCAACTCCTGAAAACTTTCTTCACACTTGTCATTCCATATAAACTTTTCATTCTTCCGTGTAAGCTTTGTCAATGGTGTTGTAATTCTTGAGAAATTCTGGATGAATCATCGATAATATCCTACCAATCCTAAGAAACTTCTTACTTCGATGGGTGTTCTGGGTCTCTCCCAATTCGTAATTGCCTCGATCTTTGCTGGGTCCACTTTGATCCTTTCATTACTAACTATGTGTCCTAAGAACTGAACTTCCTGTAGCCAAAACTCACACTTCGAGAATTTAGCATATAACTTCTTTTTCCTTAAAATCTCCAAAGCTATTCTCAAATGTTCTGCATGATCCTCTTCCATCTTTGAATAAATTAAAATATCGTCTATAAACACAATAACGAACTTGTCCAAATACTCCTTGAAAATTCTGTTCATCAGGTCCATAAATGTTGTCGGGGCATTAGTCAATCCAAAAGACATTACTAAAAATTCATAATGTCCATACCTTGTTCGGAAAGCTGTCTTTAGTATATCTTCTGGCTTGATCTTCAGTTGATGAAATCCCGATCTTATATCAAATTTGGAGAAATACTTGGCTCCCTTCAATTGGTCAAACAAATCGTCAATTCTAGGTAACGGATACTTGTTCTTGATCGTAAGCTTGTTGAGCTCCCTGTAGTCGATACACAGTCTCATGCTTCCATCTTTCTTCTTGACAAATAATACCGGTGCACCCCACGGGGACACACTGGGTCTGATTACTCCTTTCTCTAACAGCTCTTACAATTGATTCGCTAACTCTTACATCTCAACGGGCGCCATTCTATACGGGGCCTTGGATACCGGTTCTATTCCAGGTGCTAAGTCGATTGCAAATTCAATTTCTCTGTCTGGAGGAAGTCCTGGTAATTCGTCGGGAAACACGTCTGGAAATTCATTTACTACTGGAATATCTTCAAGTTTTGCTGGCTCCTGACTTCTGTCAATCACATATGCTAAAAAATGCTCACATCCTTGCCGTAATAACTTCTTAGCTTGAATTATTGTTAAGAACTTCTTTACTTGCTTCTGGCCCTTGAACGTTACTATCCTTTCGTCAGGCGTCTTCACCATTACCTTCTTATTTCGACAATCTATCTGGTCATCGTGCTTAGATAACCAATCCATCCCTAATATAACGTCAAATTCTCCTAACTTAAATGGTATCAAATCTACACAAAACTTACTACCTGAAATCTTAACCTCACAATTCCCACAAACTTGATTCACAGTTACACGTTCTTGATTCGCTAATTCCACAGTCATTATTTCATTTAAATACTCAACTGGACAATTTAACTTACTAACAAAATCTTGTGAAACAAACGATCGAGTTGCTCCCGAATCTATTAACACTTTGGCACATAAAGAATTCATGTTAAGCTTACCTGCCACGACATCCGTATCCTGGATCGCATCCTTCACAGACATGTCAAATACTCTAGCCCTTGGAGTCTCATTCACTGTTGGGGTAGATCCTATAATCCTCAATGCATTACTGACTGGAGCTGGTGTCTTGCAATCCCTGGCCATATGTCCAGGCTTTCCATATTTGAAGCACGTAAATCCAATGGCTGGAACCTTCACTGCTGGATTCCGGATAGGCTGATCCTTATTTGCTGGCTCTCTTGCTGGCTGATTTCGGCACTCCCTCGAATAGTGCCCTTTCTGGTTGCATTTGAAACATACCACATTCAATTTGTTACAAACTCCTCCATGCTTCTTTCCACATACTTGACAATCTGGAAAAGTTAGTCTCAACTGATTCGGCTGATTCACATTAACTGGACGGTTACCCTGGCCTCCGTCTCCTGCATTCTGTCTTCTGAAATTAAAATTTCTCCCTGGATGAAACTCGCCCTTCTTAAAATTTGGAAACTTCCCTGGTTGTGGCTGACCCTCACTTCCCTCAACTTTCCTTTTCTTGCTTTCTTTCTCCTTCTGTGATATCTCACTTTCGGTCTCCGTAATCATAGCCTTCTGTATAACCCCTACATAGGTCTCCAATTCAAAAATAGCTGCCTTCCCTCTGATCCATGGCTTCAAGCCTTGCTGGAATCTCTTAGCTTTCTTCCTGTCAGTATCTACATACGACGGCACATACCTGGACAATTCCTCAAACTTACTTTCATAATCTGCCACCGACATATTCCCTTGCTTCAATTCTAAAAACTTCAGTTCCATCTGATCCTGAACAAACTGGGGAAAATACTTTTCTAAAAACAGTTCCTTAAACCTCTCCCAAGTAATAACATTTGTACCTTCCACTGTCTTCACCATCTCCCACCAGTAGGTGGCCTCATTCTTCAGATAGTAACTTGCAAACTCAACCTTCTGTTCCTCCTTCACTTTCACTAAGGCAAAGGCCTTCTCTATTTCCTTTAACCACACATTTGCTTCAATCGGCTCTAAAGAACCCTTAAATTCTGGTGGGTTTATCGCCTGAAAAGTTTTAAAAGTTACATGGGGATTGGTCTACCTTTGTTGTTGTTGTGCCAGGTGAACTGTTTGTTGGGCCAAGATTTGAAGAATCTGGGCTATTGTTGGGTCTATGGGTCCTGGGTTCACATTCGGGTTTGTATCATCTTGGTTGTTGTTGTTGGTTTCTTCATTCTGGGTGTTGGTGCGGGTATTTCTTCTAGGAGGCATTTTCTGTAAAGAATCAAACAACTTATTTAGCTTTTGAATCAAATCTTTTGCATAAAAGAAAAGTTTTGTAAAACAGAAATATCTCTTTTTGAAAACAGTTATAACCAAATAAATTGCACGCTTCTTTACAGAATAAAAATAGTTATGGAAAACAGGGTACATGGTATCACAGGGTATAACTGGTGCAATAAATAAGGTAAAATAAAACAGGTACAATAAAGTAAATGATAGTGGTGGAAAAAGGAAAAGGTACTGATGTATATAGATCAAAAGTTTTGGGTAGTACAAGCGTAAAGACGCTTTGAAAGTAAAAGCAAAAGGATACAACAACCTACTCACTAGTCAACATCGTTAGTCTATAAATACAACTCAAAAGTCTACTGATACACACTACACACTACTGCATATACTATACAACCATAACAACACTGCTCAGCATCTCCATCTCTGAATCTCTGTCTCAACTCCAAGGAAACTCTGGTCCTGCCAGCCTCTCAAAGTCCTCCATCACCTCAGTAGCCCAGCCCATCAATACATCAGGGCCTCTTCCAGGTAGCGTAGCTCCATATAGCCTAGCCTCAAGAACCCTCTGTATCACATGAATCTTCTCTCGAAGCTCCCTCACACCACGATCAACATCTATAGTCCTGATGATATGCTGTAGCTCCCTAATCTGAGCCAACAAGGAATCACGCTCCAATATAATAGCCTCATACCGATAATAAGGAACTGGGGGCAATGTAGACTGGAATGGGGCACTCGCAACTGAATGCCCAGTAGAATCTGAATCAGCTGGTGGGGGTCCTCTGACAGGTGGCCTCATGCCTGGGGGTGGAATAGCCTGCAGTGGTACGGGCTGCAACACCGGTGGAGGTAAAATAGCCAATGCTGGTGGAATAACAGGACATGGATCTGATGCTAGTGCTCCAACTGAAGGCTTTGAGTGATCAGCTGATATGGGAATAAAAGAGTCGGCCATCACTCCTATCTGAAATCATATCGCAGTATAAGAATCTCGAAGTATGACGTGAATTATACTACTACTAGTTATACCATAACACTCAACCTCTCGACGTTCTATCATTCTATTCCTTACTTCTAATCCTAACCCTCTACCCAATCCTGTCAACCTAGGCTTGTGTCAGTGACTTATAACTTGTAGCTCTGATACCAAACCTGTGGCGCCCTCCAAACTGGGTCAGAAGTTTGGGGTCCACACACACCTTATTTATAACCTGTTTATATCAATAATCAAGATAATAATAATATGCAGTGACCCTACTTACCAACTATCACGGATCACAATAGGTTAAAGTATGCACACAAGCCAAACACATCTACTTATATTACATACCGTTCAAATCCCAATCATTCAAATTCAAACTGAGTATTAAACATTATTACAAACTTTTACAAACTTAATTTATTCCAAAAGAAGCCTACTAGCTCAGCTTCCTCAACCTTAATCCCTAGCTCTCGCGCTGGACTGGGGATTTTTGCTACCAACTGGTTCCTTTTTAACTGGAAAGAATATAAACAATATCGCACAAATGAGCTAACTAGCTCAGCAAGTCACAATGACAAAACTGAGAATAATGATCATCAAGTGAATATGGTTATGATATCAAGTGAACAATGGATTATGATTTAGAATTGGATACTATATTTTTATTTTAAAAACCAAGGTTAGGTTGCTGATCAGTCACGCACTAACCCCGAGCAAAGCACACATCATTGCTCTAACTACTGGATCCAAGGCACACATTGGCCTAACTTGACCATTATATGGTCTGACCACGAATCTGGTCCACAATTTTATAAAAACAATCCAATTCTAACATAATAACAGAATAAACAATAATAAACAATAACCAGAATCATTCAGAACAGTGAGTGTTTAACAATAAAAAGGTTTCAATCCTTGTAAGGATCAATAAGGTAAATTTCAAAGCTTGGATGTTGGGTAATGAAAGAATTGGGTAACAAAGGAATCAACATTTCAGGATTTCAAGGATTTGGTCCTTTCAAAGCATAAGATACAATGGGTTGAGTATATAAGTAATTCAGTTCAGTGGTTGGGATTTTGTTTGTATGTATTTGTGGAGTAGTATCGTAGATTTGTGGTTCGTGTTTGGGTATACAATAATCAATGGCTTAGAAAGAATAAGGTTTACGGCTCAAGAACAATAACTGGAATCAGGGTTTAGGTTTCAGTGTTGCAAAGCACTTGCAATCTCAACAAGACTATCAAGTACTACAATATCTCGAGAAAGTTCAGAACACTTGCCTGGTATTAGCTTATTACACTGCACTCGCTTCCAATCTCAACCGTCTTACTCATCAACTACCTGTTTCCCTTTCCTACGTCTTGCCTCTTCTGCTCATATATCATAAGCATCTATCAATAATCGACTCATAGGATTCTATTCAACACATACTTCTATCTACCCTTCGTTTCACCCAAATCCGGTTAACGGATTGAAAGTTACGCAATAATCAAGTAAACACTGAATATATAGACCGATAGTCAATCAACAAGTCACGTATAACACATAATACATCATGTACTCAATGACATATCATTTATAAAGAAGTCTCGGGTCATAAATAGGCTTTCTGGTATTTAAAATGATTTTTAAAACATTTTTCGGAATTAAAACGGGTCGTTGGATCAATTTCGAGTTAATAAACAGGGTTCGGTTGGCCAATTCTGGCTTCGAAAAAAATTTATAATAATTATCGAGCCTTGAAAATAATTTAGAATAATATTTTAAAGCTCGAAACTATTTTTCGGAATTTTTTAAATCATTTTTAAATAATTAAATCTAATTAAATAATTAATTAAAATCAATTAATAATTAATTAAATTAATTAATTTCCGAATTAATTGACCAATTAATTAATTAAAAATTAACTGAAATTAATTAACTAATTAATTCAGATTTATTTTTGAATTAAAAATAATTTTTGGAATTAAAATAATAATTTTTAGA
Organism: Apium graveolens; assembly: GCF_009905375.1. NCBI lineage: Eukaryota > Viridiplantae > Streptophyta > Magnoliopsida > Apiales > Apiaceae > Apium > Apium graveolens. The sequence goes on along the minus strand of NC_133657.1, from coordinate 19,552,479 downwards.
ATTTTCAGAAATTAAAAACGAATTTTTCTAATAAAAATAAATAGGAAATATGATTTTTAAACATTTTTAAAACAGGAATCCTAAATTTGCAAAGTCTGGAAACTTCAGGGACCTAACTGTATCGTTTTTAAAACTACTGGGGCCTGTTGCAATTTTGCCAGCCCCGCCGTCGACTTCGCCGGAGTGTGGCCGGAGAACACGATTCCGGCCACCTCAGACCACCAAACTGTCCAGATCACAACTACACTTCACCAGGAACATATTCATGCAAACAAATCATTCTAATCATTCCTGTTCTGGCCGGAAATTGGCCAAGAACATCGTCGGTTTCCGGCGAACATCGTAAACCTTCAAAACACAACTCCCTTCGATTCACTAATCCTCTGTTAACGAGCTATATATCAATCGATTGTAAATTTCATAAGGAACACAACCCACTATAAATCAACAGCTAATAACCCCTAAATCAAAAACCCCCAAATTTCAATTGAAAACATTCATACGGGTTATAAACCCTTATTTTTAAAATTCGAAAATTAAACTCAAATTTGAACATGTTATTGAACTCCAAATCAGACGTATAATATACCAAAATCATCAGGAAAACAAGCTCTACAACATGCAATCATCAAATCATACAAACAATCATCCGAACGAAAATTCATATTTTTAATTAAAATAATTCGAAATTTAATAAAAAATATATAAAATTAACCTTTGATTCTGCAGTAAAATAGGTTATAGAATCTGATAGAGCTCTTCAAGAACTTCAAATCTGGTACTCGAGCTTTTCAAACAAAGATCACTAACACCTTCAAAAGTTGGTTTGATTCTTGGAACAGTTTATGAATATATGATTTTTCTCTGTAAAATTATATAATTATCTGCCTGCAAATGATTTTGATACGAAATAAAATACTGTAAGAGGCTATTTATATTTACGGAAATTTAGTATCCCGTTGGATCATTCCGGATATAAAACGGTACGTTTATTTATAAAAACTGATCCAAACGGTATCGGTTTTCGGGATAATTATCCAAATTAGTACAATTTGTACTGCGGTCTTGGTCTCAGCGCCTGGTTACACGTATTACGAAGTGATAATTGTGATAGTTTAATAAAAAGCTCCCGTTTATCGAAAATACAAGTTTTATTGATTTACCGAAATGAATATTGTATCGAAAATGTTGCGCCGGGACCCGCGCAGGACAAACCGTACGCCGGATCGAAAAAGTCGAAACATGGAAAATGCTCGGAATATTACAATTAGGTTAAGAAGGAGTTCTCGAAAGAGTTTCGGGTTCCAAAAACGTAACAACGGGTGACGTTGGTTGGTTCCCGTTTTTATAAAATAGATTTTAAATACCCGGAAAAAGATTTTATAAATTTCATATAATTCTTATAAATTCTTAAATCAACATAAAAATAATTAGGAAGATATGACAATTATCTATATTTTATTTTGAACATATAAAAATTAAAATACTCAATTAATATTATTTTTGAATATCCAAATACAAATAACACTTAACAATTAATTCACAGAATAAATACTGAACACACATAATAATTATTTAATTAGCAAAAATAATTACACGATATATCCCGGATATTACAAGTTTTGACTAGTTTCTTAAGCGACCGTGGTCTAATTCCGGCTTATGTTATTGTTCATAGGTTACCGGACCCACTCTAAGCTTAAGTCTAGCCCGGAACGCTCAGGCAAGTTTTCAACCTGTTATATTGTTGTTGTGATGTATATATGTATATGCATTATCTTGTGATAAGTGCATGATAAGTGCATGAAGCTACTTATATCTTTTTGAGGTGTAATGACTTATAATTGTGGAATAAAATGAGTTGTGTTATTTTTGGTATTCATCTCTGAGACTATAACTTGTGGTGTGTGTGTATATTGTGGGGTTACAGTACGCAGTAGTTGGTTGTTTATTAAGATTAAGTGTTATTAAGGAAAATGGAATTCGTGACAACCCGGATCCCCGACCCCGGATTTGGGGGTGTTACAAAAATGGTATCAGAGCTAAGCGTTATAAACCTCAGAGATGATGCGTCGTTAAAATGATAAGTTCACTAAGATAATAAGAACTTTTGCCAAATTCATTGTCTGACTACCTAACGTAGTACTGACAGTTAAAACCCTTATGGGAACCCTTATAAATATCATGATAGTAATATAGATCGTTATCATATAAGGTAGCGGGGCACCGAACCCTGAAGTTCAAGAGCAACAACACGATGATGTTTTACTAAATATTAGGGATCAGATTGTGGATCCAATGGAGCACCCTAACAAGGGACCAGATGCTGTCCATATTAAGGATGTAGTGATTAAGGATGTTATTCCAGAAGGGGTTGTTGCTGAGGAGGATCCCGTAAAGGATCCTAACAAGACTGAAGGGATTATCGCTAAGGAATCAATGACCGTAGTCAGGGTGACTACCAGAGATATGATTGGCCTGTTACTATCGTAGGTTCGTTCAAGTTTGCAAAGAAAGCATCCCCTTTAACGCGACTTACTCGTAAGACTGAGAAGTTCGAATGGACAGAGAAATGCGAGAACAGCTTCCAAGAACTAAAGCAAAGATTGGTGACGGCCCCTATGTTGGCGTTGCCGGATGAAAAAGGAGATTTTGTGATTTGTAGTGACACTTCCCACAAGGAATTAGGGTGCATGCTTACACAACACGACAAGGTTTTCATGTACGCGTCAATACAATTAGGGGAATATGAAATTCGATATCCCACATATGATCTCGGGCTCGCAGCAATAGTTTTGCCCTAAAGATTGGAGGCACTACTTCTATGGAGAGAAGTGCGAGATTTACACAAACCATAAGAGCCCTAGTACATTTTCACACAGAAAGAGCTCAGCATGCGCCAGAGAAGGTGGTTAGAGCTAATTAAGGATTATGATTGTGAGATTCTTTATCATCCAGGGAAAGCCAATGTGGTGTCTGACGCCCTTAGTAGAAAGGAGAGACTCAAGATAATAATGTCTTCGGAAGAGTTGAGAGAGATTTCGAGAAAATGGAAATAGAAGTGAAGGTAACAGGAGCTGGTACCGGATAGCTGTTCGAGATTGCAATGCAACCTGAATTATTGGAAAAGATCATATTGTGCCAGGAAAAAGTGATGAATGAAGGCAGAGAGCCAATGACTAGAGAAGAGATTAATACCGAGAAAGATAATAAGGGAATAATGAGGTATCTTACAGAATTTGGGTTCCAAACATTCAAGAGCTTAAGGACGGGATCTTAGATGAAAGCCATAGTTCGAGGAATGAGATTTAGGGCAAATCCTGAATGTGATAGTCAGGGAGGTCGCCATCAAGATAGAAGGAACCCATAACATAATGAACTGGAAATCAAGGATTTTAACGTATAAGATGACCCCGATTATGGATAGTATGATGAAACATTCTATACTAAGAAAATATAAGTCGAGCAAGGAAGGGAGCACCAAGACGGTACTCCTAGGAGGCAATTTGATTCTGGGACGGAATTCTTTTAGGGAGGGGAGACTGTAATAACCCCAATTTTTGGAAATTTTTGAAATCCTAATGAATAGTAACTTTTGCTGACTATGCTGATTAAGAAAAATTATCAGACCACGCTATATAGGAGTACTGTTATGAAAATTTTAAGATCGTATTAGTATTCCATGAAGTACATGAGTGTATGTAAGGGTTGTTAGAATTTGAATCCGGACACTTTGATTTTTCCCGAAAATCCACCAGATACCGAAATAATTGAGTATAAGGTAACATGATTAAAAGGATTTAAATTCAAGGATAATAAGAGAGGATCATAAAAGGAATATAAAATATTGAGAAAGGTTTAGGGGAACCCAAGTAATAAGATCCCGAATATGATCCCTCAAACGACGAATGAAAACGAAAGTTAAGCGAACCGTATAACAGATAAGCGGTCATTAGCCAAGTAATTAAGCACTAATCAAAGGGATTAGGGGAGGATCACATCATCCAACCATAAGGATTGAACAAGTGTCCTTGTGATGATGTAATCAAGGTGAGATCATCACTTTATTAAAGCAAAAGCAAAAATATTTTGAAAGGTTAATTTTCAACCAAGCATTTCATTTCATTCAAAAAAAAATCAACCAAGCAATATTTCATTTCTCTCCCCCCATTTCCAAGCTTCTTGCTCTCGGCCAAAATAATACCAGCAACTTCAAACTGCCATATCTTCTTCAATACTCACTCAAATGTTGTGTTCTATAGCTCGTTGGAAAGGTATTGAGATGGCCTACAACTCTTGTTCACGAGTCTCATCCAAATAATCAGATAATACCCTCATATTTTAAGTTCTTTAAGTCGGACTAATTGTAACTCCAAAAGTTCTAACTCATTTCTTGAACTCCTTTGCAAGTTTGAACATGATAAACATAGATCAAGGCTCTATTAAGGATTACAATATCTTGTAAGTGGTTTAAGGATCTAAGGAAGGTATAAACTTCAAACCATAGCTTTAATTTTATGATTCCAATTAAGTTTTATTGAAGCATTTTTAGTATTAAGGCTTGATCTTTGATTATAAGTAGTTTTGGTGGATTTGTATTGGTTTTGAATATTGGGTCTTTGATTGGTTGGTTAAATTGGTAAAACTTGGAGTTGGGGACTGAGTTTGTAGTATTATGATTGAATATTGTTGTGTTGGTGGTTGTGAGTGAATTGATGAGGATTTAGAGTGGTAATTATTTTGGGAATCTCGTAAACATAGCCGTCGTAATGCTCATTTTCCTTAGACTGTTTTGCATGAAACCTTAGGGCCCGTGAACTCACTATAAGCTTATGACATTTTCCATATTTAGATAGTTCATATTACGAGCTTCGTTTTGATATGTCGTTCGCCAAAATCCGAGTTACGAGCGATGAGAAATGACCATTTTAAGTAATGGTGTTTCGCAAGCGAACCCCGAAACCTCGAGTAACTTTGAAACCTTTATTAAGGTCTTTAAATGACTAATTGGAGTACGAAACAATTATGTAGGATTAATTGGTCAGTTGGTATAGTATTCGCGAAAGAGTCTCCTTAAAATTCGTAACGGTTAATTTACTAAAATTGGTGGAGCCGAGGGTACGCGAGCGATTAACGCAAATCGTTAAGCGTATAAGCGACCGTTAGGGTATGAGTGAGTTTTGACTAGTTTATTAAGCGACCGTGGTCAAATTCCAGCTTGTGTTATTGTTCATAGGTTACCGGACCCACTATAAGCTTAAGTCTACCCCGGAACACTTAGGCAAGTTTTCTACCCGTTATACTGTTGTTGTGATGTATATATGTATATGCATTATCTTGTGATAAGTGCATGATTGTTATTAGAAAATCTTGCGATATATTGGAGCCTGTTGATATGATATATATGCATGCCTGTTTCGTAATCTTGATATCTCATTGTTGATTCAATTGATTATAAACTGCATAAAACCTATGCTAGAGATAAGCAGTTTTTGCGTATACCCTGAGTATAGGGGACTTAGAGTTGAACATTTTTCTAAACCGGGAGGCGATGTTCCCGGTTATATTATATATATATATATATAAATAGTTTCAAAACTATTAATCGAATAAGGTTTATTCGATAGTATTATATTATAAATGAATAGTATTTTGAATATTCATTCGAGGACTTATGACTCCGCTTATTTTATTTAATGAATAGTATTTTGAATATTAATTCGAGGACTTATGACTCCGTTTATTTTATGAAATAATATTTTTTATTTTATTGAAGAATAATGTTTCGATATTTTCCCAGTATTCGGAAAATAATTGATATTATCAAATCATTCTTACTTTAAATATTTCCAGAGATTATTTTTAAAATTTATCAAAACTATTTTTGGATAGTTAGAGCGGATCCCAAAACTCGTTTTCAAATTTAACATCTTCCTTTTGAAGGGGATTTAAATATTTGCTCAAAAATCTGAGGGATCCGGCTCCGTGATGTATTTTTTTATATATTCGCAACAAGGTTGCTGTTTTGATAAAAGAGTTTTTGATTACTTACCCAACACTCGGGAAGTAAAATTCTTGGAATAAGTTAATCCATTAATAGGCTTCGCCTGGGAAATATCGGTGAGTTTTCCTTTCCAACTAGATACGACTTCTTGGTGGAGCCGTATCAATAAGTTTCTACTTGGGGAAAGGGGGACGAGCTTTACGTTTCAGAGTCACGGATTTCATCTGAACTAAGAGTGGCGTAATTGGTCGAGTGGTGCCGGCCCAGCCTTATTATATTGGCCCAAATGGCCCAGAAGTTCCGCTAAGACGGTCCATTCCTTAGGAGTCCAGTGTTCGGTTGACAAGTAAATTTGACGGTTCTCCTCTACATATTTAGAAAATGGTGGGTTGCACTATTGTGACTGATCATCTTGAGTGTTCTTCCTGGCGCAGCAAACTCCCGTAATGAGTTCATCATCCAGTTGGATATTTTTGCAACACTACCCAGAGCACTTCAATAGAAAGGCTACGGTTGGGCGATTGTTGAGTGTTGGCAGGGTTGAGTTTTCAAAATGATGTTTTCATCAAATGAAGTATCTCGTAACTTCATTTCATTTTGATGATATTTCAAAGATTGATTCTATACAAGTTTGGTCTTGTAGCTTCATCTATGGGATGAACTATTTATACCTTGAACGGTGGTAGTTCAAGTAGTATTCGAAAAAGATATAAGTATATTGGAGTGTCTTATAACTTCATATTTTCAACTTATATCTAGTAAATGATTATCTTATGCATGACAAAGATTTTCAGAAAAACGTTGAGACAAGGTTAGATATATGAGATCACCTTGCAACGATATTTTTATACAGTTATAAACTGGAACTCTGTGTATATTATACATGTCAGAGGATTTCAAAGATTTTGAAAAGTATATATGTATATATATACTGAATATTTTGTGACTTCGTCGCGTTAAGATATCAAACTTGGTTCTTGTTTACTTGACCAAGACTTTCATGAGTACTATGAAGATGCTCATATATTGTTAATTATTATACATGTTATTCTGGTGGGCTTCTTGCTCACCCTTGCTTCATTTTTTCATCACACAACAACAACTAGACAAGATGAACAGGACCAAGCTCCCAATTTGCGAGCGGATAGGAAATGTTCTGCAGTTTCCTATAGGTGTTGATGTCGTTGTAGCTGAGGTAGGAACTACCAATAGGCTAGGCTTTCAACTTTTGATGTATCAGACTTATGTATATTTATGAATTATAATAATGGCAAAGAATCTGTAAATTTATTCAGAAACCCTTTTGAGGTGTAATGACTTATAATTATGGAATAAAATGACTTGTGTTATTTTTGGTATTCATCTCTGAGACTATAACTTGTGGTGTGTGTGTGTGTATATATTGTGGGGTCACAGTACGCAGTAGTTGATTGTTTATTAAGATTAAGTGTTATTAAGGGAAATGGAACTCGTCACAACCCGGATCCCAGACCCCGGATTTGGGGGTGTTACAAGGCGCATTCCGCCAGGATTTTGAGAGTTGACAACAGGAGACTAGTTGTGTATTATATGTGATATATGTAGATAGATGCAGCCGAATATAGTTGGTTAGCTATGTATGTGTGTAGTATCTAGTTTGACTTGCGGTAACAGTAAGCATGGCAGATCTGATCGAGACTTTTTGTATCAAGCACTTACACCTGAGGCTGGTGTTATATATATAAATAAACTTTTTAACTTTCCTTTAAATTTCAGTCTTTACCGTATTTATATTTACCTTATTGTTTTACAGCTTTCCATATTTTAAATTTTGTTTAATTTCAAAGAAACAGTGTACCACCATTTCCATTACAAGTTATAAAATCATTTCAATTGATCGTTTAAATTTTCTGTTTTAATAGTAAGCAAATTGTTTTCCTTCCATAAATCATTGTTTAAATTTTGTCTAAAACCAGATAATTTATTTCTTTATTTATTGTCAACTGTTTAATAAATCATTAAAAAAATCACTTGTCTTATTATCAGAAGATGGCACCAATAAGAAAGGCTAGACCTAAAACCTCCAATAGCAACTCTGAAGGACAGACTAATGACACCATGAACCAAATATTCCATCTGATGCAATAACAAATGGCAATGATGCAGCAGCAGATGCAGCAACAGCAGCAATAGATTCAGCAACAGATGTTACAACAGCCATCCCGTCCTGAACCTCAATTACCACCAGCTGTGCTTGTTGTTACTTTCAAGCAGTTTCAGTTAGTTAAGCCTCCATAGTTTGAGGGTACATCGGATCCTATTAAGGCTAGTACTTGTTTGAAGGAAATGGAAAAAGCATTCGCGCTTGTGAAAGTAGGTGAGGACCAAAAGACTGATTTTGCTAGTTACTTTCTGAAAGGCGAAGCCAATTATTGGTGGGAATCTAGGAAAGCCATAGAAGATGAAGACATTGTGACTTGGGATAGGTTTAAAGAGTTGTTCTTAGAGAAACATTTTCCTCGCTATGTGAAAACTCAAATGCAAATTAAATTCTTAGAGCTGAAGCAAGGGAATATGTCCGTGACAGAATACGAAGCTAAGTTTACGGAGTTGGCTAGGTTTGTTCTAGAACAAGTTGATACTGAGGAGAAATGAGCTGAGAGATTCCAGCAAGGACTACAATCATGGATACGCAGTCGAGTTGCAGTTTTTGAATTGAAGGAGAAAGTGAAAGGTCCCAAAAGGAAAAGGGGCAGGGAAGTTTTCAGAACCATTCCAGTAGAAAGTCGGGATTTCAAGCTCGGAAAAATATGAATTTCAAAAGGACAGGATAAGGCAACCAGAGAGCAGGTAATCGCTTCCAAGCTCCCAACCAGCAGGGAATTGGCAGAATCCCAGTGCCGTATTGCAAGACATATGGTCAGAAACATACGGGCATCTACATCAAGGCAAATGTAACATGTTTCAGATGCAAACAGAAAGGGCACTACTCCAACGAATGTTCAGCAGGAAGAACATAAGTTACTTGTTTTCAATGTGGAAAGAAAGGACATGTTGTTAGGGATTGCTGAGGACCAGCTATGGCCGCTAGTATTCCAAGAGTATTGGCACTACCTCCTGCACCCCAGTATTATCAGCCCAGAGTGAGAACTTTTAAATGACAATGAAGGAAGCGGTGCAGAATCCTAGTGTGATAGCAGGTACACTTTTGGTGAACTCAGTAAATGCAACAGTGTTAATTGACTCTGGAGCCACGCGATCATTTATTTCTGAAGAATTCATTGATAAGATATGTTTTGAAACTGAATGGTTGGGCGAGACGTTAATTATAAAATTAGTGAATGACGACCAAGTTCCTGTAAATCGAGTGTGTCCTGAGTGTGATATCGAAATAGTCGGACATCATTTCTCAGTGGACTTGATTCCTTTCAAGTTAGGGGAGTTTGATGTTATTTTAGGGATGGATTGGTTAGCTTGTCATAATGCTCAAATCGATTGCGCAAACAAGAAAGTGAAATTATGAATTGTGGAAAATACAACGGTAATATTCAAAGGCGAAAATCAACGAAAGAAATTTCAGACAATAATGCAGACCAAACGATTACTATGATATGGATGTGAAATGTATATAGCTTATGTGTTGGATGTAGAGAAGGAAAGTCCCAAGATAGAAGACATCCCAATAGTGTGTGAATTTCTTGACGTCTTTGCAGATGAACTTCCAGGATTACCGCCAGACCGAGAAATCGAGTTTACGATCGAGTTAGCACCAGGTATAGAACCAGTTTCAAAAGCTCCATATCGGATGACACCGGTTGAGATGAAAGAATTGTCAACACAATTATAGGTTCTTCTGGACAGAGGAATCATAAGACCCAGTGTATCCCCATGGGGACCGGTATTATTTATGAAGAAAAAAGATGGCAGCATGCGACTATGCATCGACTATCGGGAATTGAATAAGCTGACTATCAAGAATAAATATCCTTTGCCATGAATCGACGATTTGTTTGATCAACTGAAAGGAGCCGCATGGTTTTCCAAGATAGACTTAAGGTCGGGATACCATCAATTGAAAATTAAAGCTGAAGATATTCCCAAGACTGCTTTTCGTACCAGATATGGACATTATGAATTTCTCGTAATGGCATTCGGTTTGACCAACGCGCCAGCAGCATTCATGGATTTAATGAACAGGGTATTCAAGAGGTACTTAGATAAGTTTGTAATTGTATTTATTGATGACATCTTGATTTACTCGAAGAATGAAGAAGAACATGCCGAGCATCTGAGGATTGCTTTGGAAAGTCTAAGGAAGGAACAACTTTACGCGAAGTTTTTGAAATGTGAAATTTGGTTGAAGGAAGTACAATTTCTAGGACATGTCATTAGCATGGATGGAATTAAAGTTGATCCAGCAAAGATTTAAGCCGTACTGAATTGGGAAAGGCCAAGGACACCGACAGAAGTTCGAAGTTTCTTGGGATTGGCAGGATACTATAGAAGGTTTGTCAAAGATTTTGCGAAGATAGCAACGCCACTGACCAAGTTGACTCGAAAGAGTGAAAAGTTCGTATGGGATAACAAATGTGAGGAAAGTTTTCAAGAATTGAAGAATCATTTAGTAACTACACCGGTACTGGTACTACCAGATGAGCATGGAGACTTTGTCATTTACAGCGATGATTCATACTGCGGATTAGAATGTTTACTGATGCAACACGGTAATGTAATTGTGTATGCTTCGAGACAATTAAAACTCCATGAACAGAAATACCCTACACATGATCTGGAATTAGCAGCGATTGTATTTGCATTGAAACTTTGGAGACACTATCTTTACGGTGAAAAATGTGAAATCTACACGGATCATAAAAGTTTAAAGTACATCTTTACGCAGAAGGAACTTAACATGAGGCAACGATGATGGTTAGAACTAATTAAGGATTATGATGTCACAATCAGATATCAACCAGGAAAAGAGAATGTCGTAGCAGATGCACTGAGTCGGAAAGAAATATTGAATTTGTCGACTTCATCTGAAGAATTAACCAAGGAATTTGAGAAATTAGAAATTAAGATTTGTATTCCAAATGAATCCACTTAAGCTATTCACACAATGATTTTTCAACCAAAATTATTGGAAAAGATTCGACGATGTCAAGAAGAAATGATGAGTCAAGACGACAACTTAACTGGAGAAGAAATCACAACTCAGAAAGATAATGAAGGAATCCAACGCTTTTCATTAAGAATCTGGATCCCTAATGTATTAGAACTAAAAGAAGAAATATTACGAGATGCACACAGTTCAAGGTATTCTATTCATCCAGGAAGTACAAAAATGTACCATGATTTGAAAGAAAACTTTTGGTGGCCGAATATGAAGAAAGAGATAGCAGAATGGGTGAGTAAATGCTACACATGTCAACGAGTCAAAGCGGAACATCAACATCCAAGTGGATTATTGCAACCATTGGATATTCCAGAATGGAAATGGGAACACTTGGCGATGGATTTTGTGGTAGGACTTCCAAGGACTAAAGCAAATCATGACGCAATATGGGTAATCATTGACAGACTAACAAAGTCAGCACATTTTCTACCGATCAATGAAAGATTCTCACTCGACACGTTAGTGCACTTATATCTTAAGGAAATTGTGATGCGACATGGAGTCCCAATATCTATTGTGTCTGATCGAGACCCACATTTCAATTCTAGATTTTGGAGACAATTTCAAGAATGCCTTGGAACAATTTCAAGGATACGTTACGAGTTTGTGCGATTGACTTCGAAGGCAGTTGGGACGAACATTTACCTTTAGTTGAATTTTCTTACAACACCAGTTATCACGCGAGCATTGGAATTCCGCCTTACGAAGCTTTATATGGGAAAAAATGCAGATCACCTATGTATTGGGATGAAGTTGGAGAACGCAAGATTTTGGGTCCAGAATTGATTCAGCAAACCAAAGAGAAGATAGAGCTTATTCAAAAGCGACTAGACGCAGCACAGAATCGACAATGCAAATATGTGGATCAAGCCATAAAAGATATGAACTATCAGGAAGGAGAACATATTTTACTCAAGATATCGCCATAGAAAGGATTAACTAGATTTGGCAATAAGGGTAAATTGAAGCCACGATATGTCGGCCCATTCGAAATCTTGAAGAAAGTTGGGAAAGTTGCATATGAGCTAGCTTTACCACCTCACATGCAGCATATTCACAATGTGTTTCACGTATCGATGCTTAAACGATATAATCCTGATTTTAGGCATGTAATAGAATATGAGCCAATAGAAATCCAACCTGATTTGTCTTATGTAGAACAGCCGGTAAGAATTTTAGATCGGCAAGAGAAAGTGTTGAGGAATAAGTATGTATCTTTAGTACGAGTTTTATGGAGAAATCGTATGGTTGAAGAATCAACCTGGGAACTTGAGAGTGAAATGTTAGCAAAGTATCCCCATTTGTTTTCTTAGCGAGATTCTGGGGACATAATCCTATTAATAGGGGAAGGATGTAACGCCTGGGAAATTACGCTTGTATTATATCATAATTATAATAAATTATGTGTTTTAATATGTCATTTATGTGTAATTAGCTGAAAAACCCTAACGGTTACGTGCTACATATATTATGTATCGTCTGGGTATCTATAGGATATTTTTCAGATATCTTATTTTGTGTTTATAGCTTTCGTGTTAAAAGATTTACGGCCCGAACTATGATTTTATAGCTGATATTTCAAATAAAATAATGGGCTTTATTTTTCATCAAACGACGTGTACCATCACGTTATTCTGAACATCTAGGTATTTTATAAATTTTCTCGTTTCGTGAAAAATGACTTTTCCAGGCCCCATTGGGTGTTAAAAGCCCCACAAAAATCACATTTTTATTTTTATAAAATTTTAGGACTTTCATTTATATCATTTCTTTGCATTTTTGAATTATTCACAATTTTTGGGAAATTTTGGCATATATATTGTATATATAAAATATTTAAAAATTAAATTTTAATACTCAAAAATTATAAAATTGGGGCCAAATAATTTTATTAAATGCATAATTAGGCCCTTAATTTTAATTAGGAGTATTAATTTTCCTACTCTAAATAGCTTAATTTTTATTTAATTAATTATAATTAATAATTAAAATCAGAAAATAAACAAAATTCTCTGCGAATCGGGTCGGGAAGAACAGGGTCGGGTCAAGGATTCAATCGACAATTTTGAACTGATTACTGCATCAAATCAGGCGATTCGAGTACCCAAATAGAAGGTTTTAATCTGTTCTTTCTGTTTTAATCATCAATTTCAAGTTTTAATTCGTTGTGTGTGATTTTAGAATTCTAGGGTTTATGTTCGGATTGGGGGTTTTTGATTCTAGGGTTGTTATGATGTTTTGATGATTGATATAGCTACCTGATGCTATTTATAATCGATTCATGGTGTTTAATTGAATAAACGATTCCTGGATAAGTATACTCGATTATTAGGGTTTATGTTCAATTTTCAAATTATACCTTCGTGATTTTGGTGAATCTTTGGTTCTTGAAAGGTTAGGGGTTTAATTGTATGTGTTCTTAGCTTTGATTTGCACTATAAAACGTCGAGTTTCATGTACGATTTTGTAAATTTGAAGCTTGGTCAGAGTTTAGGTCGGTTTGATCGGAGATTGCTATTCAGGGATGTTATTGGTATGATTTGGCCGGGAATAGATTTCTGGATAATTTGGGACTGAAACCCTGTGAAAAACATATCAAACAATTGTGTTTTTGGCCTGATTTTGGCTTGCCGGAATCCTGGCCGGTGGCCGGATTCTGGAAAATTTTCGGTTATGTTCTTCATGACCCGGAACTCGACCCGTTGACCCGTTTAGATTACCGGGTTTTGATCCTTTTTGTCAGAGATTTTGATTCTGACAAATGTTTCTGGAATTTAATTTAATTTTTATTTTTATTAATTATAAAAATCAGTTTTATTTATTTTATAAATTGATTAATTAATTATTTAATTAATTAATTTATATTATAAATAATTCTGAAATATTTTCTAAAAATCAGATTTTAATTATTTTCTTAATTGTTTATTATTTATTATTTATTTATTTATTATTTACAAATGATTAATTATTTTGATAATTAATCAAATAATTTTCAATAAATCATAATAAATTCATTTTAATTTCAAAAATTATAGAAAATCATTTTTAATTATGATTCTTCCCAAGTAATTTTTAAAAAAAAATATTTTCAAGGTTTAATAATTTATAATAATTATTTATATTGAATAATAAATCAATTTACCTATGTTTAATTAATATTAATTGAACCGTTTATCTGATGCGAGCGAAACGAAAGCGCTTTTGCTCAGAAAAATGATTTATTATCATTAAAAATAATATTAAAACCTAATTTCTTCTAGAAATCAGTTGACTTTAATATTTCTGTGATTATGAGCCGAATCGTGTACAGAGACGAGTCCAATAAATCCTGAAAAATAGGAAACGAGACAGATAATGATCAGTTTAGCAAAAAGGTCGATTTCGATTCTAAAAATTATTTTAAACCTAAAAATGACTATGTGGCTTAGGTGCTTATATGGATTATGTGGTTAATCGAGTCTTTCTTGATAATAAATAATACACGAGTCAATAATACGCGTATGGGTAGATAATTAGAGCTTCGTGAAGTCGGTTTGAGAAGTGTTTGAGTTACAAAGTGACTAAATCAGTCTATTTCATTGATAGAAGCCAGGCCAGCAAGGCGGATTGAGCCGGAGATAGACGAAGGTGAACTACTTGAAATAAATCGCGTAAAAGGCAAGTTTATCCCCTATTCTAATTTCAGAATAGTGACATTTCTTCGGATTCTTATCACGCTTGCACCCTTTTGATTATTATTCATACACACTGATATACAATTGCTATTCTCTTGTTCATATTTCCTTTCGATTCTTGATTTCTCCTTTTCCCTTGAATTCTTTATTCATATTCGAATAATTACACATATACTGGTATATTGTGGTGATTAGAATATATCAAAGCATACCGATTATTTCGGTTGCTCCTCCATGGACTGGATAATGATATTTGGGATTGAGTTTACACTTGATCCTAAGGACCGGGACATAACTGAATCCTTGAGATGGGCCGTAGTGTGACGCCCTCCAAACCCGGGGTCTAGATTTGGGGGTCACTAGCCAATAAACCATAATAAAGTAATCACAGCTAAATAATATAATAAATATGACCCCTTTCATGCAACTAGATCAATCACAGGTTATAGTATGGAACAGGCACTAATACAAACCAACTGTTATTATAAACCATAAGTCTAATTAGTTTTATAACTTATTCAAATTTTATTACAAATCTCTAGACTAGTTAAGCGTCCCTACCTGGAGAACACACCAAACTATCTACAAGCACACAACCTCTGGTAAGACCTGGAACTTAAGCTTGCCCTGGCCTAGCTGGAAGAATCAGGATATGAAACAAGTATGAGCGAGAGAAATGCTCAGCAAGCAGTAAATAGCTTATGATTTCGAAAACAATAATATATCTGATGAACAAAACCAAACCACAATACTTGAATAGTATCAAAACTGATATATATTTGATAATAAACAACATTTACATATATATTTTGTTTTGGGATTGGAATCCTTGAACGACGGTGTGTTGTCGCCGGTGATCAGCCGCGGAGCAACACCGGTATGCCGAAGCATATCCAACTAAACAAAAAGTACCCGAGGCACATATCGGCCTAGCAAGGTGTTATATCATGTATAACACATAGCTTACGCTGGACTGTCACCACGGCCTCTTACGCAACCATCCAACCCATAAAAAAAACAATTTTCCGTCAAAGGAGTCGAATCAAATGACATCCTTAATAACATAATTCCCCATTTCTCATGATCTAGAGTTATCTCAACAACCAATGGCGAAATAACCAGAACAATTAGTTATTCGCTAATCTCAATTCAAAGCTTCACTGTATAGAGTAATTTGTAGCGAAATATAAAACATTTAACTCCTCTGAACTTAGAATAGTAGAGAAATTGAAAGAATAAAATTCAGAGTCAATATCATTTGAATGATAAGTGAAGATATAAATACTTTCATAATATGATTCGAAATAAACGTCACTTGAACGATAAGTGAAGTTAGGGTACTTTCCTGGTATGCTCGAAAACCTTTCACTAAAACCATGCTTATAGTTGTTGGCTACTAACTCCGTCTAACACTTGACTGCACTCCTTGCTACTCGATTCCATAAACAAAAGGACTATCTTAATTGACAGAACCCGACTCAATCGACGTAACTATACGTCTAGACATCTACCCGATCGTTTATAACTAAGCGTGACATTTTAAAACTATAAACAGATATCATGCATATCACATAGCATGTAATCATGGTATTTGTATAGCACGTAATCACATCTTTCATGTAACACATAAGTCAGATCGTTAAAAGATACGTCTCAATGCGTTCAGAATTGAAATCAAGTCAATATTAGCGTTTACCAATCAGATACCGACTCAAAAGGAATAATAATTCAATTGGCATTGCAATACAAAATAAATTATGCCTCCAAAGTATTTTTATTGAAAGCGTAATGTTTTTCTGAGTCTATACGCGTTCGTTTCGTATTAAACAGACGAACGGTTTATTTATTATGAATAAAATATGAAGTAAATATAATTAAATCAATTAATAATAATATTAATTGACTTTTAAAAACCAAAATATAATTTTTAAAAGTTTAAAAATAATTTTTAGGAATTATTTGAATTAATTATAAATAATTTACATTTATTTAACTATTTATAAATGAAATTAATTGATTACATGATTTTAATCAATTAATTAAATTCATAAATAATTAACTAAAATGAATTATAAATAATTAAATCAAATTAGATTTTTGAAAATAATAAAAGAAAATAATTTTAAGAATTTAAAATAATTAAGAAAATAATTTTTAGAATTAAAAATAATAAGTAAAAGATTTTTAAAATAACATAAATGATTTTTAGAAATTAGAAAAATGAATTTGAAATAAAAGAAAAGAAAATTAGTAGAAACAGAATATAAAAATTAGAATTGGGCTCCCAGAATCAAAACCGGGTCAAGGGAATTGGGTATCCGGGTCACGCAAGAACCCTAACGGGTTCGTATGAATGTGGCCGGAAAATTCCCGCCGGTTTCTGGAATTTCCAGATTTCGGTCGCCGAGAAATTTTCCGGCGTGGCCCTTTTCCACTCCAACACAGTCCCATCGAATCCCAGAATCAACCATCTAGCACTACAAGACCTACTAGGTTTGTTTACTAGCCGAAAACGAAGTAAAATCGCCTGGAAATAAAGGTTCGGCCGATTATCGATCAAACACCGGCGAACTCGTCGGTTTTCCGGCGAGCTGCCCAACATCAACCAAATCCAACATCCTATAGCTAAAAATAAAGCTTGTAATCCCAGGAATTCATTTGTGTATTCATAATCATGAAATCATCAACAAGAAGAACAGAGAATTCAATCAAAAATTCGATTTCTCAAATCGAATTCGTACTACCTAATTAAGTAATCGTTTGCTACGCTTTTATATACAAATAAGCTCAAAATCATCTCAGGAACCTATTTAGATTATCAAATCAAATAGACAATCATCACAGATAATACACCCAATTCACATTCATATCGACGAAAATGAAAATCACAAAATACTCAACCTTGTGTATATATCTGGTATCGAATCGAAGAGGAAGCTCAGGGCTTTGATTTAAGATCAATATCGGAAAGAACGGATTGAAAGCTAGTGATCAATTAATCGATTCCTTGATGAACAACTCTAGAACCCTAAATCCCCAATTCTGAATTTTTAGGCTATTTTTAGAAATTTTTTGAAAATAAAAATAAAATAAAATAATATATCCTGATATTTATACTAACTGAAAATAATTACTCAAAAATCAAATAAGGGTGTTTTTATCCCTAAATTACAATAATTAAGCCCCAAAATGATAATTAAGGGGAATAATTTTAAAAAATGATAAAATATAAAATTAATGTCAAAATTTCCCAAAAATTGCGAATAATTCGAAAATGCAAAGATATTGGGTATTTAAAATACGAATAATTTTATAAAAATAAAAACACAGATTTTTGTGGGATTTGACGTCCCGGTGGGGTCCCGGTCCGTTGATTTTTGAAGCACAGAAACGATCCCTAGATTACCAGAAAATACATAGAATACATTCTAACGCGCATAAAATGAAATAAAACGAGTACCTTAATAAAGACGCTATCAAACACGTGTCCAGATTACAAATCGATTCTTATAATTATAGTTTAAATACATATTAATCAATCGAAAAAATTCTGAACCGCATAGAAACACAAATAGCATTTTAAAACACGTAGTATCATAACAATAAACATTTTAATTTATATAACCACATAATGTTTATTTATTTAACACAAAATATTCACATAATTTTTCCGGATATTACACGTAGTGTCTGGGTACCCAACTGGATCTATATAGTGAGATATAGATCTGCACTGTATTCTGGATGATCAGCAGGATATAGGTGCGAACTTGTGTCCAGTTTAGTTCATTTATATTCGCCGACAATGTCCTTCTGTCTTTTATCGCACGGTTATATCTTCGCAAATATAACCAAATTACCGCTTCAATTAAATTACTTTAAAATTGTTTATATATTGCGGACTTGTTGAGCAATCGTTAGCTCACCCCTTTCTTGTTATTATCCCTTTTATTATTTTCAGTCAAGAAGGAAAATGAAACCTATTAGGACTCGCGTGGTAAATAAATGAGTCAAGCCGCGAGACCCTCTTATACCCAAGGTGTTGATTCTAATTCAGGAAGAAAGCTTTGAGATACCCTAGCAGGTGGAGTGTAGATAGTTAAAGGGTGTGTTTGAATAAAGACAAACTTAGTTTAAAAATTTGATAGATAATGGTTTGTAATAAAGAGAGTTATAAGATTTTAAAATTTGGTTTGTAATAAAGTTAGTTAGTGGTTCTTGTTTTCATACTTCAACCTAAAAAGATCCTGATTAGTGTTAAAGGGGTTTAGATACGTTTCTGCATTATTTGTATACAGGTTGTACAGGTTTGGAGATTCGCTAGTAACCCCCAGACTTATACCCGGGTCAGGGAGAGTTTCTTGTAATCAAATCTCAGTCACATATCAAGACAACTATGAGGCCTCTTCATCAAAAGCTGATCTACCTCAACAGAGAAAATGGACTAGAGATCACCCATTTTAACTAATTATTGGTGATGCAACTCAAGAGTGCATACTAGGAAAGCAACTCAAGAAGAATGTCTATAGAGCAGCTTTCTATCTCAGGAAGAACCAACGAAGGTAGAAGAAGCTTTGTCGGATCCTGATTGGGTTTTAGCTATGCAGGAAGAGATACACCAATTTGAAAGGAATAAGGTATAGAAGATGGTACCCAAACCTAAAGGCAAAAATCCTATTAACACCAAATGAGTATTCATAAACAAGATGGATAAAAATGACATAGTAGTCAGGAACAAAGCTAGATTGGTTTTTAAGGGCTATTGTCAATAAGAAGGAATAGATTTTGATGAGACCTTTGCTCCTGTTGCAAGACTTGAACCCATCAGAATTTTTCTAGCCTATGCAGCCCATGCCAATTTTAAGGTATATCAAATGGATGTTAAAAGTGCTTTTCTGAATGGAGATTTGGAGGAGGAAGCCTATGTTAGTTAGCCTCCTGGTTTTGAAGACCCCAATTTTCCAGATTATGTCTACTATCTTTTGAAAGCATTATATGGTTTGAAGCAGGCACCTAGAGCCTGGTATGATACTTTGTCAAAGTTCCTTTTAGAATGACTTCACAAGAGGTACTGTTGATAAAACTCTTTTCTTTAGAAATGTTAATGGCTCTAGCATACTTGTTCAGATTTATGTTGATGATATTATATTTGGATCCACTAGATAAGAATCTATGCAAAAAGTTTGCCAAATTGATGCAAAGTAAATATGAAATGAGCATGATGGGAGAACTAACTTACTTTCTTGGTTTACAAGTTAAGCAAGTTAGTGATGGAATATTCATTAGTCAAACCAAATATATTTATGATCTCTTAAAGAAGTTTGACTTAATGGATTGCACATCTGCAAAAACTCTATGGCCAGTGCCACTAAACTTGAATTGAACATTACTGAAAAGTCTGTGGATATTTCAAGTTATAAAGGCATGGTTGGATCACTTTTATATTTAACAACTAGTAGGCCAAATATAATATTTGCTACTTGTCTTTGTGCTAGATTTCAAGCTGATCCTAGAGAATCTCACTTAATAGCTATTAAGAGAATTTCCAGATATCTTAAAGGAACACCAAAACTTGGCATTTGGTATCCTAGAGATTTTGGTTTTGAACTAATTGGTTATTCAGATCCAGACTATGCAGGGTGTAAAATTGATAGAAAAAGTACAATAGGAACCTGTCAATTTCTAGGAAACAAGCTAGTGTCCTAGTTTAGTAAGAAACAAATTCAGTATCTACTTCTACAGCTGTGGCTGAATATATTGCTACTGGTAGTTGTTGTGCACAGATTTTATGGACGAGGAATCAACTACTGGACTATGGTCTACATGTAGATAAGATCCCAATCTTCTGCGACAACATAAGTACCATTTCTATTATTGAAAATCATGTGCAGCATTCAAGGACCAAGCATATTGACATCAAGTACCACTTCATTCGAGAACATGTCATGAATAGTATTGTGGAACTTCATTTTGTTCCAAGTGAGAAGCAACTTGCAGATATCTTTACCAAGCCACTAGATGAGTCCACCTTTACTAGGTTGGTAAGTGAGTTAGGTATGCTTAATTATTTCTAAATTGTTTGATGTCTAAAGTAATTTGAAATACAGCCAGAATCAAATTTGATTTTTCCCATAAAGATGAAATTTTGGCTAAGTCAAAATTTACATCTCGACGGATGTTCATTATCCGTCGAAAATGAATATCCGTTGAATTTTATTATCTGTTGAAAAATCAAATATTATTATGCGTACTTTTTATCTTGGGATATCTATTTAATCTTCATCCATCGAATTGCTTTCATCATAACCGTTAATTCTATTTCTTATTCGTCAAATTTACTTATAGTCTGTAAATATATTTCGATGGATAACCTCTAAAATTTCTATAGTTTATTTTATTTTTAAACGGCTATTTTGGGAAAATTTCATTGGGTATTTTATTGTACTTTTTAATTTTTACTTGTTTATTTTTGAGAAAGTATAAAAGCCCCCTTTCATTTTTAATTTTACTTTTATCCTTTTCAAAGCATTTTACTCTCTTCTTCTCCAAAGCAAAACAAAACCCCTTTCTCTGTAACTGCTCTGAAATCACAACAATGGCACCAGTAGTCAAGATAACGTCTCATTCTGGATTTGTGTATGAAAAGAACAACTTTGTAGCACTGGTGAACAAGGGTATTGCTACTTCTGAGGCCTATCACAAAATGATGGACTTCATTCAAGGCTGAAAACTAAGCTATGCAATGTTGGCATCACTAATAGTGTACTGTGAGGTTATGGAGGAGATATGGACTACAACAGTGTACAACTCCAAAGACAACTATTTTCTTCACTCTGAAATATAATGCTTACTGTATATATAATGATGAAATTCAAGCTTGCTTACAATTGCCTGAAAATAATACTTGTTAGGAATATGTTGTGTACTTGATGATAACTTGAACAAAACACTTGATATATTTTATTTGAGTGATTTTGTAACTTTCAACGGATGATCAATTGAACATCCATTGAAAGAGTAGTTTTTGTAATAATAAGTTTAGTAGCACATTTCTGCATATCTTAGTGAACTAGATGTTGTAGAATGTTTAAGTCATGTTGACTACTAGATTCATATGCAAGATAGGTTGGTTAATTGTAAATATTAGATGCCTTGTAATCTTGCATAAATGAAATGGAGTTAACTGCCATGAAGACAATCTCAACGGATGTTTTACTAAGTCTCAACGGATGATGAACCATAGTTCTAACGAATGATCCAATGAAGTTTCAACTAATGATCAGCCAAAGTTTCAACGGATGATCCAATGAAGTTTCAACGGATGATCAAATTCAAAAGAGTGGTTGATAGTGACTTGACAGTCACATGCGCTGGTTGTATGCAAATGGAATATGGCAGCCTAATTCAGGTTTTAGAGAACAAAGAAGCATTTCCATTTCTATGCTAAATTGAAGATATTCAAAGATGCTGGACTGAGAAATGAAGAAGCATGAGATTAGACTAGAAACATTTTGTCTTATTTGTTTGTCTCTTTATCATGTGACTTGGTGATATATAAACCAAGAGTAGCAAGTAGAACTAGTAACTAAGCAAGTAAGATTTTCTCTATTCTTGTAGTTCAACTTGTATGCAGATGTGTACAACATTGTAACACAGAGTTCTCTACTTTATATATATCTCTGGTGGATAAGTTCAATCCACCAGAAAATTTTTAAGTACTTGTATTTAATTACTTTATGATTTGATTTACTTGCTACTTTCATTCCGCACCATTGCTAAATCAAACACAGTTATATATTCATAATAGAACGGTTCTTAAGTTTAGAAAAAGAAGCCAGAATTACATTTAACCCCCCTTTTGTAATTCTTTTTAGATTGTTTGGGAATAACAATTGGTATCAGAGCTAGCTCTTGAAGAACAAAGAGTTTAAAGATCACAACAACTAACAAGATAAGCTAGAAAAGATGTTGGAGTAAAAATTCCTTTTCTGGACAAGGACAACTATCACCATTGGAAGGTGAAGATGCACCTACATCTCATATTCGAAGATGAAGGATATGTGGATTGTATTGAGAAAGGTCCATATGTCCCTACGAGAAGTGCTACAGGAAATGAGCCATCGATCCCAAAGACTATAGCAGAATTGTTGGATATATTTGAGATGTCATGTCTAATATGTTTCATGTTTAGTTTTCGGATCTTAACTAACAGGAAATATCAGTTCTTACTGGAATCAGGACTTACTGGAAGTCAGGACTTAAGGATATCAGGACTTAGATTATCAGAAGATAATATCAGAAGATGGATATCAGAACTTAAGTACTGGAGGACTAACAGTTAAGGAAGGAAGCTGATTTACAGGAAAGAAGATCGAGACTAATACAAGAAGAAGATATGCATGGAAAGAGTTATAGGACTAGAAGAATTATATAAGATATCTGATTGATATATTTTTTGAGACAGAATTATATTCCATATCAATTAGAAGTTATCTTGTAACTGTGTGTCTATATAAACACAGACATAGGTTCAATCTATAAGAGTTACGATCATCGAGAAGATCATACAATTGTAACCTAGCAGCTCTCGTGATATTTTGTTAGGTCCCAATGTGTTTGTAGAAGGGGGGTTGAATACAAACTATACCGAATAATCGAATTAAATGCGGAATAAAAATGTGAAACAAAATTCAAGTTAAATAAGAATATTATTAAACTTGAAAGGTGTTACAACAACTATATCGATTACAAGGAATTAATCTCAAACTAATTATCACAAATCTAGAATAAATTCAACATGAACTTTTTCTATTTTTGTAATAAAAAGATTCAAATGCTAAACGCAATTTGAGATTAAGTTCTAGGGATTTTGATCCGCTAGATTGTTACACAAGAACAAGATAAAGATTTCTAGTTGATTGGATTTAACTTTACAATCTAGAAATTGATCTTGAATTAAGCAGATGAAAAATGGAATGTTTCAGAGGCGGCTGCTTTTTCTTTCCGTGTTCTTGTTTTTGACTTGTGTATTGGATGGATAAAAAAGAACTGCTGCTTGTCTGCTTCTTTTTAATCAACAGAATAGAATTGAACTGGCAAGACAATCCTGAGCTCAGCAAGACAATCGGTAGGACAATGGATTGAACTAGCAAGACAATCTGAATGAACTAGCATGACAATCAGAATGAACTAGCATGACAATCAGAATGAACTAGCAAGACAATCCTCCTCCTAGTGTAACTTTCGGTGAGACTATTGAAAATGGCCTAGCATGACAATCGGTATGACAATCCTGATTGTCATGCTAGTTCATTTTCAATTATCTTGCTGATTTAATGCAGATTTTAATCCAATTAAAATTCTGAAAATTCCTAAAATTAATTCTGAATTAATTAATCAATTAATTTAATTAATCAATAAATTAATCCTTGCAGATATAATTTATTTACTTAATTAAATTATATGACTTAATTAATTAATAGAGAATTAATACTAACCCTGAGCAGCATCCATTCTTCTGAATATCTTCTGAAAATCACTGAGAATTATGAATCAATTCCGCCACTTCAACGTTGACACTCGATGTACTGTCTGGTTCATGAGTGACTAACTTCCGTGACGTTTCTTCATGTCTTGACTTTGACGCTTTGATTTTCTTCAGATTAAATCCTTGTAATTAATGATACTCTGACGAGATCTCTGTCACTTGATTAAATCCACGATCTTGATTTATATCACTGAGGCATGATCAACTTCTTGAACTTCTTCCAGTGAATTAACTCCTCAAGTCTGTAGATGAACCTTGTTTCTGAATCCTTTGACAGATATTACTTTGCGAGATCTCTCTGACGGTCGATCCACTATTTACTTATTATATTCTTATTTGAGTTGAGTTGAATCCTCGAATATACAAATAGGCCTATGACATATGACTTACAATCTCCCCCTATTTGTTTGTTAGACAATAACACACAAATACCTAGAGGATAACTCAACTAACAAATAAGAAAAAGATATAAACATACATGCAAAGTAAATAGCAGAAAAGTTCTGGACTAGATTTAACATTTTCCAGATTCCAAGTAGATGTTCCTCTAGACTGAACATATCTTCAAGTAGTTCCATCTTCATTTGTACAACCACATTTCCTGTTGAGAAGCCCATATCTCTTGCTTCTCCCCCTATGAGAATCAACTGATTAAAGAAGATCACCTTCGTTTTACCACCTCTCCCGTACAATAGGATCCGCAGATAAAAACCAATGGTACTCCCCTAACTGCTTCTTCCCTTACTAGGAAATCACCTTGTGTTTACCACCTCTCCTGTACAATAGGATCCGTAGTTAGAAACAACAATGGTGTGGTGTAGTGTACATTTTTAGGATCTTTTTCTTCCTCCCTGCTATTTACATTGTAAGTCATATATCATAGGCCTATTTGTATATTCGAGGATTCAACTCAACTCAAATAAGAATATAATAAGTAAATAGTGGATCGACCGTCAGAGAGATCTCGCAAAGTAATATCTGTCAAAGGATTCAGAAACAAGGTTCATCTACAGACTTGAGGAGTTAATTCACTGGAAGAAGTTCAAGAAGTTGATCATGCCTCAGTGATATAAATCAAGATCGTGGATTTAATCAAGTGACAGAGATCTCGTCAGAGTATCATTAATTACAAGGATTTAATCTGAAGAAAATCAAAGCGTCAAAGTCAAGACATGAAGAAACGTCACGGAAGTTAGTCACTCATGAACCAGACAGTACATCGAGTGTCAACGTTGAAGTGGCGGAATTGATTCATAATTCTCAGTGATTTTCAGAAGATATTCAGAAGAATGGATGCTGCTCAGGGTTAGTATTAATTCTCTATTAATTAATTAAGTCATATAATTTAATTAAGTAAATAAATTATATCTGCAAGGATTAATTTATTGATTAATTAAATTAATTGATTAATTAATTCAGAATTAATTTTAGGAATTTTCAGAATTTTAATTGGATTAAAATCTGCATTAAATCAGCAAGACAATTGAAAATGAACTAGCATGACAATCAGGATTGTCATACCGATTGTCATGCTAGGCCATTTTCAATAGTCTCACCGAAAGTTACACTAGGAGGAGGATTGTCTTGCTAGTTCATTCTGATTGTCATGCTAGTTCATTCTGATTGTCATGCTAGTTCATTCAGATTGTCTTGCTAGTTCAATCCATTGTCCTACCGATTGTCTTGCTGAGCTCAGGATTGTCTTGCCAGTTCAATTCTATTCTGTTGATTAAAAAGAAGCAGACAAGCAGCAGTTCTTTTTTATCCATCCAATACACAAGTCAAAAACAAGAACACAGAAAGAAAAAGCAGCCGCCTCTGAAACATTCCATTTTTCATCTGCTTAATTCAAGATCAATTTCTAGATTGTAAAGTTAAATCCAATCAACTAGAAATCTTTATCTTGTTCTTGTGTAACAATCTAAGGGATCAAAATCCCTAGAACTTAATCTCAAATTGCGTTTAGCATTTGAATCTTTTTATTACAAAAATAGAAAAAGTTCATGTTGAATTTATTCTAGATTTGTGATAATTAGTTTGAGATTAATTCCTTGTAATCGATATAGTTGTTGTAACACCTTTCAAGTTTAATAATATTCTTATTTAACTTGAATTTTGTTTCACATTTTTTATTCCGCATTTAATTCGATTATTCGGTATAGTTTGTATTCAACCCCCCTTCTACAAACACATTGGGACCTAACAATTGGTATCAGAGCCTTCTGATTAACGAACAAATCAAGATCCTAGACTTTTGTGATTTTTCAACTCCTTGAATTTTTATTTATTCAAAAATTCATAATGACTTCACATAAAGTTGGAACCGTTAAAATTCCACAATTTGATAAAGAGAATTATATCATGTGGAAGAAGAAGATGCTATTATTTTTACAAGTTGCAAATCCCAAATATTCAAACTTGTTAAAGAAGGATATAAAAACTCCGATGGTTATTGAACCGGAGGTAATAATAGATGGTGTGGTGACTACTGAAGCTAGAACCTATCCAAAAGAGCCTGAAGATTTTACTCCTGCTGAGAAGGAAGAAGCCTTCTTGGATGCCAGCCTTCAATTAATATTAATTGATTCCCTTGATCCCTTGATGAACAGACATGTGATGAACTGTAAAAATTCCAAACACATGTGGGAAACTATTGAGGTGATTAATGAAGGCACAGAGGAAGTTAGGGAGAACAAGTTGGAAATCCTAACCTCTGAATATGAACATTTCAAATCAAATCCAGGAGAAGGAATTACTGAAGTGTTTGAGAGGTACAATGCGTTGATCAACAACCTGAACATCAATGGAAAGTATTATTCAATCAGGGAGGTCAACAAAAAGTTCCTTTTAACACTGCCAGCTCATCTTGAACATAGAATCACTGCCATTAGAGAAGCTAGAGATCTGAGTGAGATTTCTTTGGACAGGCTCTATGGAGTGTTAAAAACCTATGAGTTGGAGCAGATTCAACAGAAGGAAGTCTACGGGAAGGATAGAATGGTCAGCACATCTACTGCACTTGTAGCTGAAGGTCAACAACAACAACAATCTCAACAGTTAGAAAGAATGGTACAGTTTTCCAAGGGTGAGGAAAATGAGTTAGTAGCAGAATATGATCCTCCTACTACAAATCAATCAAGTGATGATTTTTATTCCTTGGAAGAGCTGGAGAAATTGGAAGATGAATCAATGGCCCAAATTGTCAAGAGATTCTCCCATGTCAGATTCAGGAGGAATCCCAAACTTAAGTACAAGTCCAACTACAACAAATTCCAGAAAGGTGGATCTTCATCCTCTAACACCAGCAGTGGTGGGTACAAAACAGGGATGGTTGATCGAAGCACCATTAGATGCTATAACTGCAATGAGTTGGGACACTTTGCCACAGAATGTAGGAAGCCAAAGCAAGTAAGAAAGAACTCTGAAAGGGCTTATCTGGCAAAGGGAAGAAGCTGGGATGATACTGACAGTGAAGATGAAGATGAAGGAAATCTTGCTCTTATGGCTATTGATGGAAAAGCTTCATCGTCAAGAATAGAGGTAAAACTTTCTGATGCTGAAATGGTTTATCATCTAAGAGGTAACTTAGATTGTGTACGTCGTGATAATGAACTGTTAAGTTTAAAGATCACAGACCTTGAGAAAGAGGTTAATGAATTAAGACTTGTGCATATTAATCAAGACAAATTAAAAGAACAGGTATCTTTTCTAGAGAATAGAGTTGACTGTTATAGAAAACTCGAAACTATTCTCAAAGACAAGATCACCGGTCTTGAGACTAAGGTTAGAGCCTACTTCAATTCTTGTTCGAAGGCTAAAGAGTTCTACAGTAAGCAAGCTGTTAATCAAACATCTGGAATAGGTTATGATTACAATGCTGCTATTGGAGAATTAGGCATAAACTCCCCTCCTCATGTCTGTGCTAAAGGGAGGGAAGTACCACATGTGCTTAAGGGTGTTGATGAACCCCTCTATAAAGCATCAATTGCTGAACCATTTGATGCGACCTCTTCTGTTATTCAAGAAGAAATACGTACTGAGGATCATGCTAATGAGAAGATTGTTTCCAAGTCAAGTGAGTCGAAAGTTCCAGTCAAAGTTGTGAAAGCAACTGAGACTAACTCAGACACACATGAGTTGGATAACAATAATGCCATGTCTACCATGCATAAATTGCCTGCTGTTAATCACTCTCATAAAGCATGTGGTGTTTCTAATTGTATGTCTTGTGCTTTTAATATGATGTATGCTTATTTTAATGGTAAGCATTGTCTAATGATAAGACTACTCCTCGTCAGCATGTGAATAACAAGAAGCATGATAGGTCTAAGACTGCCAGTCCTTCTAAGGCTAGAAAGGAGACATTTGTGCCTAAGCTTAAACAGAAATTTGTTAAGGCTGTTTACAAGGTCAAATGTTCAGTCATTGAGAAAGTTGAGACAATCAAGATTAAAAATGTTGTTTTGCCTGACAAAGGACAGTTCTACAAGTATGCCGGGCCCAACCAAGTTTGGGTTCCGAAGAAGGGTTAATCCATTTGTGTTGCAGGGCATTAAAACAGGTGAAACCGGAAGTGTGGATTCTTGACAATGGATCATCAAGACATATGACCGGAGATAGAGCCCTGCTATCAAATGTGGATTGAGAAAGTTGGCCCCCTGGTTACCTTTGGAGATAACAGCAAAGGTTTATCCGAGGGATATGGTTGTTTGCAAGATGGGAATGTTATCAGTGAAATTTTGTATAGTGTGCTAGGTTATTATCAGGAAGCAATATCTAACATATAGCACCAGTGACGAGAATTGAGAATATTACGACATATCAGACACCTGCTGCACATTACACTTGGAATTGGACTCTAGTAAGATGTGTACAAGTGTACTCCTGGTTGGTGAGTCAAAAGAGGAAGTCAATGCACCACAGTTCATGGACTTTGTAGCTACAGATCTATTGGACTATGCAATCTCTTCTTCACAATCTCACTTCAGGTTGGTATGAACTAGTGTACTACTCAAGCAATCGTCAAGAACATGGTATGGCACTCTAACTGAAGTTATTGTTTAATATGAACTTGTAGAGTCGTCATATTTTTAACTCTCTTATCACTAGGCACAATCATATTATTTTATATGTGCAGTGATATATTGTTTATACAACATAACAATTAGTATCTAAAGTACTTGACAAGTATCGGTCAATGATATCTTGTTAACATTATGTTGCAGATATTTGTAAGCTTTTGACATGAATGAGAATTACTTAGACTTTACCTAAGTGATCAATGTTTTATCAAAAACTCATTCATATTGAAAAACAAAATCAAACTTCTTTCTACATTAGTGATTTCTTATGTCATGTAAAATCTTTTAAAATCACTATTGTAAATCATTTTCTCTCTATTACCATATGTTCTGTGTTACAGGTTCAGTCTCCAATGACTTTCTTTCATTGACAGTCATGAGGTTGAAAACCCACAACGTCTATCCCAGACTGTAAAGATAAACACAAAAACAGAACCAACCAACACTCTTTTACCACTAAAAGTAGTATGAATGAGCATGAGGGAGATAGTGCCTAGTGCACCACATAAGGAAGGTTCTGTAATCAACCCAGTAGCTCTGTCTCCTACATAGATGAGTAGTATTTAAACCGAGACAACTGCTAGCCCCCATACATCTTCTCAAAAAGATGTAATGGCTGAAAAGGCACAAAAACAGTTACTAGATTCATTCTCTTAACATGGTGAGTCTATTGAATTTTGCCTGTCGGCCAAGGTATCTGATGTAGTGTCACCACTTCAAACATAATCAATTCTTGATGCACAAGGAGAGGTTACACACACAAAGGATGAGTTGACGGAAACAAGAGTTTCGACCATTTTAAGGTCAGATTTGATTGTTCAAGGTTCGTTAGTGGACCAATTGCCTTTACAGGTGTTAGGAGAGGATACTGATCCAAAAGCCATATGTCAGTGGTTAGTGTCTACCTCCCCAGGCTTAAATCCCCTGGATGCATCTGCAGATAGTGGATCTGACATAGGTGCAGATCGGCAACTTGTTGACAATGATTCAGATATTACCTGATAAGTCACAAGGAAGTGTCTTCACAGACATTAGAAGGGAACTTTGATCTTTATGCTAAAATCGTTGGATCATTGTTTACCTTCCCAGAATTCAAATCTGGAACCCTAAAAGGGAAACTAGCAACTTGTAAATTATGACTCAGATTCATCTGACGAGTTTAACAAGGATGGGGATTTGTGAACTCCCATTGCACCACCTGTGACCTCCTTAAGGATGGCTAAGGTGATTTTCCTTGCAGGTACAGCTGGAATATGGAGCTATGAGAGGAGTGATACACTTGTGAGAAAGAGTGTAAACACGAGTGGAGAGAAGAGTGAAACACATGTGAGGTATACTAAAACACAATCACACACTCACAGTGAGGAAGAAAGAGAAACTACTTGTTATTTCTTTTCCAACCAAGTGAAATATGAGAACTCCTTCAGACGACGGCATACATTCCTTCTTTAAGGGGGAGATAAAAGCTTAAGTAATAGTTTGGAGGATTCCTCAACTAAGGGGGAGAAATAGCAGGGAGGAAGAAAAAGATCCTAAAAATGTACACTACACCACACCATTGTTGTTTCTAACTACGGATCCTATTGTACAGGAGAGGTGGTAAACACAAGGTGATTTCCTAGTAAGGGAAGAAGCAGTTAGGGGAGTACCATTGGTTTTTATCTGCGGATCCTATTGTACGGGAGAGGTGGTAAAACGAAGGTGATCTTCTTTAATCAGTTGATTCTCATAGGGGGAGAAGCAAGAGATATGGGCTTCTCAACAGGAAATGTGGTTGTACAAATGAAGATGGAACTACTTGAAGATATGTTCAGTCTAGAGGAACATCTACTTGGAATCTGGAAAATGTTAAATCTAGTCCAGAACTTTTCTACTATTTACTTTGCATTTCTGTTTATATCTTTTTCTTATTTGTTAGTTGAGTTATCCTCTAGGTATTTGTGTGTTATTGTCTAACAAACAAATAGGGGGAGATTGTAAGTCATATGTCATAGGCCTATTTGTATATTCGAGGATTCAACTCAACTCAAATAAGAATATAATAAGTAAATAGTGGATCGACCGTCAGAGAGATCTCGCAAAGTAATATCTGTCAAAGGATTCAGAAACAAGGTTCATCTACAGACTTGAGGAGTTAATTCACTGGAAGAAGTTCAAGAAGTTGATCATGCCTCAGTGATATAAATCAAGATCGTGGATTTAATCAAGTGACAGAGATCTCGTCAGAGTATCATTAATTACAAGGATTTAATCTGAAGAAAATCAAAGCGTCAAAGTCAAGACATGAAAAAACGTCACGGAAGTTAGTCACTCATGAACCAGACAGTACATCGAGTGTCAACGTTGAAGTGGCGGAATTGATTCATAATTCTCAGTGATTTTCAGAAGATATTCAGAAGAATGGATGCTGCTCAGGGTTAGTATTAATTCTCTATTAATTAATTAAGTCATATAATTTAATTAAGTAAATAAATTATATCTGCAAGGATTAATTTATTGATTAATTAAATTAATTGATTAATTAATTCAGAATTAATTTTAGGAATTTTCAGAATTTTAATTGGATTAAAATCTGCATTAAATCAGCAAGACAATTGAAAATGAACTAGCATGACAATCAGGATTGTCATACCGATTGTCATGCTAGGCCATTTTCAATAGTCTCACCGAAAGTTACACTAGGAGGAGGATTGTCTTGCTAGTTCATTCTGATTGTCATGCTAGTTCATTCTGATTGTCATGCTAGTTCATTCAGATTGTCTTGCTAGTTCAATCCATTGTCCTACCGATTGTCTTGCTGAGCTCAGGATTGTCTTGTCAGTTCAATTCTATTCTGTTGATTAAAAAGAAGCAGACAAGCAGCAGTTCTTTTTTATCCATCCAATACACAAGTCAAAAACAAGAACACAGAAAGAAAAAGCAGCCGCCTCTGAAACATTCCATTTTTCATCTGCTTAATTCAAGATCAATTTCTAGATTGTAAAGTTAAATCCAATCAACTAGAAATCTTTATCTTGTTCTTGTGTAACAATCTAGCGGATCAAAATCCCTAGAACTTAATCTCAAATTGCGTTTAGCATTTGAATCTTTTTATTACAAAAATAGAAAAAGTTCATGTTGAATTTATTCTAGATTTGTGATAATTAGTTTGAGATTAATTCCTTGTAATCGATATAGTTGTTGTAACACCTTTCAAGTTTAATAATATTCTTATTTAACTTGAATTTTGTTTCACATTTTTTATTCCGCATTTAATTCGATTATTCGGTATAGTTTGTATTCAACCCCCCTTCTACAAACACATTGGGACCTAACATATTTGTTCATCACTGAGAGAGAACAGTTCCATTATAACAGAGTTTATTATATTGAATACATCTGTTTTCTGTTACTTGTGCTTTAAATCGATTTGATTGTATTCTACACTATATTCAACCCCCTTCTACAGTGTTGTGTGACCTAACAAGTGGTATCAGAGCATATCTGTTAACACACATACAGTAAAGATCCAAAACAATCATGTTTGAAGAAGCAGAAAATCCAACCAAGCCCGCCAAAACTGAAGAAACTCCAAAGACTCAAACCCACAGTCGATATGAGACTATCAGGGTTCCCATGCTGAGACCTTCTGAGTATCCCATATGGAAAGTGAAGATGGTTATGTTTCTGGAAGCTACAGATCCAGAATACCTTGACAGAATTTATGAAGGACCGCATAAGCCAAACAAGCTCTCTGTTGTAGTTGCAGATCAGCCAGCAAAGACCATACCAAAGGAGAAAAGTGAATACACAACTGAAGATATCTAATCTATTGCCAAGGATGCAAAGGTAAGGCATTTGCTGCATAGTGCCATTGATAATGTCATGTCAAATAGGGTAATTCAATGCAAGACTGCAAAGGAGATATGGGATGCTTTGGAAACAAGGTGTCAGGGAACTGATGTAATCAAGAAAAATAGGAGGACTATACTCACTCAAGAGTATGAGCACTTTGACTCAAAAAGTGATGAGTCATTAACTGACTTATATGACAGATTTGTCAAACTCTTGAATGATCTGTCACTGGTGGACAAGGAATATGACATTGAAGATTCAAATCTAAAATTCCTTTTAGCTCTTCCTGAAATTTGGGATTTGAAAGCTACTATTATAAGAGACAACTATGCCCTTGATGAAACTACTCTTGATGAAATTTATGGAATGCTCAAGACTTATGAACTTGAGATGGATCAAAGAAGCAAGAGACATGGGAGAATGTCAAGGACAGTTGCTCTTAATGCTGAGGAATCCCCCAAAGTGGTTGTCTCAAAGAAAGGAAAAGGAAAGGCTCTCATCATAAAGTCTGATTCAGAATCATCAAGTTCTGATGATGATGATTCAGAAACTGAAAGTCTACCTGAAGTAGATACTGATGAAGAGATGATGAAGCTGTGTGCTCTTATGGTGAAGGGTATCACAAAGATAGCCTACAGGAAATTCAGAAGGGGAAAGAAGTTTTCCAGGAAAGGTAGAAGTTCTGATAAGAAGGGCTTCAGAAAATCTGAAGGCAAAGGAGGAAAGCCTAACAGAGGAGATTACTCAAATGTCAAATGCTACAACTGTGGTGAGAAAGGCCACATATCTCCTGACTGCAAGAAAGGAAAGAGTGATAAAGGCAAGGCTCTTGTCACAAAGAAGAAAAGCTGGACAGACATTTTAGATTCTGAAGATGAGGAGAACTATGCCTTGATGGCAAATGCTGATAGCAGTTCTGATGCTGCTGAGTTAAAGGTACCTCAAACAACTTATGCCTTTCAAACTAATGATATTACTGAGTTGAGATTATATCTTAAAACCATGTTTATTAGCTATAGAGATCAAATTTTAACATGTGAAAGATTAACTTCTAAAAATCTTGCTTTTAAAAAGAGGAATGATTATTTAGAAAAGGAGTTAGTTATGTTCCATCGAACTCAGAAGGATAGAGATGATGCTTTCTGTGTTAGAGATGAAGTGCTAAAAATGAATAAATCTCTAAAAACTGAGTTAGAAAAGGAGAGAGAGGTTATCAGGACTTGGACTAACTCTGGCAGAACAACTCAGGATATACTAAGTAGTGGGAACTGGAAAGAGGGATTAAGTTATGGAGATGAGAAAAGTGAAAAAGGAACTGAACAAATTAAGCCAATTATTGTTAAACAGACTACTAAGCCAAAGGTAAATCCTGTTAAATCTGTAGCTAAAACTATAAAGTCTGATTCTGAAAAGATGAAAGACATTGAGATAGAAGTGATAGCAGAGTCAACTTCTGACAAATTAGAACAGGATAAACCAACTGAAGTTAACATAGGCTTAACAATGAAGAAGCAGGTTAAACATAAGCTGAAAGAGATTACCAGTGTAAACAAGGTAAAGGTAGCTAGGAAAAATAGGAATGGAAAGGAAAGTGTGAATAAAAGCAACAATTATATGCCTGTTCCTAATGCTCCTAGAAAGAAATGCTATAACTGTGGAAACTCTAACCATCTGGCTTCTTTTTGCAAGAAGAATAAGAATATAAACTCCTTACCTTCTAAGTCAGGAGTTAAGAGTCAGTCTGTTAGGTTTAAGCCACAAAATCCTTGTTTTCATTATGGTAGTACATGGCATTCCATTTATACTTGTAAGGAATATCATAGTTTGCACTATGATTATTATCAGATAAAACCTTCTTTGAAAAAAATTGCTTTAATTCCTTCTAGTATAAAGTATGATGCAAAGTATGATACTGTTAATACTGATAAGAAAAATGTTAGCATAAACGCTGATGTTAAATCCGCTGCAAATGTTAACAAACTTAAAAAGGCCAAAGGATCCAAGCAAGTTTGGGTCCTTAAAACTAACCATTAGTGGTCTTTGTGATTGCAGGGCAACAGGAAGAACATCCTAGTTCTGGATAGTGGATGTTCAGGACATATGACTGGAAATAAAGCCCTGCTATCAGATTTTGAGAAGAAAGTTGGCCCAGAAGTTTCTTATGGAGATGGAAACATTGGAAAAACTCTGGGATATGGCAAGATCAATCTTGGGAATATCATCATTGAATTAGTAGCTCTTGTCTCAGGACTTAAACACAATCTGTTGAGTATAAGTCAAATCTATGACAGAGGTTATCATGTGGATTTCTTTGAAGAACACTGTGAAGTTATAAGTAATTCTACAGGCAAAGTGGTTCTGAAAGGATACAGGCATGGTAACATTTATGAAGCCAGACTTTCAACAAGTACTGATGGTTCTGCAATTTGTCTGTTGAGTAGAGCATCAATTGAAGAAAGATGGAATTGGCTCAAGAAACTCTCTCATTTAAATTTCAACAATATAAATGAACTTGTAAAGAAAGATCTTGTGAGAGGACTTCTAAAAATAGTATTTGCTCCTGATGGCCTTTGTGATTCATGTCAGAAGGCAAAACAAAGAAAAACCTCTTTCAAGAGCAAAACCGAGTCATCAATTCTTGAGCCTTATCACCTACTACATGTTGATCTATTTGGTCCAGTAAATGTCATGTCTATTGCAAAGAAGAAATGCTATAGTTATAGTGGATGAATACACAAGATACACTTGGGTGTATTTCTTGTACAAGAAGACTGAAACAACATCTACTCTAACTGATCATGTCAACCAGTTGGATAAATTGATCAAAGATTCTGTTAAAATAATAAGGAGTGATAATGGCACTGAATTCAAGAATTCAATCATGGAAGAGTTCTGTAAAGATCATGGAATCAAACAGGAATTTTCTGCACCTGGAACTCCACAGCAAAATGGAGTTATAGAAAGAAAGAACAGGACTCTCATTGAAGCTGCACGAATAATGTTTGATGAAGCAAAGCTACCAACCTATTTTTGGGCTGAAGTTGTGCAGACTGCTTGTTTTACACAAAATGCTACACTTATAAACAAGCATGGAAAAATACTATATGAGATGGTGAAGAAAAAGAAGCCAAATCTGAAATATTTTTAAGTATTTGGTTGCAAGTATTTTGTTCTTAAGACTCATCCTGAACAGCTGTCAAAATTTAATCTAAAAGCTGATGAAGGAATTTTTGTTGGATATCCACTTTCCACAAAAGCCTTCAGAGTCTACAATTTAAGAACAAGAGTTGTCATGGAATCTATCAATGTCTCTTTTGATGATAAGAAGATTACTGGACTTGAAAATTTTGATGATCATGATCAGCTGAGATTTGAGAATGAAGATTTAAATTCTGATTCTGGAAATTCTGATGACTTAAATCCTGATCCTGTAAGTTCTGATGGATTAAGTTCTGATGTCGTTGAAACTGTGGTAACAACTCTAAAGGAAAATGCACATGTCCAGGGGGAGCAAGCTGAAGAACCTACCACATCTCAAGACTCTCGAGAAGCATCAGAACCTGTCACTGGCTCTTCAAGTTCTGATTCATCTAGTTCTGATGAGCCAAATTCTGATAATTCTGGAAGCTCTGATTCTTCAACTCCTGAAAAATCAAATTCAAATTCTAGAGTCTCAGAGAGCATAACTACAGGGGGAGCATCAGAAAATGTTGATGGAGACAGCATGGATCATGGGGGAGGATCTAGTTCTACTTCCATCTGCAAGAAAGTGGACTAAAGCACATACACTTGATTTAATCATTGGAGATCCTGAAGCAGGTGTCAGAACTAGAACTGCAACTTCAAATTAATGTCTCTATCATTCTTTTCTATCTCAGACTGAACCAAAGAAAGTGGAAGAAGCTCTTCAAGATGCTGATTGGGTGCAAGAAATGTAGGAAGAGTTAAATGAATTTGAAAGAAATAAAGTCTGGACCCTAGTGCCAAGACCAAAGAACAGATCAGTTGTTGGTACAAAATGAGTGTTCAGAAACAAAACTGAAAGTGATGGCATAATTACAAGGAATAAAGCAAGACTGGTTGCTAAAGGCTACTCTCAACAGGAGGGTATTTATTATGATGAAACATTTGCATCAGTTGCTAGATTAGAAGCCATAAGGATCTTTTTGGCTTATGCTGCTCACAAGAAGTTTAAAGTCTTTCAAATAGATGTGAAAAGTGTTTTTCTCAATGGAGAATTGGAAGAAGAGGTATATGTTGAACTACCTTCAGGCTTTGTAGATCCTAAATTTCCCAATCATGTCTACAGGATTGACAAAGCACTTTATGGCCTTAAGCAAGCTCCAAGAGCATGTTATGAGACATTAGCTCAATTCCTTCTGGAAAGTGGCTTTCACAGAGGCACAATTGACAAGACTTTATTCTACCTCAACCATGGAAAGGACTTACTTTTGGTACAGATATGTTGATGATATCATATTTGGTTCTACTAATTCCAAACTGTGTGAGAAGTTTGCAAAACTAATGCAGTCAAGATATCAAATGAGTATGATGGGAGAACTCA
The DNA here is from genome assembly GCF_009905375.1 of Apium graveolens. Classification (NCBI taxonomy): domain Eukaryota; kingdom Viridiplantae; phylum Streptophyta; class Magnoliopsida; order Apiales; family Apiaceae; genus Apium; species Apium graveolens. The sequence goes on along the minus strand of NC_133657.1, from coordinate 19,514,620 downwards.
GCTATTTTCTGGGCCTTCAAGTTAATAAACTGAAGAAGGCACTTTTATCTGTGAATCCAAGTATACCAGAAATTTACTGAAGAAATTTGGAATGCAAGATTGATCAACTGCATCCACTCCCATGGCCACTGCAACCAAGTTAGATAAGGATACTGGTAAATCAATAGATATTACTAACTACAGAGGTATGATTGGCTCCTTACTATATCTAACTGCAAGTAGACCTAATATCATGTATGCTACCTGTCTTTGTGCAAGATTTCAGGCTGATCCAAGAGAACCTCACTTATTAGCCGTGAAAAGAATTTTCAAGTACCTTAAGGGTACAGCTGATCTAGGATTGTGGTATCCTAGGGAATCCGATTTTAAGCTAATTGGTTACTCAGATGCAGATTTTGCAGGATGCAAAATAGATAGGAAAAGCACTAGTGGAAGCTGCCAATTTCTTGGAGGCAGATTGGTTTCTTGGTTTAGCAAGAAACAAAAGTCAATTTCCACATCAACTGTAGAGGCAGAATATATTACTGCATGAAGCTGTTGTGCACAGATTCTTTGGATGAAGAATCAGTTACTGGATTATGGGTTAGAATTTTCTAAAATCTCTATTTACTGTGATAATCAAAATGCTATTGCTATGATAGGTAATCCAGTTCAACATTCAATGACAAAGCACATCAGCATTAGGTACCATTTCATAAGGGAACATGTGGATGAAGGTACAGTGGAATTGCATTTTGTTCCAACAGATCAACAGCTAGCAGATATCTTCACAAAACCACTATGTGAAGCTACTTTTATAAGATTGGTAAATGAACTTGGAATGGTTTCAGGTTCTTTCTCTAAATCTGCTTAGTTTTTGTTCTCATGCATCAGACTTTATGATCAGTGTTTACAGATTGTATTATCTATATGTAATATGTGTTTAACTTGAAAATTCATTAAATGCTGATTGTTATCTGATGTGATTTATATACTCTGATAAGTGTTTTGAATGTTTAGTGGCTATTCAATCCAATGAGGATAACTGTGCTAGATTCTGACCTAGTAGTCTTTAACATTCTAGAAATCTCATGTTTAAATTAGTTGTTTATGTGGAAACTCATTAACACAACCAGATTCTGATATTGAGCTTAGTCAAGTTTACTTTGTGTATCTTATTACTAAGTCACAAACTAGATTCTTGTTTCTTATCTGTCAAATTCTAATGTCAGTAAATCTTAAGAATGAACTAAGTGCTGATAAGACTCACTTATTAAAAGAAAAGAAAAGAAAAGAAAAGAATAAAAGTCAGGTACTCCTTTGAGATCAAGAGTAAAAATATGGAAGGGAAGACCCAAGTGCATTGCTGGTATTAAGTAATATGCATTAGAAAAGCAAAAAAATTTCTTGGTGACTTTTCACACTCTATGATTACTGGAGAAATACTTTGATAACAGCAAAAATTCTGATAAGCAGTCGTGACTCACTTACACTGAGAAGCCACTGTAAAAAGGAATTTCAAAAGATGCATAAAATGAGCACAAACAGTTGAGGTGGACTCTTGCATAAATTTGTTCTATAGTAGACATCATGACTGATGACAGATTTTAAGCATTTTTCTGAGTTATGCCTTACTTCTAAGATGTACTGAAGTTGATCAGACTTTAATCTTTATCTGATATTTTGCTGAATACACACAATTTCACTCCATATGAATGATGAAAATTATTATGGTGATTAAGTTGTTTTTGACAAACAGTTAAGTGTCATTTGCATAAATTCTGAGGACAAGTTCTGATGGAAGTTCTGATGATTAAACTCTGAAGAAAACAAGTCAGTATTTGTATGAAGAATCACAGAAAAAGATATTCACTTTTTGAGTACAGAAGCCATGTTCTGATGATTATTAAAAATCTGATATAAGTTAAGTTCTGATATTAAATCCTGATGGAATCCTTGATGCTTACGTGGAATTTTTCTTTACTTGACTTATTTGTGGCAAAATCTGAAACAGTCATATTTAAATCAGAATAAATTTGGGTGAGATAAAAACAGTCATAATCGATATGGGTTCGTGGTTAACTTGTATGTCCTAAAAAAACTGCATGTGCACGATAATTATTGCTTATTTTACGTGCCCATTAACTCCTGCTCTAACCGTTTATTGACTGTTCATACGGTGCCAGGTGTAAAGTGTATCCCATGCTTCAAAAATATAACTGTTGAGTGGAGAGAGTATATATGTGGGAGTTAAAGGATTTTCTAATCTTTTACTTACTTTTCTATTATTAATCTCTTTTACTTTCTCTCTCTCTCTAATATTCTCTGAAGCGTTTTCTTTCAGGACTTTTAACAAACAATTTGCAAACACTCTCTTTATCACTTAATTTATTACATAGATGGCACCAAAAGACGTAATTTTCAATGGAGCTAAGTTTGTTCCTAACAACTACTCTGCCATTCTTAGCAAGGCTGAAGCTCCATCAGAACTTCACTTCACTCAGGATTTTCTCGCTAATTCTGATATTGGGTACGCTCTGACCCAACCTGATACAGTCTCTGGAAATCAAGTGCTGGAGTTCTGGAGAAGTGGAGTATATGATGATGGTGGTGCTCAAGGGTCCCCAAGTATTATCTTTTCATCAGGGGAGGATGAGCATGTCGTGACATTGGCCACGGTTCGATAAGCACTGCAGCTGCCTGAGAACTGTGTTTACTCTACTGTTGAGGAGCCAGTTCTTCAAAATATGATGGCCAGTCTAGGGTATGAAAAGACATTGGCTAAGCTGGGTCAATTGAAGAGACCTTACATAAGGAGGGAATGGAGTTTCTTCTTTGACTGCATTACCAAGGCTTTTGCAAACAAATGTTCAAACTTTGATACAATCCCCATATTCAGTCAACAAATCGGCACGAGTTCATGCATCTAAACCTGTGATAATTGAAGCTGAGAATATTACTTCTCAGAAAGAGAAAGCAGCTCAAAGTTCTGATACTTTGAAAAGGAAATCTGTAAATTTTGATGCTGCTGAAGCAACTCCTTCATTGGCAAGGAGATTGAAGAAAATAAAGGCTAGGAGGTATTTGGCTAAGGCTATATCAGAAGATACTGAAGAAGCTGAGGAAGGGGATCAGGAATCTCTGATCTCACAAGAACAAATTATCATTAAGCCCTTCTAGCTCAAGCCAAAGACACTGCTAATGACACAGTTGTTACCCCTCCTGTATTATCTATTAAAGCTACAGATGATGCTAAAGAACAAACTGATAATTCTGAAATAGATATTCATAATTTGAATATATACCTGAAGTTCTTTATCTGGAAGCTCCATCTACATCAAAGACACCAGCTCTGGAGATAAATTCTGCTGATCAGAATTTAGATGATGTTATTCCTGAATCTCCAGTTGCTTCATACACTGTTGAGCTGTCAGAACAGAATGAGTCTTCCTCAAGTTCTGATAACAGTGTTTCTGTTGAGACTCTAGTACCTACTCTGGGCAAGGAAGAATTGGTGAAGAAATTTGTTGAAAAGGAAGCACCTATTCCTTGGGAGGATACTCACAGAGGTGTTGAGTGGACCAAGAAGTGGAATGAATCAGATTTTATTCCATGTTCTAAAATTCTGACAGGGAATATTGCAAAAGCTGATGAGTTGCTCACAAATGCTGATTTCAAAACACAACTCAACATCACAACTCTGTCTACAAAACATCTTCAAGGTCTACATACTTCTACTCATGAAAAGGTTGATACACTCAGGGAACAAGCTGATAAGGTCAATCTACATATCAAGCTTGACAAGAACAGGTATATCAGACCTATTTCTGAAAAAGTTGCAGCCATTGAGAAAACTCAAGAGAAGCAACAGGCCCAAATTATTGAGGTTCTGGCTAATCAAGCTTCTCAAAAAGCTCAATTGGATGAAATCCAATCTTCAGTTGAACTTCTTCTTTCTCTCTTACTTCCTGATGATGCCAAAAAGGGGGAGAAGGTAGTTAAGTCCAAATGCTCACCTACTCAAGAACTGAAGAAAAAGGATGATAAAGGTGATGACCAGGGAAACTATGAAAAGAGCACAGGTTAAAGAAAAGTTCAAGGAAAATCTTCTATTAAAAAAAAGTCAAGTTCTGATGTTGTGAATGCTCAAAGATTGAAGTCAAGTGGTGATAAGTAAAGTCTGATGTCAAGTTCTGATATTCTAATTCAGTCAGGATCTGAAGACTCTCAGAAGTTTTTGCAAACTCTGAAGTTAAAGGGGAAGCAGACTATTGTTTATTACTAAGATCCTAAAATCCAGACACTTGATGAGGAGATAGCAAGAAGATTATTTCTAAAACCCAATCCAGGAATGGATTAAGAAACTCTCAAGGAGGAAGAAGCTAGATTTGCTGCTGAGAAGACAAATCCTAAGTCTAAAGCTTCTGATGCAAAAAAACCTCCAATGCCTAAGGAAAAAGGCATTGTGATCAAGGAAAAGTTAAAATCTGAAACTTCAAAGTTCAAGACTAGATCACAGACTGAGAGTGATCCCAAAGACAAAGGGAAAGGAAAAATTTATGAACCAACCAAGTCATTGAACTTGAAAACTTCTCAAGATCTGATGAAACCAGTGTGTAAGATGGTTCAAGTAACTAATGATAATCTTGTTGAAGATGAAACTGTTCAAATTCTGAAAAGAAGAAAGATAAATGAAGATTCTAAAACAACCTCTGACACTGCTCAAGTTGTTGTTTAGAATAAAGGACAGGAAGGTACAGAAAAAATAGCAAATTCTGATCAAGCTATCAAGACATCAACTACTGACAACGCTCAAGTTGATTTGGGTGAAATGATAATTATTGATAAGAAGAAGCTGTTATGGAAGAAAGCTATGCCAGTTGAACCAAAATCCAGTCTCGTGATTAATCAACTCGCTACATTTTGGTTGAGAGCCAAGCAACCTAGAGATAGAGCTGGATTAGGTTCTGACGAAGAGAAGATTCAAACAGGAGTAGAGGTTACTCTAAGAGATCCTTTCATATTGACAGACAAACCATATGAACAAATCAAACAAAGGCACCTTGACAAGGTGTTGTCTGCTCAAATTATGATAGATGCTCATGAAAAAGAGAATTTAAAAGAGAAATTGATCTTATTTCTCAATGATGGAAGGACTTATAGATTAGCTGATACTGATGTATTAAAGAAGTCTATTAGAGAACTTCAACATATTCACTATCTTCTGGAAGTAAAATCTGATGTTACAAGAAGATGGTCAGAATATATTTTGAAGGCTATAAGAGATCTATTCAGAATCTCTGGTACAAAGACTTCTCATTACAATCCAATGATTACTGAAGGTGATGGAAGAGAAATTCCTATGATGAAGAATTCTGCTAAGGTGGAAGTTATTCCGAAAGGAAGATACTTATGTTATAATGAAAACTCTTCACATCCTAAGGTTATTAGACTTGGTGATGGACTTGAAAGAACATCCATTCAAGCTCTCAGAACAGCCATTTATCAAATTGGTGATAGTAAAGAAGAAGAACTGATGCAGGTCAAAGCACAGTTAGCTGAAGTTCTGAAGAAAGCTGAAGATAATCTGATAAATGATTTTGTTAAGAATCATTATGGATTCAGATTGATTCAGTGATGTTGGTAAAGCTGGATGTTTTGTAAGTTGTAATTAATAGTCTTATTAAACTCTTATTGCATTTGAACTTAAATGTTTTTGACATCATCAAATCTATTAACTTGTATATTCTTGCATAATTTACAAGTTGGGGGAGATTGTTGGATATATTTGAGATGTCATGTCTAATATATTTCATGTTTAGTTTTAAGATCTTAACTAACTGGAAATATCAGTTCTTACTGGAATCAGGACTTACTGGAAGTCAGGACTTAAGTATATCAGGAATTAGATTATCAAAAGATAATATCAGAAGATGGATATCAGAACTTAAGTACTGGAGGACTAACAGTTAAGGAAGGAAGCTGATTTACAGGAAAGAAGATCGAGACTAATACAAGATGAAGATATGCATGGAAAGAGTTAGAGGACTAGAAGAATTATATAAGATATCTGATTGATATATTTTAGGAGACATAATTATATTCCATATCAATTAGAAATTATCTTGTAACTGTGTGTCTATATAAACACAGACATAGGTTTACTCTATAAGAGTTACGATCATCGAGAAGATCATACAATTGTAACCTAACAACTCTCGTGATATTTGTTCATCACTGAGAGAGAACAGTTCCATTGTAACAGAGTTTATTATATCGAATACATCTGTTTTCTGTTACTTGTGCTTTAAATCGATTTGATTGTATTCTACACTGTATTCAACCCCCTTCTACAGTGTTGTGTGACCTAACAAGAATGGTCTGATCCGGATATTAAGCAAGTCCACAAGGATAAGAAGGCCATGAATATTCTATTTAATGGTGTTTATGGTGACATGTTTGACAACATCATAAACTGCAAAACTGCTAAGGATGTCTGGTATACCATTTAAGACATATGTGATGGAACTGAGCAGGTAAGGGAAAATAAAATGCAACTCTTGATTCAGCAATATGAGCATTTTCATTGTGAAGAGGGGGAGTTACTTACTGACATATTTAGTAGATTTCAAAAACTACTAAATGCTCTTAAGTTTTATGGAAGAGTCTATCAAAAAAAAGACTCAAACCTCAAATTCTTTAGATCTCTACCAAAGGAATGGAAACCTATGATAGTCTCATTAAGAAATTCTCAAGATTACAAGAAATTTACCTTGGTCAGACCGTATGGGATTCTAAAGACTTATGAGCTTGAAATAGAGCAAAATGAGAAGCTGGAGAGAGGAAGAAAGAAAGGAGAATCCATTGCATTGGTTGTTGAGCAAGAAAAGGAGAAGGAGATCAAGGTTGATGCTGCTGAATCTGCACCAAACCCTAGAGTTTATGAATGCAAGGGAAAAGGGCTTTTAGATGAACATGAAGAACATCTTAGTCAAGATGCCATGGATGATATAGATGAGCATCTGGCTTTTCTATCCAGGAGGTTTTCCAAGCTCAATTTCAAGAAGAATTTTGGAGCATCCAAGTCAAACAGAAACATTGTTGACAATTCTAAATTCCAGCGTTTCAAGTGTGGCTTGGCAGGTCATTTTTGTAACATCCCCAAATTCGGGGTCGGGATTGGGTGTCACTAAACAACTTTAAATAATATAAACATGTATATTAAAACAAATATACTGATAACCCCTCATTATTCCGGATCGCTTACAGGTTATGGTATGAAACAAGAATCTAAGCTTTTAAAATTACAATAACTAAGTACAATTTCGTTACCTCTTTACTAACTTCCTCGTATTATTCACTCTGACACCTCCAAATTCCTTCAGCTGGAATATCTCCACTTTTGTTGTCTATTAAAATTTATTCACTCTTGTCCTCATTTGATACTGAAAGAAATAAGAATTCACAAAGCAAGAGTGAGCCAAAAATGCCCAACAAGTATCATGAATGGTTTCCAGGTATCAGATTAAAGAAACTTCTGGAAACAATCTTTAAAGGATATTAAAACACTTTTATTTATATAAAACAGTTGAGCGAATAAAACATGGGCCCTTCTTGGCCTTTAATCATAAACCACATTTCTCTGTAAAGGAACAGTGAACATTTGACTGATTCATCTCTTGAATCAAATCTTTGTTTAATTTTGTAATCATAAACTATTCAAGAAGGAATATCGTTAATGGCGATCAACAATAAATTAGATTGGACACTAGAAACCAACATATGCACTATATCCTGCTGATCAATCAGGATATAGCGCGGATCTATACCCAACTACATAAACCACCAACATATAGGGTACCCAGGAAACTATGGCCTAATAATCAAGGGTCCAGCCATCCCTGGCCCTTAGGGTCCAGCTCATTCCTAACCCTCATCATAACCATCCAGTCCGTGGAGTATTTTGATGTCAAATCATTTTGATTTCAAAACATCCCGATTCAGGGTTCGCAAATAACCCGAAAAAATGGGTATTTGCTCAAGAGATCAATCGATAATCAAGGAAAAAGATCAAAAAGGGTACTTACATAAATAAGAGTAATTACAGCGAAATATAAAAGCATTTAACTATTCTGAACTTAGAATAGGAGTGAAAAAATATTTGCAGTATTTTAGAAGAAAGTTGAGGAATACTTGCCTCACTTGATAACCCTCTGATCTTTAACTATCTGCCATATCACTCAGTCCTGATGTATCTGTATTTCCATTGACAGGCCCTTTAACCTTTCTTATCATTCACCATTTTAGGTCTATATCTATTCTGAATCCACTCGCTTCATTATTACACGTAATCAGGCTTTACTTTTACAATCTATGTCTAGCCTTGAATGCCTCGCACTATGTGTATCTATCATAAAAGATACCATTCAATTAACCGACAATATATAATTGTCTAATCTATACGCTTATCTTTATCGTCTATCCGCTCGATAATAACAGATAAGGATCATCTTTAATCAGATAGAGTTTAATCGACACGTGGACTCATAATTCACATAACACATAACACATAAGGCATGTATCACATATTTCATATAACATATAAATCAGTTCGTCAAAACATTCGACTAGATATGTCCAAAACTGAAATCGAGTCGAAATACAATTTTAAGATATTTACCAACTCAGAAACGTTTACAAAATTAAGCGGCCTTTCGAAACGAAAGATTTTATGTCTCGGAAGTATTTTTCATGAAAGCAGAATATTTTTCTGAATCTAGACGCGTTCGTTTTATATTAAACAGAAGAAGAGTCTATTTAATACAATTTTTTTTGAACATTTTTTGAAATTAAAACGGGGCTCCGGATCAATTTATAATTCAATAATAGAGCTCAAACACCCGAATCTGACTTTAAAATAATTTAATATTAATTATTGGGCTTTGAACAAAATTTTAAAATAATATTTTAAAGCTCGAACTATTTTTCGGAGGTTTTAAATCAAAATAATTAATTAAATCTAATTAAATAATCAATTAATAACTAATTAATAACTAATTAAATTAATCAATCAATTAATATTTAAATTAATTGACTAATTAAATAATTAATTAAAAACTAAAATTAATTAAATAATTAATTAAGATTTATTTTAGAATTAAAAATAATTTTTGGAATTAAAAATAAATAAATTTTGGAGTTTAAAACAAATAACAACAATTCCTGAAAATAATTAAAAAGCAAAAATACTATTTTTGAAAATAAAATAAGATTTTGATTTATTTTAAAATAAAAATTCTGTATAAACAGAATTAAATTGGGGAATTAGGTTTTTAAAGATCGAAATCGGGTTGTCGGGTCGGGAAATTGGTCATTGGTCGCCAAGAACACGAAGAACACTCAAGAGAATCAAACCTTCATTTCTATATGATATTGAACTCAGAATTCGACATATAATATACCAATTCGATAAGAAAAACGTTATCTATAACATGGCATCATCAAAACACATGAATCATGAAGTTTTGGATTTTCCGGAAAATTAAAGAATTAATTGGAATTATAAAAAATAACTTAAATTTTGAAGTTGGTTCTGCACCAAATCTGATGAGTGTTTTGGAAGGGTGGTGATGAGAGCTTCGATTTGATTACAAGAGCGTTTCAAACGGAGTCCGATAACGCCTCCAAATTTCAGTTTGATTCTCAAGAACACGAAGAACATTCAAGAACTTAATCCGAAAATCAAACAGCCTTTTGAGCATGTTATGGAACTCGAAATATAACATGTGATATATCAAATTGAATGGAAGAAGATGCTCTACAACATACAATCATCAAATTAGACAAACCAAATCATTTATGAAAATTCATATTTTTACCAAATAATTCGAATTTTTGTAAAAACTCATAGAAAAATACCGATGAAATCTAGGACAATATGGATGATTAAACTGGATTCTACGCGTTGAGAGCTTCGATTTGACTACTTGTACGTCGAAATCCGACTTCGGTAACACCTCCAAATCTTGGTTTGATTATGAAGAACGCGAAGAACACTCATCAGTTTCTCTCGATAATTATGAAATTTTACTAACTGATTATGACTATACGAATAAAATGAAATAATAAAAGGGCTATATATATTTATGGAATATTGGTTCGTGTTTGATCATATTGGATCGATAAATTAGTTACTTAGCCGCTAAGTAACTACAAAAACGAGTATTGGATCGATAAATTAGTTACTTAACCGCTAAGTAACTGCAAAAATGATTCGATTTGATACCTATATTCAATAATTATCCAAACAGGGCTCTTTATAAAACATTTTATACGAAAACAATGTAATATTATCCCGTCTTACGAGAATACGGGTTTTGTTAATTTATCGAAATGATTATCGTCTCGAAAATTTTGCGCCGGGACGCGTACGGGTCAAACCGTACTCCGGATCGAAAAATTCAAAATAAGGAAAATGTCTGGAATTATCAGATTAGGTTAGGAAGGAGTTTTCCAAAGAGTTTCGGGTTGTAAAAACGGTTGAAGTTGGACGATTCTCGACTTTAAAAATAGTTTTATAATTACTCAGAAAATAATTAATAAATTCATAAATCATTATAAAATCGTATAACACTCCAAAAATTACCATAAAAATACCATAATCATCTATATTTAATTTTGGACATAATAAAATTAACATACCTATATTTTACCACATATAAACATCCACATATCAACACTAATCATTAGATAATTCACCAAAAAAAATCACATAATAATCATTTAATAACTATTTATTGATAAAAATAATTGCACGATATTTCCCGGATATTACATTCTTCCCCCCTTAAAAGGATTATGTCCTCAGAATCACACTAAGGATCAGATAATGATACATTCAAGTATCTCACTTCCATTTTCTCAGGTTGATCCCTCAACCTTACAACCTTTCATAAACTTTAACTCGCCACATCAATCATTACTCAACAGCCTATTACTTACATCCTATTCTATTAGTTGTTCTTATAACTCCACTCAAGTCTCCATCTTATATATATATATTGGAGCCAAATTACTCTTCCTGAGTATACACATATAAACACCCTATGAACCTGCTATATGGGTGGCGGTGGAGCCAACTCATTTCCACTTATCCTGCCTATTTTACTGTCTCAAAAAGACCCTCATAACGCATATTAATTCTCTTTTTCTTTCTAATTCTAGTCATGCGTGCTCATGAACGTTTCCAACAGTTACTAGCGGTTGAACCTCATTCCCACATGTTTCTTTGTTCAATCAACCTAGTTTGTAATCGCTTCCAATCACATTCAAGGCTCTTTAATTGTTCCCTTAATCTTCTTGTCCATCTGCGAATGATATACTGAAACAATGGAATATTCGATTTCTAACGTTCTCGAAATACTCCAGAATTAAGAATTAACGAGAAAATCTCGACTGGATATGATTGACGCACAAACTTATCATCATACCTTAATTTCTTTGAATCACAATCGAGTAAAGGAAATTTACTAACCTGGAGGTATCACCCGCATATTTTAACCCATGTTATCATTTATTTGGTTCCAAAGAGTTCTCATACGAAATTCAACTGCAATGCTCTCCCTTGATGTCTAGTCACATATAACATTTATTCTTTTCTTTATGTCATATTATCAGAAAGTCGTCTTGTATCTATTTTTGGAATAGCTTGAATCCCTTGAGTTAGCGATGTTGAGCTAAATTCTTATCCTTTTGTTCTGCTTTATTTAATGATCGTTCATCTAGGAGTGGTATGTATACTATTTTGGTTTGACATAATTCATCGTATACTGAATACTCCTGTCAAATCTCAAATCAAATAATATCGATCATTTACAATCAATTTCTGGATCTGATAACGTACCGCCATTTCTTCAAGTAGCAATTAACCCACTTATTGGACAAACTGTTCATTAATAAAAGAGAATGACTAGGTTTAGGATAACCTATCAATAATGATTCAATTGACGCTTTCCCCCATTTTTTCTTCATGTCTGGTCACTAGATATTTCTTTTATCCCTCGGTACTTAATCTTATTTCCGGGATGCATTCCCTATATCAATTCATAAATGTTTCATCAAACTCTTCACTTTACTTCCGTCCAAAAAGATTAATAATATCGATCAATTCCAATTCATATTTGAATCTGATAGCGCACCACAATCTCCTTGTAGCAATATCAACTTATCCCTTAGATACAGTATTCGTTAATAAAAGGATAGTTAGGTTTAGTTAACCTATCCTTAATAATTTAAATAACGCTTTCTTCATCTCTGGTTTTTAAGTGATTCTCTATATCGCTCCTTAATGAGTTATACTCATTTTTGAAAAGGTTGCGGTAATAGGTTCACCCTCTGATGCTGGCTTTGATTCTTCAATAAATATGACATTTACTTATATGTCCATCTATTTCCATTTTAATGACATGTCAATCAATACTTTCGTTTAAATTTCGATATTTGATCGTAGTCTTAGAATGAATTTCCTATCTCCAAATATAGGCGTCTCACTTCATTCCTTACATTAGCTCTGACATCCTGAAGTTCATAATTTTCTTGTATCCGGGACAATCTTATAAAATTTCTCTATCAGCCTTTTGATTCCACTTTCTTTTCTAGTCAAGTATTCCATTCTCATGACTCATTGTCTCTTCTTAACATAAGCGATTCCTTCTTTCTAATTGTACTGAATTGGTTATTATTAGATAAGCCATTTTGTGGCTAATACTGGAATGAAATCTTTCTATAATTATTTGAATTCTTGTCGACCGAACTATCAAAACCCATTGGCAACTATTTTCTTAACCTTATTTACACAATCACTAATCGCACAACTTTCATTTTTAATCCACTCCAACTATTCTCTGTCACATTTTTGGCTTCTTTGCATTGAAGATATGTTTCAAATTATTGAGGTTTATGCTCGCTATACATCATCTCTCCTGCATAATCAAGAGATCTTTTTCTTTAGTTCACATGACAACATTGTCAGCTTATATCATACATCAAATACTTGTATTCGCGAGTTCTCCGGTATTTTGGAATAATTATTGTCACCTTGTCGTTATATATTGATATACTTCCAAATCCTTTAATAAAACTTTATTGCAAATGATAAAATTTCTTTAATCGTCTAACAACATCCATATTGGCATAGTTTCCAATCTCTTCTTTATTCTCTTCCTTCCTTCTCTTGGCTCTTATCTATTGCAAAGGGCATATTTATCCAATTAAAGCCTCGCACACTTGTAGTAACATCACGCTAATTTCGCTAAACTTCTTAATTCTATTGGTGTCCGTACTTCCTCCAAGCTTCTCATTGTTTTGACTTCGTATCTAAAAATCGTATCACAATTTGACTTAATCTAATTGGAATCGATTTCCATCTAACTGGCCATAAGTTGGTAAAATTAACAAATTAACTCTTTTAATTGATCAATCGGACCAAGTGATGACTAGCTAAATGAAATCAGAGACCAATTATATAAAGTCAGTTTAGCTACAGCCATTTCTTTCATGAATCGAGATCACAATCATTTGGAGTATCAACAGGAATATTAATAACACATGGAAGTATACTTTTTCCTTTAAAAGTAGAGTATTTCTAAAAATTTGGGCAGCATCTCCTCTATATCATGGACTACCAGTCGGACTCAAGCCGACACCAACCATCAACCAAACAACCAACCAACCAAATCAATCCACCTCCATGAACTCATCATTTTACCATACTTCAGAACATATCATACTGATACCTACATATACTACTAACTAACATAGCATACATCTTTTTATCAAACTAGGGACATGACCATACCTTTCATTTATTCCTTCAAAATATCTCGGAACTCCAGTAATGAATATAAAAGTATTCAGTTGTTTCTCAAAAACTTAATTCCAGGATTCTTCTAGTTCATCATTAAGCTCTTTAATTAACAATACATATCCCTTATACCTGTTCATAAATCCGTTCTAAAGAAATCTTTTAATCTTATTTGCCACGACTCATACCCGTATATAGATGCCTTTAAGAACCTATATTGCATCTTTTAACCGATCAACGAATCCTTTGCCCTTGAGAATATATGCTTCTTCTCATTAGTTACCTTGTCTAACTTCGGATTGCCAACACATGGTTTCAACCAATATTATCATAATATGTGAGAATTCATTTAGTTTCAAAGCGTTACTTCTTAAGAAAATTCACAACTGGATCCCCATTTCTTCATTTCCACTTATGTCTTTCTATACGGAACCTTCGTTGTTAGCTCAACTATGAGCATCAAATTTACCATAACTCACTTACTTGAGTTGAACATCCTAACAATTCCTTGAAGAACATGCTCAAAATTTATTTATAACTAGAATTTCTTCGATCTTGAATCTTCATGGCAAGTATCTTCCACATGATTGAGGTACACTTCATCTTCACAATGTATTAATCGATTGTCCGGTTATTATTAAGAATTCCTTCATCTACTTCTGTTATCCCATCAATCATTTGCCTCGTCTGGTGTACGCAACTTTACTCTCTTATTTCTATGGTTAATTTACCTCATATGGTTTGCTAACTACTCCAATTCACACCCAAAATCTCAGACTCAAAACGTATCGTGTATACAGATTTTTGCTTCTGATTTGATGTCTTCGTAACAACCACGTTATTGGCATAGTGATTCTTCTCTGCACGAAAATGTCCACCATTTATTGGCTTGTAATTATTCATATTCAGCATGTAATTCCATCTGCGACACGGGGTCATTTCACTTCTTTTAGAATGCTCAAAGAGTAGACTATACACAAGAAGAAAATTTGTGTATATGATTCTGATTGGAAACCTTTTGTAAAGAATAAAAGTACAAGGAAAAAATCGGAAGGATCCATAAATCAATAAGTCATAATGGAAGAGGAAAGAATGAATGATGATTTAGAAATGAATGAGACAACCATATGTGTACTCAAGATGGCCAGTCTTTCATACTATATGGCATATAGCACATGATTAGGTGGCGTCCCACCAGACTCTTCATCATTTTAACAAAGTGTCACATCATAACACTGCTTGTCTCGATCAAAAAGAAATATTCTGAGAAGAGAAATAATTTGAAAAGGATACAATAAATTTTCTTTCCTTCTTGTCTCATATATTTATTACTGAGAGAAGTCCGCACGTATTCAAGAATCAAGAAGAGTATACGCAGTCGGGAAAAGAATGACATTGTTGGTCGCCATCTACCTTTCGCTTATGCATACTTGTAGGGCACATTCGAGTAACAGATTCCAGATTCGCGTCAGATGATAGATTCGAAATATTCTCTGGAAATACCTTTAACATTTTAATAATTTGAGCGTAATTATCTTCACGCTGAATTTTCCATCATAACTTCTTGCTTCATCACTGCCATATAAGTCTTGTATTTTTAGCGTCATGCTTCCATGTTTGATATTTTAATAATTCAACCATAATCGCGTTCTTACGGAATTTATAATCATAATTTCTAATTTCTTCTATGCCGCGTGGCGTAATCATTGATCATGCAACACCTCGATTCCATCGATAGGAATATTATTTTTCTTCAATTGTCTGGAAGATTCCTCCATTTTCTTCAATCATCCTCGAGCTTTTTTTGGGTCAACGAACCCATTTTAAACTTTAATAATGCCATAAATTGGACAAATAACGTTTCCGCGCATTGATTCGATTGTTGATACTATTAGACAAGGTTTGCACTCTTTTTTTTCGAGAAAATTTTAAACTTTTCCGTATTAGCGGGTCTACTTGGCCCTCTGAACTAACAATACCGGGTTCAACCAAGTATTCTTCCCGGTAATCTTATTACTTATAACAACAAGAACTCAAGTAGTAATTTGATAACCAATTTTTAAAACTCATTTGGTATAAAGATCTTTTTAAAATTCTGTTAAGAAAATCTTTTTCGAAAACTTATTTTAGAATTTTGAAAATCGAACATCTGGTCGTCCTTACTATAGGAATTGGTTGTTGATCTCTTCGACCATAACAAAGTACCTAATTGAAGAAACGACCACATATGGGTCCATCCACTTCAGTATATCTTCTACCCCTTATTGGTTCATTTCGTCTTCATTAGTCGGTAAAAACTTCATTTATCGTTGCATACCATTTTATTCGTAACTCTAACTCCAGTGTTGGCATCTGGTACTATCTTTGATATTTTTTTCGTCGTCCTTGATGTCATTCTTACCACCAATTAATGCAATTCAACGGTCTGTCGGTAGGTAAGGTTGCATCTTCTTTAAGTATACCTAATATAGTAGATGTCATTCCTTGCATGGCGCTCGAAAATTGACAAGAAACTTCTTACAACGATAGTGCCTTTGAAATTTGCAACGTTGGCTCTTCATCAGCTGCATCAACTTTTTTACCTCCAGTCTGAACCTTGTCTAACTACATAATTCTAAATTGGGTCATACCAAAACTCATCTATCTTTCCTTATACAAAATTCTCACAGAAATCAATCGCATTCTCCTTTAAAACCATTTTAAAAGCAGGGTAATTTAGCCAATCTCCGTCGAGCTGTTGACTCTCCGCAACTATAAGATCTAGAAACACAATATATCTATAGTGTTAATACATTCGCCTTCAACTTATCTTAACAACATCCTCTCTTACTAATCCATATCGGACCTGCTAATCTTAACTCACACTCAACTTGAACTCAAGATGAGTATACCTAGGATCTTTCTTATCTTATATGACTTGTCAATCCTATCTTACTTCCACCTATTCTTATTTCAGGGACCAATAACTTGTGGCTCTGATACCAACTGTAACATCCCCAAATACGGGGTCAGGATTGGGTGTCACTAAACAACTTTAAATAATATAAACCTGTATATTAAAACAAATATACGGATAACGCCTCATTATTCCGGATCCCTTACAGGTTATGGTATGAAACAAGAATCTAACCTTCTAAAATTACAATAACTAAGTACAATTTCATTACCTCTTTACTAACTTCCTCGTATTATTCACTCTGACACCTCCAAATTCCTTCAGCTGGAATATCTCCACTTTTGTTGTCTATTAAAAGTTATTCACTCTTGTCCTCATTTGATACTGAAAGAAATAAGAATTCACAAAGCAAGAGTGAGCCAAAAATGCCCAGCAAGTATCATGAATGGTTTCCAGGTATCAGATTAAAGAAACTTCTGGAAACAATCTTTAAAGGATATCAAAACACTTTTATTTATATAAAACAGTTGAGCGAATAAAACATGGGCCCTTCTCGGCCTTTAATCATAAATCACATTTCTCTGTAAAGGAAAAGTGAACATTTCACTGATTCATCTCTTGAATCAAATCTTTGTTTAATTTTGTAATCATAAACTATTCAAGAAGGAATGTCGTTAATGGTGATCAACAATAAATTAGACTGGACACTAGAAATCAACATATGCACTATAACCAGCTGATCAATCAGGATATAGCACGGATCTATACCCAACTGCATAGACCCACCAACATATAGGGTACCCAGGTAACTATGGCCTAATAATCAAGGGTCCAGCCATCCCTGGCCCTTAGGGTCCAGCTCATTCCTGACCCTTATTGTAACCATCCAGTCAGTGGAGTATTTTGAGGTCAAATCATTTTGATTTCAAAACATCCCGATTCAGGGTTCGAAAATAACCTGAAAGAATGGGTATTTGCTCAATGGATCAATCGATAATCAAGGAACAAGATCAAAAAGGGTGCTTACATAAATAAGAGTAATTGTAACGAAATATAAAAATATTTAACTGCTCTGAACTTAGAATAGGAGTGAAGAAATATTTGTAGTATTTTAGAAGAAAGTTTAGGAATACTTGCCTCACTTGATAACCCTCTGATCTTTAACTATCTGCCATATCACTCAGTCCTGATGTATCTGTATTTCCATTGACAGGCCCTTTGACCTTTCTTGTCATTCACCATTTTAGGTCTATATCTATTCTAAATCCACTCATTTCATTATTACATGTAATCAGGATTTACTTTTACAATCTCTGTCTGGCCTTGAATGCCTCCCACTATGTGTATCTATCATAAAAGATACCATTCAGTTAACTGACAATATATAATTATCTAATCTATACGCTTATCATTATCATCTACCCGCCCGATAATAATAGATAAGGATCATCTTTAATCAGATAAAGTTTAATCCACGCGTGGACTCATAATTCACATTACACATAAGGCATGTATCACATATTTCATATAACATATAAAGCAGTTCATCAAAACAGTCAACTAGATATGTCCAAAACTGAAATCGAGTCGAAATACAATTTTACGATAATTACACAACTCAGAAACGTTTACAAAATTATGCGTGCTTTCGAAACAAAAGATTTTATGTCTCGAAAGTATTTTTAATGAAAGCAGAATATTTTTCTGAATCTAGATGCGTTCGTTTTGTATTAAATGGACGAACGGCCTATTTAATAAGAATTTTTTTGATCATTTTTCAAAATTAAAACGGGTCTCCGGATCAATTTAGAATTAAATAATAGAGCTCAAACACCCGAATCTGACTTTTAAACAATTTAATAATAATTATCGAGCTTTGAACATAATTTTAAAATAATATTTTAAAGCTCAAACTATTTTTCGGAGGTTTTAAATCAAAATAAATAATTAAATCTAATTAAATAATCAATTAAAATTAATTAATAACAAATAACTAATTAAATTAATAAATCAATTAATATTTAAATTAATTGACTAATTAAATAATTATTTAAAAACTAAAATTAATTAACTAATTAATTAAGATTTATTTTAGAATTAAAAATAATTTTCGGAATTTAAAATAAATAACAACAATTCCTGAAAATAATTAAAAAGGAAAAATACAATTTTTGAAAATAAAATAAGATTTTGATTTATTTTAAAATAAAAATTATGTACAAACAGAATTAAATTGGGTAATTAGGTTTTTAAAGATCGAAATCGGGTTGTAATCGGGTCGGGAAATGGGTCATGGGTCGCCAAGAACACGAAGAACACTCAAGAGAATCAAACCTTCATTTCTATATAATATTGAACTCAGAATTCGACATATAATATACCAAATCGATAAGAAAAACGTTACTAATAACATGGCATCATCAAAATACAGGAATCATTAAGTTTTGGATTTTCCGGAAAATCAAAGATTTATTCGAATTATGAAAAATAACTCGAACTTTGAAGTTGGTTCTGCACCAAATCTGATGAGTGTTTTGGAAGGGTGGTGATGAGAGCTTCAATTTGATTACAAGAGCATTTCAAACGGAGTCCGATAACGCCTCCAAATTTCAGTTTGATTCTCAAGAACACGAAGAACACGAAAAACATTCAAGAACTTAATCCGAAAATCAAACAGCCTTTTGAGCATGTTATGGAACTCGAAATATAACATATGATATATCAAATTGAATGGCAGGAGATAATCTACAACATACAATCATCAAATCAGACAAACCAAATCGTTTACGAAAATTCATATTTTTACTAAATAATTCGAATTTTTGTAAAAAATCATAGAAATGTACCGATGAAATCTGGGATGATATGGATGACTAAACTGGATTCTACGCGTCGAGAGCTTCGATTTGACTACTTGTACGTCGAAATCCGACTTCGGTAACAACTCCAAATCTTGATTTGATTATGAAGAACGCGAAGAACACTCATCGGTTTCTCTCGATAATTATGAAATTTTACTGACTGATTATGACTATACGAATAAAATGAAATAATAAAAGGGCTATATATATTTATGGAATATTGGTTCGTGTTGGATCGTATTGGATCGATAAATTAGTTACTTAGCCGCTAAGTAACTACAAAAACGAGTATTGGATCGATAAATTATTTACTTAACCGTTAAGTAACTGCAAAAACGATTCGATTTGATACTTGTATTGAATAATTATCCAAAACGGGCTCTTTATAAAATACTTTATACGAAAACAATGTAATAGTATCCCGTCTTACGAGAATACGGGTTTTGTTGATTTATCGAAATGATTATTGTATCGAAAATTTTGCATCGGGACGCGTACGGGTCAAACCTACTCCGGATAGAAAAAGTCAAAATACGGAAAATGTCCGGAATTATCAGATTAGGTTTGAAAGGAGTTTTCCGAAGAGTTTCGGGTTGTAAAAACATAAAAACGGTTGAAGTTGGATGATTCCCGACTTTAAAAATAGTTTTGTAATTATTCAGAAAATAATTAATAAATTCATAAATCATTATAAAATCATATAACACTCCAAAAATCACCAGAAAAATACCATAATCATCTATATTTAATTCTGGACATAATAAAATTAACATACCTATATTTTATCACATATAAACATCCACATATCAACACCAATCATTAGATAATTCACAAAAAAATCACATTATAATCATTGAATAATTATTTATTGATAAAAATAATTGCACGATATTTCCCGGATATTACAATTTTGCTAGTGAATATAGAAAGTCTGATCTTGGCAAAAAGAAGTTTGAGCCTGTGGATTATAAGCAGAAATATTTTGGGTTGCGCAAGCAAAAGGAAAGGGCTTTCATCATATAAGAAAATGACTGGGCTGCAGATGGACTAGAAGAGGATGATGATACAAGCTATGTCAATCTAGCCCTAATGGCCAAATCAGATAAAGCAGAGGTTAGTTCTTCAAGTAATCAGGTAATCACCACTAATCTAGCACATTTGTCTAAAGATGAATGTAATGATGCTATAAATGACATGTCTACTAAATTATATCATCTGCGAGTTACTCTCAAATCTCTTTGTAAAGAAAATACTAAAAGAAAGAGAATAATCTGTTTTTAAGTGAAAGAAATAATGTGTTGGAAACTCAATTTGTTGAGTTTAAGAAAATGAAGATAGAGTGTAAGAATGCCAAAGAGGAACTAACTGAATCCTTAAAGAGAGAGGAAATTTTAAGAAAGCAACTTGAACGAGAACATTAGGTGATTAAGGTATGGAAATCATCTAGAGATGTTCATGCTCAAATTATTAAAGTTCAAGGTATAGAATCCTCCTGTGATGAAGCCTGGAAAAAGAGCAAGGAAAAACTTGATTCTAATTTGGTTGATGGACTTTCAACTGATGTGGATTCAAAGGATAATGAGCTTTATCCCTCGAAAAACAAGGAACCACATCCGTTGAGTAAAAGTAAGCCAGTTAGCAAAGCCAAGCTAGCTTAATTAAATGAGAAATATGGATCAGTTTCTAAGAACTTTGTTCCGAGAGAAAAATCCTAGTGAAAAAGGACAAGAGAGTCAATGTAGGGCATCTATCAATCAAACAATTGAATGACAGATTGGAGAAAATAGAGGGTAAAGCAGACTTAAAAAGGAAAAAGAATAGAAATAGGAAAGTAGGAATTAACAAACATAACAACTACACACCCTATAAGAATGCACCTAGAAAAACATGTGTGAAGTGTGGTAGTGTTAATCATTTGTCTGTTAACTGCAAACTTGTTATGCCTGCTTCCATGTCTGCACCTCATTTACCTCCTAGTATGCCTATAATGCCTGTAAATGTTATGCCTGCACATAATTTGAATGCTCAGTTTGCTAATATGCCATTTGCATAAAATCCTTACTATGCTGCATTTAGTATGCCACAAATGCCATTTAGCATACCATAATGGAATAACATATTTGCACAAAATATGCCTTTCCATGTTAAGCAACATGTGCATGATAATTCTGCAACGATGAATGGTTTTAAGGGTTCCACTCAATTGAATAAGGATGAACTTCAAATTCCTAAGCCAAATGAGGACAAGCCTAAGAAACCTAAGAAAAGGGCTAACAAAACAGGACCCAACGAAACTTGGGTACCAAAATCAACTTGATTTGATTTTGTTGTGTGCGGGGAAACAAAAAGAATCTTTGGTAGTTGGATAGTGGGTGCTCAAGGCACATGACTGGAGATTCTACCCTGCTCACTGAGTTCAAGGAGAAAGCTGGCCCAAGTATCACTTTTGAAGATGAAAGCAAGGGTTATACTGTGGGATATGGCTTGATTTCAAAGGATAATGTCATCATTGAGAAAGTTGCCCTAGTGGATGGACTCAAGCATAATTTGCTGAGTATCAGCCAGCTTTGTGACAAAGGCAACTCAGTAACATTCAATTCTGAAGCTTGTGTTGTGATCAACAAGAAAAGTAACAAAGTGGTTCTCACCGGAGTGAGAAAAGGAAATATGTATCTAGCTGACTTCAACTCATCAAATACAGAATCTGTTACTTGTCTATTTAGTAAGGCAAGCCAAGATGAAAGTTGGTTATGGCATAAGAAGTTGTCCCACCTTTACTTCAAGACTATGAATGAGCTAGTTAGGAAAGATTTGGTAAGAGGCATTCCACAGGTGGAATTCTCAAAGGATGGATTGTGTGATGCCTGTAAAAAGGGAAAAGAGATCAAGGCATCATTCAAAAAGAAGCTCGATTCAACAATTGAAGAACCTCTACAACAACTACACATGGACTTATTTGGACCAGTCAATATATTGTCAATCTCAAAGAAAAGATACTGTCTAGTAATTGTGGATGATTTCTCAAAGTTCTCTTGGACATATTTTCTAAAGTCCAAAGATGAAGCTAGTGAAATCATCATCAATCATATAAGGCAAGTCAACATTCATCCTGATTTTAAAGTAAGAAGAATCAGGAGTGACAATAGAACCGAGTTTTAGAATTCTGTGATGAGATTATTTTGTGAAGAGAATGGGATCATGCATGAATTTTTAGCAGCAAGAACCCCACAACAAAATGGAGTGGTGGAAAGGAAAAACAGATTTCTTATTGAAGCTGCAAGAACAATGCTAGAAGAATCAAAACTATAAAATACTTTATGCTACACTCAGAATATTTCTTTGGTTAATCAAGCAAAATGCATGACACCTTACCAATTGTTCATGAACAGGAAGCCAACATTAAACTTTCTTCATGTCTTTGGCTGTAAATGCTATATCTTAGATAAATCAAACTGGTCAACGTGGAAAGTTTGATGCCAAAGCTGATGAGGGAATTTTTGTTGGATATGTAGTTGGAAAAGCATACAGAGTCTACAATTTAAGAACCAACATCGTTACGGAATCTGTACGTGTTGTGTTTGATGATAAAAAGATTGAAGGACTGCAAGATGGAGATTTCCATGAAAGCCTCAAATTTGATAATGTTGAGATGATTCGTGATGATAGTGATGATGAAGGTGATCAAGAACAACTAATGAAGCACACAATTCAACATCCATCAAAAGACCAAGTGCATCATCCGTTGAAAGACAATATGCATCATCCGTCGAAAGGCAAAGATCAACATCTGTTGAATCATCAATAGAAATTGAGAACCAATATAGATCACAATCAGAAAGAACCCCAACTACAAGTCAAAGATCCACAAACTTAGGGAGAGTTTCTTCTAATCAAAACTCAGTCACACATCAAGACAACTATGAGGCCTCTTCATCTAGAGCTAATCTACCACTATAGAGAAAATGGACTAGAGATCACCCTTTTGAACTAATTATTGTTGATGCATCTTGAAGAGTGCAAACAAGGAAATCAACTCAAGAAGAATGTCTGTATAATAGCTTTCTATCTCAGGAAGAACCTAAAAAGGTAGAAGAAGCTTTGTTGGATCCTGATTGGGTTTTAGCTATGCAAGAGGAGCTAGACCAATTTGAAAGGAATAAAGTTTGGAAGCTGGTACCCAAGCCTTGAGGAAATAATCCTATTGACACCAAGTGGGTATTCAGAAACAAGATGGATGAAAATGGCACAGTAATCAGGAACAAAGCTAGATTGGTTGCTAAGGGCTATTGTCAACAAGAAGGAATAGATTTTGATGAAACTTTTGCTCCTGTTGCAAGACTTGAAGCCATCAGAATTTTCTTAGCCTATGCAACTCATGCCAATTTCAAGGTCTATCAAATGGATGTCAAAAGTGCCTTTCTGAATGGAGATTTGGAGGAGGAAGTCTATGTCAGTCAACCTCTGGGTTTGAAGATCTAAATTTTCCTGAATATGTCTACTGTCTTTTGAAGGCACTTTATAGACTGAAGCAAGCACCTAAAGCCTGGTATGACACTTTGTGAAAATTTCTCTTAGAAAATCATTTCACAAGAGGTACTGTTGATAAAACCTTATTCTATAGAAATATTAATGGCTCTAGTATACTTGTTCAAATTTATGTAGATGATATTATATTTGGCTCTACAGATAAAAACTTGGCAAAATATTTGCCAAATTGATGCAAAGTAAATATGAAATAAGCATGATGGGAGAATTAACCTCCTTTCTTGGCTTACAAGTTAAGCATGTTAGTGATGGAATATTCATTAGTTAAACCAAATATATTTATGATCTTTTGTAGAAGTTTGACTTAATGAATTGCACATTTATAAAAACTCCCATGGCCACTGCAACTAAACCTGAATTAAACACTACTGAAAAGTCTGTGGATATTTCAAGCTATAGAGGCATGATTGGCTCACTTTTATATTTAACAGCTAGTAGGCCAGATATAATATTTGCTACATGTCTGTGCTATATTTCAAGATGATCCTGGATAATCTCATTTAGTAGCTATTAAGAGAATTTTCAGATATCCCAAAGGAATTTCAAAATTTGGCATTTGGTATCCTAGAGATTCTGGTTTTGATCTAACTGGTTATTCAGATGCAGATTATGCAGGTTGTAAAATTGATAGAAAAAGTATAACAGGAACCTGTCAATTTTTAAGAAATAAGCTGGTATCATGATTCAGTAAAAAGCAAAATTCAGTCTCTACTTCTATAGCTGAGGCTGAATATATTGCTGCTGGTAGTTGTTGTGCACAGATTTTATGGATGAAAAATCAACTATTGGACTATGGTCTACAGGTGAATAAGATTCTTATTTTCTGTGAAAACACAAGTGTCATTGCAATTAATGAGAATCTAGGTCAAAATTTGAGGACCAAGCACATTGACATCAAGTATCACTTCATTAGAGAACATGTCACGAATGGTATGTGGAACTTCATTTTATTCCAAGTGAGAAGCAGCTTGCAGACATCTTTACCAAACCACTTGATGAATCCATCTTTACTAGGTTGGTAAGTGAGTTAAGTATGCTTAATTACTCTTAATGTGTTTTGATGTCTAAGCAAACTGAAATGCAGTCAGAGTAAAATTTGATGCTTCCTGTTAAAAGATGAAATTTTGGCTAATTCAGAATTTACATCTCGACGGATGTTCATTATCCGTTAAAAATGAACATCTGTTGAATTTTATCATCCATCGGAATATCATACATTACTCTGGGTACTTATACTTTTATCCGTCGAATTGCGTTTAATCTTATCCTTTAACTCCAAACATCATCCGTCGAATTTACTTACAACCTGTATGTATATTTTAACGGATAATTTTAGAATTTTGACAGTTTTTCTTATTTTTAAACGGCTATTTTGGGCAAATTTGATTGGCTACTTTATTTTACTTTTTAATTTTTGAAAATTTATTTCTGAGTAAGTATAAAAGCTCATTTTATTTCTATTTTTGCTTTTATCTTTCTCAAGCAATTTTTCTAACTCTTTTCTTCTCCAAAAGCAAATACTCCCTTTCTGCAACTAACTTCAATCACAACAATGGCACCTGTAGTCAAAATCATGTCATAAACTGGGTTTATTTATAAAAAGAACAACTTTGTGGCTCTGGTGAACAAGCAAATTCCAGCTTCTGAAGACTATCACAAAATTATGGATACATGTTGAACTGCAAACTGAGTTATGCCATGATTGAGTCTCCAACCATCTAGCGTGAAGTTGTCGAGGAAATTTGGACTACAGCAGTGTTCAACTCAAAGGACAAAACTATTACCTTCAATCTCAAAGGTAATGAACACTGTGTTAACTGTGATACAATAGAAAAATGCTTTAAACTACCTGAAAATAACACACTTGCTCCACACACAGACATTGATGTGAGTAACATGCTAGTTTCTATGTGCTATGCTCTTGATGCCACTAAGTTAGGTGATGTTAGGAGAATGGTTCTTAGGAAAGAGTGGAGCTTTTTATGTGATTCCTTTATCAAGTTGTTTTCTGGCAAAATTAGCAATTTTGATGTTGTAACTTACTCACTTGTACACATGCTTTATATGTTTTTAAGTGATAAGTATTTCAATTTCAGCACTTCTGTCATGTATGAATTAGGGAGTAAATTAGAATATATAAAGTAGAGGTCTAAGACCATCTATTATGCTAGATTTTTTATGATGTTAGCTAATTTTGTTACCGAGGATCTCTCAATTATGAACCCAACAAACAAGTTAGATTGTTGGGTCCAAGAGAGAAGAATTATTGATGACTTGAATAGGACAAATCACCACAAGGATGTTCCCCTTCTGTACATGCCAATCATGGAAAAGCCTCTTATATTTCTGTCCCCACTACTTCTCAACCACCTATTTCTTTACAATCAACTATGGAAATGGCACCTGTGACAATGACCAAACAAGTGCCTACCCAAACCACAAAACCTAGAATTTCAAAATCCAAGTCAAAGAAAGCCCCATCTAGTTTCTCTCAAAAGAAGCTAGTTGTAACATCCACTAAAAACCAAGAGGGGAGTGTGAAGGGGAGTAAGTCAGGTGAGGGACATGGTTAACATAAAAGAAGCCCTACGAATAAGGATGGAGAGGTGTGTGTTACCAAACCTAGCCACACTGTAATTTCCCAACAAACTATAGTGATTAATAAGGATATAAGCTCATTACTAGTCTCATCCTCCCAAAAGGATGTCACTATTAAAACAAGCTCTCAACCAAGAGCGCGGGCCAAGAGGGTTAGGGACACAAGCTCACCCCAAACTTATTCTAGAAAGAAGAAATCCAAAACACTTGGGGATACACAGGGTGCACACACTGTGCAAACTGCAGTCAAAGACTCAGTTATAGCACCTTCTCAAAGTCAGATTGATGTGACTCCTGTAAATGTGGAGTCACGGCCAAAATCTTTAATGATAGAAACACCTCACACACAAAACTCACCCATAAATTCTCTGGATGTGGACATGATTCAAACATCAATTCCTGATTCTCCATCTTTAACTTTCATGGAGAATCCAAAATCTACAGCAAGTGAGCATCATCTTTTAGATGATTAGTTGGCTCACTAGCCATTCCTTTCTGATTCTACTGAGAAATTTGTGCCAAATCTTAAATCAATCACCACAGATTCTGCAGTAGTTTCAACTCCATACTCTGTCATTTCTAATATTTCAACAGATATTGTTCATCCGTTGACTAATGATTATATCTCGACGGATGTGCTAAACAGCAATCATTCGTTGAAACTCTCAACTACAACCTCGACATATGTTTCTCATCCGTTGAACATCACTGCACCACTTCAATTTTCAACAATAGTTACAAGTGCAGATGATTTAGTAGTTGTACAATCACTTTTAGGATTGAGGGAAGGGAGTGAACAGAGTGAGAGGCTGAGTTGCTCTCAGGGAAAAGGAGAGGAAAATAATGAAAATATGCAAGCTATTTCTTCCAGCTTGGCAAAAGTGAGTGAGAGGAGTCCCACCTTAGTAGGTGAAGGTGAGGGTGTAAGGGTGGAAAGCCAAGGGGAGCCCTTGATGCAAGAAAAGAGAGATTATGAGAGAAAATCAGGTACATAAGAATGGGAAGAGCCCATTGTAAGTGAGTTACGGGATGTCAATGAAGGTGAAAAGAAATAGCTATTTGAGCAAGATTATCAAGATGTCTTAGACTCTGTTTCTTATGAAGCTAAGGCATTTACTCACCCTGTTCCAGCTTATCAGGTTTTAGCTGAACATGACAATGTGGCTGCTGAGAGGATTCTCAACTTGGTGCACACAACTGCTTCTATGCAAAGGGCCAATGATGCAATCACTATCATGCCCCCCATAGCTGGTGATGATTTTAATTATCTAACTGGTGGTTCTGAGGATATATTTGGGGATGAAGATGATGATGAAGGAGATTCCATGCATATAGGGGGGAAGCATGCCCTAGCTCAAGGACAAACACTCCATCTTAGGTGTTTTGCAAAGAATGTGATGAGCACCATTTCAAATCCATTCTCTTTCATATCATTCAACAAACTCAGACAACTCTTCAAGCTACTACAAATGCCAACACCAAGAGCCTTCTTCAAGCACACCTAGATTCTCTTCAACTACACCAAATTCAATCTCTAAAGCAAAATCTAGCTGTAACTGAGCTTAAGACAGAAATTGGTCAAGTCAAGAAGGATATTACTGTAAGATTGGAGGCTACCTTTCCTAACACAACAATGCTAGATATCAAGAGACGGCTTAGGAAAAACTCTGATCCAGCCAACAAAGTGGACTCCTTAGACACCAGGCTCAGACCCTGGAAACATTTATTACTCAAATTCATCTCCATCAAACTCAACAAACTCCGCTATTTCAGAAACTGGTGGTTGAACAAATCTCAACCTCCACTCAACTTGATGCTAAAAAAAGGGGGAGAAAGACTCTATTGTTCCAGTTAGTCAGGGGAGTCAACAAGTGAGGGGGGAGAAAATGCTCAACATACAAGTTAGCCAGGTGATTGTTCCAGCAATTGCTTTCACTAAGCCACTAGCCTTTGACAACATTGATCTGATTAAAATAGCAGCAACTAAGTTGGAGTCAAATGATAAATGGAAGAAGCTTGATGTAGCAGCAGCTGAGTTGGAAATAAATGAAAACTAGGAGAAGCTGGGTGAAACCATCAAGAAGAAATTTGGTCCAATTGAGAAGCAAGACAAAGTTTTCTCTCACTTCTCTCAATTGAGACCAATTTCAGCAAATGAAATGAGCTAGGGGAACATGGAAAGAGGTCAATTCTCATCTATCAAATCTTCAAAAGCCAATGCAATTTTCAAACCCAAGAGAAATTATCCAAAGAAATCAGAGAAAAATCCACTGGACCTAATGTATGAAACCCCTAGGCCAGAAGAAAAGAAGTTGCTTGGAAGGTCCATTGCTTTCTTCAAGGATCCCAGAAACTCAGTGCTAAAGAAAAGGATTGCTAAGATCTACAGAACTGGTAAACTGATATGTGTGGTGGCTGAACATTCGCAGTTTGCAGAGGCTAAGAAAGAAGAAAAGGTGAGGCTCAAACAACAACAAAAGCAAGTTGCTTTAGATGTCAAGAACCAAGCTAAGAAGCCTGCAATCACAGAAGTTGTATTGCCAACTGAGACATCTGAGAATCTGATTGAAGGAAAGCAAAAAAACCAAAGCAGACTAGGAGATTTAGATACAAACTCCCATCCAAGATACAAACTCCCATCCAAGAGGAAGCTGGATTTCAATGATGATAAGGAAGAGTACATGCCTGTCAAATCTACAACTTCAAGTCAACCAGCCATACCTACAGTAAAGGAGGCTGAATTCAAGGTGGATCCTAACATAACTTTCCATGGTGAACCTATAATTCCTAAGGATGAACAGATTGGGACAACCTGCCTCTTCCTGACCTAAATATTCCAATCCAAGTAAAGCCAAAAAAGACAAAGAAAATAGCTATCAAGAAGACCAAGCCTGTCAAACTTCAATCCAAATCACTGTTCATACCCAAGGCACCTGTCAACAAGGGAAATCAACTCTTCATCTGTGACATCAAAGAATTCTCAGACATAAATCTTAATCTGGAAGAAATAGATGAAGTTAGAGCTATTGATTCCTATAGACATCTTCCAGAAAGATTAGTCGTCAGGTACAAGGATGGAAGAGAAATGACATGGCCCCTTCACAGGATTCTCAATGAAGGCTATTCTACTTTGGTGACTATCTTCTCCCCAATCAAGAAAAACTTTGGATTCAACATAGTTGCCAAGAAAATGGTACTAAATAAGATCGAGGAGATAAGAAATAGCTGGAGAGGACCAAATACACTCACAAGAGTATTGACAATTCCTTTTAATGGAGATAAGGTGCATTTGAGGCCATACTGGATAATGGAGTTCAAAGATGATAAATGCCTCAGAAGATTCTTCAGATTGGAAGATCAGCTAAAGATTTCAATCAATTAAACTCTCAAAAAGATGCAAAAAAAAGTTGGATTAGACAAATGAAGATGAATCTGAGTTCTACAGGCCACTCCAAAATCAAATTGAGGAAAATAATGTGAAGTTGGGAAAGAAGTTCAGACAATCAAGAAAGTAATCCAAATTTGCTCAGTCTAGAGGAGCACCTTGAAAATGATCTGTGAGATACTCTACAAATCTTCCTCTTTAAGAATTTTCAATAAATTGCAGCACTTGTAAATTTTATCTACCTTATTTCATTCTGTATTCATAAAGTGTTTTGTTATCATCAAGTTTCTCTTAATTTATGGCTACAATTCCAGTAGACATAAATTGGGGGAGATCGTTATGAACATATTGTGTACTTGATGATAACTTGAACAAAACACTTAGTATTTTATTTAAGTGATTTTGTAGCTTTCAACGGATGATCAATTCAACATCCGTTGAAAGAGTAGCTTATGTAATAATAAGTTTAGTAGCACATTTTTGCATAACTTAGTGAACTAGATGTTGTAAAATGTTTAAGTCATGTTGACTACTAGATTAATATGCAAGATAGGTTGGTTAATTGTAAATATTAGATGCCTTGTAATCTTGCATAAATGAAATGTAGTTAACTGCCATGAAGACAATCTCAACGGATGTTTTACTAAGTCTCAACGGATGATCAACCATAGTTCCAACGAATGATCCAATGAAGTTTCAACGGATGATCAGCCAAAGTTTTAACGGACAATTTAATAAAGTTTCAACGGATGATCAAATTCAAAAGAGCAGTTGACAGTGACTTGACAGTCACATGCGCTGGTTGTATGCAAATGGAATATGGCAGCCTTATTCAGGTTTTAGAGAACAAAGAAGCATTTCCATTTCTATGCTAAACTGAAGATATTTAAAGATGCTAGACTGAGAAATGAAGAAGCATAAGATTAGACTAGAAACATTTTGTCTTATTTGTTTGTCTCTTTATCATGTGACTTGGTGATATATAAACCAAGAGTAGCAAGTAGAACTAGTAACTAACCAAGTAAGATTTTCTCTGTTCTTGTAGTTCAACTTGTATGCAGCTGTGTACAATATTGTAACACAGAGTTCTCTACTTTATATATATCTTTGGTGGATAAGTTCAATCCACCAGAAAGTTTTTAAGTACTTATATTTAATTACTTTGTGATTTGATTTCTTTACTACTTTCATTCCGCACCATTGCTAAATCAAACACAGTTATATATTCATAATAAAACTGTTCTTAAAATTAGAAAAAGAAGCAAGAATTACATTCAACCCCCCTTCTGTAATTCTTGTTAGATTGTTTAGGAATAACAATACACTAGTTCCACACACAGACACAGATGTCAGTGCCATGCTTCTTTCTATGGGCTATGCTCTTAACCCTGCCAAGTTAGGTGAGATTAGGAGGACGGGCCTTAGAAAAGAATGGAGCTTTCTCTCTGATTCCTTCATTAAGGCATTTTCTGGTAAGATAAGCAATTTTGATGTAGTTACATACTCACTTGTTAACATGCTATATATGCTACTCAGTTATAAGTACTATAACTTTAGTGAGTCTGTCATGTATGAGTTAGGTTTCAAATTAGGAGACATTAAAAAAAGAAATAAGAACATCTATTATGCTAGATTCTTGATGATGATAACTAATCATGTTTCTAAGGATCTCTATATTGAGAACCTAAGAAACAAGCTTGATTGTTAGGTCCAAGAGAAGAGAGTCATTGTTGATCTAAACAAGGCAAATTACCACAGTGAGGTTCTCCTCATTTATTTGCCAATCATGTAGGAACCTCAGGTAAGTAAGGTAAATACCTCTGTCGCTACTACTTCCCAACCACCAGTTTCTTTGCCAACTACCGTGGCTATGGAATCTGTGACAGTGAACAAACAGATGCCTACCCAAGCCAAAAAATCCAAAATTTCTAAATCCAAGTCAAATAAACCCCACTCTAGTTCCTCTCAAAAGAAACTAGTTTTAAAAACTACCAAAACACAAAAGGGGAGTGTGAAGGGTGGTGAGACAGGTGAGGGACATGGTGAACATCAAAGAAACCTTAAGGATAAGGAGAGTGAGGTTTGTGTGACCCAAACGAGACTGACTGAAGTTTCTCAACAAATTGTAGTGCTTAATAATGAATCAAGCTCATTGCTAGTTGCATCCTCCCAGAAGGATGTGACTACTGAAACAAGCTCTCAAGTAAGAGCACAAGCCAAAAGGGGAAGGGACAGAGACCAACCTCAAACTCACATTAGAAAGAAGAAGTCTATATATATGGGGGAGTCACGGGGTGCACACACAGTGCCAACTGCAGTCAAAGACTCAGTTACTGCACCATCACAAAGTCAGGTTGATGTGGCTCCAATAAATGTGGAGTCACAATCCTAATCTCTCATAATTGAAACACCTCACACACACAATTCTCCCACAAACTCACTAGATCTGGACATGATAAACACATCAATTCCCGATTCTCTATTTTTAAAACTGATGGAAGAGCCAAAATCCAAAGCAAGTGAGAATCATCTTTTAGATGATTTATTGGCTCACTTGCCATTTCTTTCTGAGTCTACTGAGAAATCTATACTTAATCTCAAATCAATCACTACAGATTCTACAGTAGTTTCAACTCCTAAATCTATCATTTCTACTCTCTCGACGAATATTTCTCATTCGTCGACTAGTGATTGTCTCTCAACGGATAAGCTTCACAGCAATTAGCCGTCGACTTTCACAGCTACTATTTTGATGATTTTCTCTCATCCGTTGGAAATCTCTACATAACCTGAAATTCCTACAAATTTTACAAGTGTAGATGACTTAGTGGTGGTTTTATCACTATTAGGATTGATGGAAGGGAGTGAACTGACTGAGAGGCTGAGTTGCTCTCAGGCAAAAGGAGAGGAAAATAGTGACCCGGTGCATGCTATTTCTTCCAGCATGGCAAACGTGAGTGAGAGGAGTCCCACCTTAGATTGTGAATATGAGGGTGCGAGGGTGGGAAGCCAAAGGGAGCCCTTGATTCAACAAAAGAGGGATAATGAGAGAAATGCAGGTATCATAGAAGAATGGGAAGAGCCCACTATTAGTGAGTTAAGGGATGTCAATGAGGCAGAAAAAAAGCAGCTATTTCAGCAAGAATATCAAGTTATTTTAGACTTTATTTCTTTTGAAGATGAGGCATTTACTCATCCTATTCCAGCTTATCAAATTCTAGCTGAACAGGGAAATTAGGTTGCTGAGAGGACATTAAACTTGGTGTACATAACAACTTCTATGCTAAGGGCCAATGATGCAATCAACTCTCTTCCACCTACAGCTAGTGATGACTTTGAGTTAGATTCTAGTGGTACATTTGGAGATGCTTTAAATGAGGAAGATGATGGCATGGACATAGGGGGAGATGCAGGACCTAGCTCATCCACAAGTACCCCAGCCTGGATGTTTAACAAGGACTATTCTGACCATCATTTTAAATCTACTCTTTTCAAGCTTATCCATCAAACTCAAACAGTTCTTCAAGCCACTATGATGCCAGCACCAAAATTCTTCTCCAAGCCCATCTTGAATCTCTACAAATACACAAGACTCAATCTCTCAAACAGAGTCAATATGTGGATGAAATCAAAAACACCATTGGACAAGTCAAGAAAGATATCAATGAAAGAATGGAGTATAAACTTTCAGAATCAACTATGAAAGATATTCAACAAAAACTCAGGAAGGATTCTGAATTGAGTGGAAAACTTGCTTCTTTGGACACTAGGCTGACAACACTGGAAAATTCCATCACCAAAATCTAGATCAACCAAGTTCATCAGACACTTCTTCTTCAGAAATTGGTGGTTGCTCAAACTTCTACCCCTGCCTTACTCGATGATAACAAAAAGGGGGAGAAAGATGCTATTGTCCAAGCTAGTAAGGGGGATAATAATGTGCACATTCAAGTCAACAAGTGATTTTGTCCAGAAATTAATTTCTCTAAGCCACCAGTTCTAGACAACATTGACTTGATCAACATTGCAGCACCTGAGCTCGGGCTGAATGAACAAATGAAGAAGATTGATGAAGAGATTGAAAAGGTGTTTGGTCCAATTGCAAAGCAAGATAAATCTGTGAAACATTTCACACAATTGAGATAAATCCCTATCAGTGAAATGAGCTTGATGAATATGGAGAGAGGTCAAACCTCTGCTAAAAGATATTCAAAATCCAATGTGATCTTGAAGCCCAAGAATCATTCATCAAAACATTCTACCAAGAATCCTTTGGATATGTCTATGCAACTCCATAACCTGATGAAAAGAAATTGCTTGGTCACTCCATTGCAAACATCAAGGATCCTAAAGACTCGGTTTTAAAAAAAAGGATAGCAAAAGTCTACAGACATGGAAAAGAAATTTTTGCGATGGCTGAACATCCATGATTTGTAGAAGCAAAGAAAGAAGAGGAACTGAGACTCAAGAATCAGAAAAGGCAAGCCGCCTTAGAAGATAAGAATAAAGCTGAAAGGTTGCTACCAAATTAGAAATTCAGAAGCCTGCCATAATAACTGAAACTGAGAAGAGTGAAGAACCAAAGCACAAACCAACAAAGGGGTATAGAAAGGAAAGAGCAAAGAGAAAGCTGGTATTTGAAGAAGAAGAAGAACCCAATCCAACTCAGTCTACTACTGCAAATCAATCAACCTTGCCCACAATGGAGCAAGCTGGATTCATGGTCAATCTTGAGATGAATTTTCATGGTGAACCAATAATACCCAAGGATAAACCAATAGACTGGGAAAGCCTACCAATTCATGAGCTAAACATCCCAATACCAACCTCATCCAAAAGAAGAAAGAACATACCAAGCAAGCCAGTCAAATTTATTCCATTCAAGTCCAAAACCTTATCCAAACCCAAACCTATAGTCAACAAAGGAGATCAACTATTCATCTGTGACATAAAGGAGTTTTCTAAAATAAATATTTACTTGGATGAGCTAGATGAAGTGAGAGTTATTGATGCTCACAACAGACTTCCAGAAAGACTTGTGTTCAGATATAAGGGTGTAAAGGAATTTACTTGTCCTCTTCATAAAATTCTCAATGAAGGCACTGTCTTAGTTAAGGTATTCTCTGCAATCAAGAAGAATTTTGCTTTCACCAAGGTGTCCAAAATAGAGATACCTAACAAAATTCAACAAATTCAAGGAAGCTGGAGAGAACCAGGTGCACTACCAAGAATCTTAACTATTCCCTACACTGGAAGTAGAGTGCACCTGAAGCCCTATTGGTTGATGGAGTTCAAGGATGAAAAGAATATCAGAAGATTTTTCAGACTAGAAGATCAGCTAAAGATATAAAGCAATGAGACTCTTAAGGAAATGCAAGAGAAGCTGGATCTAGCCAATGAAGATGAATCTGAGTTCTATAGACAACTCCAACTTCAGATAGAAGAGAATAATGAAAAGCTTGGAAAGAGGACTAGACATTCAAGGAAACAGAATTAATCTGCTCAGACTAGAGGAGCACCTTGAACAAGACTTGTGAGACCTTTTGAACTTTCTTTTGTCAATTTTCAATAAATCTGCAACACTTATCATTTTATCTGCTATTAAATGATCTTTTTATATAGGATGTTTTGTTATCATCAAGTACCTCTAAATTTATGCCTATAAATTCTAATAGACATAAATTGGGGGAGATTGTTAGGAATTTGTTGTGAACTTGATGATATTTTACCAAAACACCTTAGTAGATTTAATTAAGTGATATTGTAGCTCTCAACGAATAATCTTACTTGTCATCCGTTGAGAGAGTGGCTTATAGTTAAATAAGTTTTCTTGTAGCACTTAGAATGTGTTTGAATACTTGAATCTTTCCTATCCGCACTTAGAATATTCACACACAGTTATATTATATTTATAAGAAGTTTGAAAAAGATTGAAAAGAAACCAAGAATTACATTCAACCCCCTTCTGTAATTCTACTTGTTAGAATGTTTGGGATTAACACATTAGATCAAACTTTTGTTTCACACTCTCAAGCTTCTCATTTGCTTTTGATAACCTAATGACCTCCTCAATAGCTGCTACCATGCTAGTATAGATTTGAAGCATTTATATACTCATCTTTTCAACAGTTTCCTTATATTGACTTTCATTTAAATCAATGATGGTGAGAGTTGGTACCTTTGTTTTTGATGAGGATGACTCTCCTTCCTCCAAGGCCATGAGTGCATAGTTTCCTACTTCCTCATCATCATCATTGTCTGAATTATCCCAACTTTTTCCTTCTGTAATATATGCTTTCCCTTGTTGCTTTTTTAGAAGAGCCTCATACTTTGCTTCCAATTCAAGATAGGCCTTGTCCTTTTTCACCTTCTTTGACTTCCTGCATTCTGTAGCAAAATGGCCCAATTCATCACAACTGAAGTACCTAATTTTTGATCTGTCAACATATCATGTTTTGTACCCATTTTTTTTTCCAGAATTGTATTGTGTCTTTGTCTTCCAATTGTTGTCCTTGTTGAATGTCTGTCTCTTGTTTTTAAAGAACTTTGGCTTCTTTACTCTAATGTTAGAGAATTTTCTTGTTAAGTAAGCCATGGACTGATTTAGCTCACCAGTTCATCCAAGGTATAGAATTCATCCTCTTCAAGTTCAAGAATAACTTGCTTCTGTGGTTCCTTGTTCTTTTGCTCATTGCTTGAGACACCTGGAGTCTGAATTTCCTGTTCATCATCAGATGACTGGCTGTCGTTAACCATTAGAGCACTTGATTCATCAACAATGTGCCCTTGACCAGCTCTTAAAGACTTTCTTTGAATCATTTCCAGTTCATAGGTTTTCAAGATACCATATAAAACCTCCAGTGTCATTATGCTCAAGTCTCCCCCTTCTCTTATAGCTGAGATCTTCAGTTCTAAATGATCAGGAAGGGTGAGCAAAACTTCAAGTTAACCTCCTCAGCTTCATAGTATTTTTTATGGAGCTGCAAGTCATTAATCAGCTTATTGAATCTTTCAAAAATATCAGTTATACTTTCTTTAGGTTTAGCCAAGAAACCCTCATACTGAGATACTAAAATTCTCCTTTGGTTTGACCTAACTTCCTATGTTCCTTCACAAAGAATTTCTATCTTCTCCCAGATCTGTTTGGTCGTGCCATAGTTGATAATGTTGTTATACATTAAATTGTCAAGTGACTCTATTAAAATCAGTTGCAAGCCACTATCCAGAGAGACTTTCTCCTTTTTAGGTTCAGTGTACTGTGAGGGATCTTTATAAGCATAATGAGATGGGTTGACCATGTCTCTATCTGTAAATTCCTCAACTCTTTCCATGGGGGTGAAAGGATCATTCTTGAGAATCTGAACATATAATGGGTTAGCCATCCTTATAAACATCAAACATCTTCTTTTTCCATAATGTGTAGTTAGATTTGTCAAATGAAGGAATCTTGATACTGCTAATCTTCTGTGTATTCATTCTTCCAATACCTTTAATCTATTTTCTTTCAGATTTTGCTCTGATAACACTTGTTAGTTAATGAATACAACACAGAGGGGGGGTGAATGTGTTTTGGTTATTTTTAAGGCTTTTTCAAAGCTAATTACTTGGTTAACAAAGAAGATTAGAAATGCAGCTATACTATGTTAACTGAAATAAAACAGTGTACACAATATTTCAAAACTCACTTAATTTTGTATTAAAATTAAGCTAGTGTCTTGCTACAAATCCTGGGTTCTTTGTAAGTAAAGAACTCAGCTTCTTCCTTGAGATAGTTACAAGAATTTCTAGATCTATTTGATATATTTTAAAAGCAAAGGACTGGTGTTTACTTTATAGATTAGTAAACACAGGTTTACATAACATGCAATAAAATGTACTAAACCCTACTTTAAGTTATCTCTAAATCTTTCCATTTTTGGCTTAGTGTATCTTTGCAAATCCTGTGAATTTGTGACTTTCCTTTGTCAGTTAATCTTGGCCTTTGATCTTGCACTCTTCAAGCTGCTTTTGTAGACTTTTCAATCTAACTGCTTAGATCATTTATTGATTGATAATCTTGAACATTTAACTTGTCTGCATTTTGTACTTGAACTTCATATCGAGATCTCCAGTTTGTTGTATAGAGAACTGACATCTCGATAAGTATAATAGCTTATCGAGATCTCTGAGTTCTCTATAAGTGTTTTGACTTGTCGAGGTCTCTGAGTTCTCTATAAGTGAACTTGGCTTGTCGAGGTCTCCAAACTTCTGCATGTAGAAATGACTTGTCGATATCTTTGAGATCTCTATAGGTATTTTAACTTGTCGATATCTTTGAGATCTCTAATGAAAGAATTGACTTGTCGATATCTCCAATCTTCATATCTTCATTTAGACTTGTCGATATCTCTGAGTTCTCTAATGCAGAAATGACTTGTCGATATCTTTGAGATCTCTATAGGCATTTGACTTGTAGATATCTCTGATATCACTAATGATAATTTGACTTGTCGATATCTCCAATATTCATGTCTTCATTTACCTTGTCTATATCTCTGAGATTCCTCCCAAAGATGTTTAAGACTTCTCGATTAGTCATTATGGAGTTCTCGAATGACTTCTCTATATAACTTGATCTGTGAATTGTAGATATCTTGACTTAGAATATTTTTCCTAAAACAAATTTATTCAACTCCAAACTTCTTCACAATTTCTCTGAGACATGATCTTCTTGATTTTCTTCCACAGTTTATTCTTAGGTTTGATACTGTTTACAGAAAAATACTCAAGTCTAATCTTTGACATTTTTACAGACTCAAGTAATACAATAAAAAATACAAATTTAGATTATCATACAACTAATTATTAGGGCTGTCAATTTGACTTAGTCTTGTTATAATACATGCATGTCTTGCCCAACACAAAGTCTACACAGATGCAGACTGGGCAGGATATGTAACAGACAAAAGAAGTATTTTAAGATATTGTTCCTATGTATGGGGCAATCTAGTAACACGGAGAAGTAAAAAATAAGCAGTAGTCTCGAGAAGTTCAGCTAAAGCAAGACTTTGGGCTCTTGCTCTAGGCATTTGTGAAGGAATTTGGCTGAAAAGATTGCTTCGTGAACTAAGAATTTGTGCAATCAAGCCCATATAAATTATCTTTGACAATCAAGCTGCCATTAGTATTGCCAAAAATACCATTCATCATGATATAAAAACACATCGAGATAGACAAAAACTTCATCATGGAGAAGATCGAAAATGCAACTATCCGGACTATTTATACTCCATCAATAATTCAAACAGCTGATGTTCTTACCAAAGCCCTTTCAAGGACTGTTTTCAATGAGTTAATATGCAAGTTTGGAATGTTCGATATACATAACACATCTTGAGGGGGAGTGTAGATTTATGGTGTACATATTAGGTGTGAACTAGAGGAGAGAAATTTCAATATATTTGACTTGTGTATATTCCTAATTCTTAGGACTTTACTTCTTAGGACTTTAGCACATAGGACTTTAGTTCTATATCCCTGATTTAAGGAGTTGTACATCTATGTGTGTGTTGTAATCTGCCTATTAATAGGTAGTTCATATAATAGAATCAAATATCAATTTCTCCGAAAATTCACAATATTTAACAAGCATACATGCCATATAATATGCTCTTTTAGTGCAACTCTAATAGGTAGGGGTGAATATTGGGTGAAATGGACGGGTTTGGAGCTCATAACCATCCAAATCAAATTTAGTGATTTTACATTTTACTTAAACATTACCGTAACCATAACTGTTACTGATATAACCAAACCACCCAAATTATAACGGTTCGGGTTGGGCTGTTTCTGTTTAAACCGTTAATAAAAATATGTGCATATATTTACTAGGTGAAAAACTTTATAAGTTAATAAATTATTAATTAAACAAGTTTATTATGTAATAATTTGGATATCTTAACTTTAATATTTAACATCCAAGTATGCTTAACATAATATGGATTCAACTACTTATAAATATCAATAATTCATGTAATATATATATATATATATATATCTTTAAAATATATAATTAAAATATTTTAATATATTCGGGTGGTTTGGATATAACGGGAGGTATAAAAGATAAATCCAAACCAAACCATTTTTTTCGGATTTTGAAAAAATGAAACCATAACCGATCCAAACTGTTACAAAACCATAAAATTTCGGTTTAGGCGGTTTGAAGCAGTTGGTTGGACGGTTATGTAAATTTTTGCTAACCCCTACTAATAGGGGTGTCGAGAGCAGTGTCAGATCATATGTGACATGGCACTCTTGAGTGTCATCCTATTAGAGTTATAAGGGTGTCGAAGGGTGTCAAGAAAAATTGTCAACTTTTAGCACTTCTTCTAAGTGGAAAAATCTCAATACTTTCGTTAAAAGTATAAATTATCTATACCCATTATATTACATATGATTTTTTATATTATTTGTTTGATAACCATCTAGGCATCTCAATTCGTGATGGGGTGCCAATTATTGAACTTGAAGGGTACTAAATGTGATATAAATGTACTATAAACAAAGGGATATAAATGAACAAATAAATAAACATATTAATATCTATAATGTGTTGAACATATTTGGCACCCCCAAATGATGCATCCATTGGAGACGTTCTTAAGGGATAACAAAAAGAGACGAGTATAAGGGGAACTTATACTCGGTCTGTGCTTACAACACTTAAAAAAAAGTGCCAAAAGTCATGTTACATGAGGTAACATGACACTTTTGTTATCTAGTCATTGGAGGCTTAGGCCATCTCCAATCTAATTTTATCGTGACACCAAAAATTGGACCAAATTTGGTGTTGTATCAAAATATACAGAGTTTTTTAAAATTTCAATACAATCCTTATATTCCTTCACCAAAACAAATCATTTTTTTTACGAAAAAAAGAATATGCTTTTCAAACAAAAAAAAATTCATTTTTAGTGTGAGGTTTAGTATAAATATGTTGGAGATTATCTAAATTTTAGTATGATTTTTTCAACAATTTAATATAAATGTTACACCAAATGGGTTGAAGATGCTCGTAAGGGTGCCGTTTAAAGTAGGCAATTTTTGGAAAGCCTTTGACACATTTTCAAAATAGAAAAATGTGTTATGTTCTAGTAAAAACATGTATCTTCATATTTATTTTAAATTATACTTTTATATCAATATGTTAGCAACTATGAGTACTAATTGTTGAAGTAAATTTTGATAAAAAAGGTGTCAAAAGTATAATTGAAAATAATAATAATAATAATGTATTATTATTATTATTATTATTATTATTATTATTATTATTATTATTATTATTATAATAGATGAGTTTACAATACCGACAAGTTTGATTTATCACCTCAACAGAGAAGCTTTTGGATCATCAGATGTTTTTTTATCTTGAGAAAACTGTTCAAGTAGAAAACGCTTTTAATATGTAGAATACTGGTAATTTAACTCAGTCAATGTCCGGTAATTATTTTTATCTATTCTTATTAGAGGAAAATCTCTACCGTATAAATTAATATAATCGGGACGGCATAAATTTTATTAACGACAAATTTAACAATATTTGTAGTGTGGATAAACCGTTAATTTTATGAGGATAAGAAATTTAATTTTCATATGTTTTATGGGTGTGCTTAATTAACATCTGTCATTTTTAAAATTTAATAAGAATAAAAGTCAAACTTAAGCAAACTTAAATATTGGATTGATAATCCGATTTTTAAGCACACAGACAACCAATAATGTCAATCATTTTTTGGAGAACATAATATATGCTGTATTATATTATAATAAATAAATTATTAAAAATTTAGTAATCGGCCGCTTTAATTATTTAATCATTTTTAATTAATTATTTTAATTCTAGTTGATCCGTTGATTGGCAAGACTGTCAATTCTAATTCTAATTGATACTAAGTCAACATCTTCTACGACTCTATCAATTTAATTATATTTTATATCAAATTCTATATTATTATAATTTATATTAAAGCCAACTTCTCTTCTAGGAATTTAAATTTTAATTCATATTAAATTCTATATTATTCAAATTGTAATTTCGGGCTAAGATAAATTTATGTAAACTAAATATAATTAGTTGGATTTTTTTGATATAACGTTACTCAGTTTAAGATAAAATAATAAATATTACATGAGCGCTAAAATAAAATTATCTTATTGATCTGTACTTGAAAAAAATAAAATTAAACTAAAAATAAATAGGTTGATTTGGTCGGTATATTAAGCACTGGGTAACATTAAATAATTTAAATCACTTATCTGGGATAAACCAAATTAATATTAGATTAAACATAACTTGTATCCCGTTGATCTGAACTAAAAATCAACTTTTAATGAAAACATTAAAATTAATTTAAAAAACACATAATCTTAAAATTATATCGTTAAATTAATATATATATTTTTCAAATAGCTATTATAGTTAATCAATTAAGAATACCATGTTAAAATAATATCTTTTAAGATACTAACCTAACGGAGACATTACATTTGTACTTTCAATTAAACAATAACATTGTTATATATATATTAATATTATTTTCTGATACCGAAACTGTTCTTGAACAATTATGAACATATATTTATCGGTATAGTTATTATGAAGTTATATCATTTAAAATTTAAATGAACAAAGTAAAAAATTCAATTCCCAATGAATATTTTTAAAAAATTATACAATATTTAAAAAGATCGGTGCGATCCGTGCATCCTTTAACTATTTATCCTTAATTATTCATGTTATTTTTACTTAATTGTCCCCACTTAAATATTTTTTGGACATATTAATTTTAAACCTATTTTAATTTAAATTATATAAATCAATTATCTTATTGAACTGAAACACGTTATCTTTTTAATTACCTTATTAATTGAAAGATAATTTGTTGGTCAATATAATGACATCGTGTTAAAATAAAATAATACATTTTACCCATTCGGGCTAAAATAAAAAATATTCACATCAGATAAAAATAAAATTTAAAATAAATTATATAAATGGAGGGGAAAAGCGGAAATTAGGGAGGGTGTAGGGCAGTTGGGTGGTGTGATTTAGGACCATTAGATTTGGTAGATGGCTTATATTAGTTTTGAGTTTCTATTTTAATTTTAGTTTGTATTTCATCATTCCCTATATATATATATGTCTGGGATCAAATGGTAACTCTAATGTCCTGGTAAGTGGTAACTGAGTAACTTAACTGTAGCTGTAGCGTTCACATGTATCACCAAACCTTAAAGTTGTCTCAGGTATCAATTAATGTCTGTTAGCAATTTTATGTTTTCTTTCTTTCTTTTATTCATTGTTTATTTTTTTTATCTATTCTTTCATTTATCCATTTATATTACATTTATAAATTAGAAATTGAATTAGCATAATATGTTTTCATATATTATATAAAAACATTACAAAATTAGGAAACATGTAAAAAAAAATAGAGAACATATAAATTTTAAATTAGAGAACACATAAAATATAAATCAGGGAATATAAAAAATATAGAACACACAAATTATAAATTTACAAAACACATACAAAATAAAACATATAGTACTTATAATCATAAACATAACATAAAAAAATTATGTGTACTGTAATTTTTATGTGTTCTATAAGTATTCAAATTAGTGAACATAAAATATAAATATGAAATATAAAACACAAAATACCTAATTTTATAAAGAAAACAGGTACAAAATATTGTGAAATATAAAATTTCTAAACACAAAATTAAAATTAGTGAACATAAAAAATT
This sequence comes from Apium graveolens, assembly GCF_009905375.1. Lineage (NCBI taxonomy): Eukaryota > Viridiplantae > Streptophyta > Magnoliopsida > Apiales > Apiaceae > Apium > Apium graveolens. The sequence continues at coordinate 19,470,702 of NC_133657.1, read as the reverse complement.
ATTGAACACATGAAAATTGAAGAAAACAACATATGTAACATAAGATTAAAATATACAAAACACTATATAAAATATACTGTATACTCAAAAAATTATAAAAAATAACAAAATACAAAATTATTTTTCAAATGTATTGTACTCTACACTATGAAAATAATTAATATAGATATAGCATTATCAAATATAATCATAATGTGTTCTCTTAATTTTTTTTTTTGTTGTGAATTTATTTCTTAACTATTTTCTATCCATATTTTCTAGAAAATACGATTAGAAAAACTAGACATAACGTAAAAAAAGTAAATAGAACTCTAAAAAGAAAAAATATATATAGCATGCAAATAAAATCAATTAAAGATCACGAAATTATTATAGAACATAATATTATTTAAAAAATATAGAACACTAAAAAAATAAGAGCACACAAATTATAAATATTGAACACTAAACAAAAAGTTACATTACACAAGATAGTTACAAGATATAGAAAATTTTGGAGTAAGAAAAATATTTTAGTACAAAAAATTATTGACCATTATAAAATTATAATGTTCAATGTTAAATAATTATCGAGCATATAAAGTAACGTAAATTTAAAATGTAAAATACAAAACACTAGTAAAAAAATTTGAGCATGACAAAATATTAAAGAACACCAATTTAAGAATACAAAACACAAGAAAATTTATTAAAGAACACTCATTTAAGAACACATAACACACATATAAAAAAGAATATTGCATGAAAAATATTAAAGAACACTCATTTAATTTAGAGAACAGGAGTGCATAAAAAATATTAAAGCCCCTATTTAAGAACAGAACACATGTATAAAGGTAAAAAAACATGCATAAAAAGCATAAAAAAGAAAATAATATTACATGAAAAAAAAAGAACACTAAAAAGTTAACATAGATAATAAACACGTATAAAAAGTACAAAAAAGAAAAAAATATTACATGAAAAATAAAAGAACACTCAAAAGTTAAAATTTAGTTACCCTGACCCGATATATATATATATATATATAATTAATTAGATTTGATCGATATAATAGACTTATATAATTACGGGTTATCTTTTTTATCTATACTATTTTCTTAAAATGAAACTAGAAACTATTTGTTAGTTTGTATGATAGCCTTGTACTAAAATAAAGCAATATAAAATATTTATACAAGCTAAAAGAGTATTATACAATTAATCGAAGATAAAGTAAAATTAAAATCAAATAGACCAACAAAAATAAAATACTATATACTTTTATTCGAGCAAAATAAAATAATAAGTTTTGAATAAAATTCATATTTTTAATTTTTTATTTTAAAATATTTTTTGTTAAAATTTTTAAAATATTAAAATAATTCGGGAATCGCACGGGTTTTAAATTAGTTATATACTTTAAAAATATAAAAAGCAAAAAACACTAAGTCTTTGTTTGAAATTGTAGTTAAAAATTGTTGTGCTGAGTGATGTTGTAAAAATATATAATTGTTTGAGAATTTTTTTGATATATATATCTTTTAATGCAAAAAATTAAAAATAATAATATTATTTGTAAGATTTGATGATAAAATTGGTTTTAAGCAAAAGCTGAAAATCAGTTTTTTTTTTAAAAGATAGGGTCTTGCTTTCTCTAAGTATAGCAGCTTTTGACAAAATATTTTCCCAAAAACAGTTTTTAAATTTTATCAAATAATTTTTTAGCTTCTTTTTAGCGATCTGTTTACAACAGCAATACCAATAACACTTTCAAATATTAAAGAGTAAGTAATGTCACAAAATTCGAAAATTAGAATTATTCGGTTGAGTACCGATTTGTGATTTATCGGACGGTTTTCAAAAAATCGAATAATTTATCATCTATTTATTGATGATTTATCAAAAATTTATTAAATTAAATAATTATTTTTGAATAATTTTTGAATAATTTTTAAAAAATCGATCAATTTCTATAAAAGTGAGAGTAAATAGTAAAGATTGATGAGACCAAGGGTCCAACGGCAAGAAAAAAGAGAGTGGAGTAAATGATTAAAGAACATTAATGGTTGATTAAATATGCAATTTCACCGACATGAAGTTACTTCATCGCGGTAAAACCGAGGGTTAACAGGGGAGTAGCTGTAATTTATCTACTACTTCCCTCTCAAGTCTCAACACACGGTTAAAAAGTAAAAATAGCGACTCCACTGTTGAGATTATTTCCGATGCCTGCCGTTCTCTTGAGCTTGGACCAACAACAAGGGTATACACAATAACAGTTTTAACATAGCCACTCTCCTTGCTTATTTTACATACAAATTATACACACCTTATTTACTCCTAAGCTACTCTCGCCTCTCTCCATGGTACTCCTCTCTCTCTCTCTCTCTCTCTCTCTCTCTCTCTCTCTCTCTCTCTCTCGTTTATACAATCTATTTGATTCCTTTTAAGTGTGTTCTGTATCTGTATACATATAATTAACTGGATTGTGCAATCTTCTATTGTTTTAGGAAGAAACAGAAGACTCGGTATTGATACAATTGCAACAATCTGTACACTCTAATCCAGATGATTCCTCCCTTCACTTTAATCTCGTATGCATTTCCTTATTTATTTTCAGATACATTTAATTTTCCAGACTCCTCAAATTATTACAACTACCTACTCTAGTTACATAGATAGATTCATACAAACTGATTTAAGATGTTGTGCTGCAGGCTGCATATCTATGGGGAACTAGCACGGATATTAAAACTATTAAGGAGAAAGCTGCCGAGCATTTTGTGATTTCCGCTAAGCTTAATCCGCTTAATCCTGATGCATTTAGGTATTTGGGGGATTATTATAGCCAAGTTTGCCTCGACTCTGCCAGAGCTCTCAAATGTTATCAGAGAGCCCTCTCCCTTTCCCCAAATGATTCCTATATCGGGGTGAGTTACTTTTTATTCCTTTAATGTACGTTTTATATCAACTTTAATTTTCTTATGTTCTTCATGTTATTCGACTTCTAGATGGATGTTCTGTTTAATATATGCTTGTTTCATTCATTTCTTTGATTATGCATGTTTACTTGTAGGGGTCCATATGTGATATGTTGGACAAACAAGGCAAGGAAAGCTTAGAAATCGCCGTCTGTCGTGACGTTTCGGAGAAGTCACCGAGGGCCTTTTGGGCTTTCCGACGACTTGGTTTTCTTCAGGTGTTTTGTTCTCTATTTTCAGTTTTTACTACTAATTCTTTTTTGGAAGGACCTTTTTCGTCATAATTTTGTTGACAATATTGTTGACGCTTGATATGTAGTATATTTCTAATTTTCTATAGGTCCATCAAAAGAAATATTCTGAATCTGTACAAAGTCTACAGCATGCAATTCGCGGCTATCCTACCTCTGCTGATTTGTGGGAAGTCTGTATTTCTTTTAGCAATAATCCTCTTCTCTAATTTTTTTTGTCTTGTAGCAATTCTCCTATTTTTAGTGCCAAGCATGTTTCAACCTTAAAAGAAAATTTAAATTTCAGGCATTGGGACTTGCATACCAGCAACTGGGAATGTTAACTGCTGCTATTAAGGTATTTTTTTCCACTCATTTCTTTTTTGTTTCGTAATATCATTTATAATTTTGCTTCCACTACCACTTCTTGTGTTTCTCAGGTACTATGGTTTATAATTTCTGTAGGGCAGTAGGTAAATGTATGGTTTTATGTTGTTAATGTAGGGAATGTGAAGGAATATTTAAGGTACTTGGCCAAAACTAAAAAGTAAAACCCATACTATTATATTATTAAAATGATAATTAATGTTATAATATTTACTTTTACAAAACCAAATCATCTTCCACGGGTTGGATATTTTGTCGACCCTTGTTAATTATCTAAAAATATTCATGTCCATTGCTTCTACTTAACACATAGTTTTTATAGGTGAGATCCTGTTCCTGACATTTGTATGATTATCTTTATCATTTTTATTCAAAAGCATATAATTATGCAGTTATTCATGAATTTGCATCCCACTTCACATTCTTCAACATTGTGGGGTAGGGTGTTTAAGAGGTTTCCTTAGGTTTGTTCATACTTTCAATTTTCTTCATTTATAATATGGGTGAGCACTATGATGCATAACTGAACTTATATCGTATATTCAAAAATTCGAATATCGAACTGAACTTTTTAATTTTTATCAACCACTTCTTCAAAATGTTTCATCTTAAAATCTAACATGAAGTGATGGAAAATGGAAAAATTTAAAATTTATAACATCACAGCCCACAACTCAGTGCCTATCTGACCATTGAATAACACACCATTTGTGGTCCAAATGCCCTCATTGAACCAACAAAGGCACTACCAAATCTCGGGCAGTGCGCGAGTAGAGTTCTGATTCCATTTATAACACCCAATCCCACACTCAGTGCATACAGCAACCATGGCATATAGGTCCAAAAGTGCTAGCAACTTTTTGTGCTTGTAAAGGCCTCGAACATACTATCTAATTGATGGAACTTGTTACGAAACCCTTCCATGTAAATGCATAATAAAATAATGATAATGATTAAATGAAAGGAATGACAAACAATGTTGTCGAGTGGATCTATCTGCAAGGAACGAGATTGAGAGAACAATAGGATCATGAACATCCTGTATGATCTGGTATAGATAAATTACTATGAGATCTGAGAAAAGGGGGTCTCGTGTGATCATTCAGAATGAATAATTGTAACATGAGAAGATATGGGATTTGCGTGTACGACTTGTGGGGTCACAGCAGATGAAAATAACAAAAGTTTTGGGTTACTACTTATTCAAAGAAGGTTGAGATTTGAAAGACAGGCTCAGGAAAGAAGATGAAAATTAGGAGAATATGATAAAGCAAAACTAGGAATTTAAATTACTACCTAATAGTGGTTAAAGTTACAGGCTAGGGAAAGAAGCTGAAGATTTGGCTCTTGGTTTGACCAAAAAAATAGTTTAAACTCATACCCGATTTTTTGCTGTTCATACTGAATCTTTTAAGGTAAAATTATTCAGGATCTTGGATGCCTGTGCCGAATGCTGACCCCTATTTGCTTATTGAATTTTGTCAGCTAATAGTGCGTGCTTGCTCTCTTATCTAGATTTACCAATTGAACAAGGTTTTGTGAATGTAGAAGGCTCAAAACGATTTGGAGACAATATGAAAGACTCTAAAAACGAGTAATTAGAATGAAGTTTGTTTCTTTTACTTTAGGAAATAATATTTAGTATCTTGAAAGTTTCTTAGGAATTATATTCATCTTTAAAAATTTAGTCTGGAATATAGAAGCATCTCTTGTGTAAACAGTGTTTCATGATCTTTAATTTCAAGGGAGTATATTATCAAGACTAGGTTTTTATGGTCCTGCATATGACTTTCTGGTGGGTGATAATTTCTGGAAATCATCCTAAATCTAGTTTCACCCACCTTTACCCTTACCTAATGTCAGGAGAACTATATATAACTCATAATAGAAATAGTTATCTAGTAATGAAGGGTAGTTATGTCTTTTAATTGCTTTACTAGTATTGCTGGGTGTAGCCTATATAAGGCAGAGACATTGTCTTTTCAGTTATGCTTTATGAAAATGGAATTCATTCCACAAACTTCTCTCTCTCTTCTAACTGATTCTCTCTATTTGTCTCTCTCTCTTAATTTCTTTCTCCCCAAGTTTCTCCCTCCCTTCTTCTCCTTCTTCTCTGTTCCGGATCTATTCTCTCTCAATTATCTCTATCTTTCACATCTAGCTTGTATTTGTTGTTTACTTACTTGTTATCTCATTTCTGCACTCTTAAACATATAAAAACCCAAAAACATTCAAATATACAAAACTATAAAAAGGAGTTCCTGACAGATTTGGTATCAGAGCACCATAAGTCGATCACCCACAGCTTCAATCGTGTTATGCACTCTAAGGCGAGCCTATCAAATCTATTTTGGAGGTAATCTCACTTGTCTTTCAGATACCTGCTATTTCTGCACTCTGAGTGTTTGATAGTTGATCTCAATCACTTGTTTAGAGACTTAGTAATACAGATCTGTGAAGTTAAGGAGGTTTAGATCTGTTAATCTCATGTCGAATTGATATTCAGGAGTATTCAATTGTTAAGTCTAGTTTAGTGAAGTGAGAAATTGTGGAATTGCTTGAATATTGAGTTGTGAAGTTAACTATGATTGCGAAGGATTATGATGATTCAGCTGAGACTTCTCAGCAAGGATCCTTGCAGATGATGCAACATGATATAATAGGTCATAAGGAAGGGGTGAATGATAAGCTTAGTAGATTATAGGAGACCTTAGAGTTGTTAATGAGAGGAATGGAGAGAATGTTGGTTGAGGATGACGAGAAGGGAGCTGAGAATTTTGAAGATAAGGATAGGATGATTAAGGAAGAAGTTACTCCCATTGCACAGAACAAAGGCATGTTTAGAGATCCTCTTCATGTTGCTTTGGCTAGAAAGAAGGTTGAGCAAGGCTTACTGTTTGGATTGGAAGGAAGTAGTAGTGAGGACGAACCCAAAACTACTGGGGGGAAGAGTGTCAACAACAACTTGAGGAATTTAAAATTAAGTTTTCCTGTATTCAAGGAAGGCAGTGACACTATGGAGTGGTTAAGGGATTGTGAGGAGTACTTTGCCATTTATGAAGTGGAAGATAAGAGAAGACCAGCAATTGCTGCAATGCAACTCACTGGGGTTCCTAGATCATGGTATAAGTCATTTATGGTTGGGCAAGAGAAGGTTAGTTGGAGTAAGTTTTGTCAGGCATTCACCTCAAGGTTTGGGGAGTTAGATACAGAACTGGTGTTTGACATGTTCAAGAGATTGCAGCAGGTTACCACTGTGGAGGCATATTATGATGAGTTTGAGAAATGCAGGGGTCAACTACTGACTAAGATACCTGGGTTGACTAATGAGTATTTCTTGGAGAACTTTATTGGAGGGCTACAGAAAGAAGTCAAAGGCATGATCAGATTGCTTGATCCCTCAACCTTGGAACAAGCCTTGAAGCTGGCCAGACACTATGAGCACTCCATCAATCCCCACCAGAAGAAGTACAGTGAAGGAGGATTCACTAAGAGCAACAACAAGCCAAGCCAAGATAAACCATATTCTAGTTTCAATACAAAAGCATTAACTGGGAAACCATCACTACTAGCCCCTGAAAAAGAAACTGAGGTCAATAAGGTGAAGCCTAGGCCACTCACTTACAGTTAAAGAGAAGAAAAGAGGCAAAAAGGATTGTGTTTCTATTGTGATGAGAAGTTTGTAAGGGGTCATGAGTGCAAGAAGCCTCAATTTTTTTTGATGATTGGTGAGGAAGGGAAGGCTGATGACTATGAAGGAGAACCAAAGTATGATGAGGCTCCAGAGGATGAAGCAGAAGATTGGCAAGGACAAGAGTTAATTCTGGCAGCCTTGGGTCTCAAGTCTGAACCACAAACTTCACCTCTACAGTTCTCAGGGGAGTTTCAAGATAAAAAGTTTAAGATGCTCATTGATGGTGGAAGTTCTCTAAACTGGATTAGTACCAAACAAAGTGAACTCTTACAATTAGAAATGGAACCAAAGGAACCTATAACTGTGACTATGCCTAATGGAATGTTGGTTACTAGTGCACTCAGTTGTAAGGATTTCAGATGGAAATACGAGGAGAAGGTCTTCAGTACTACTGCTTGGGTGATGGACTTAACTGATTGGGATGTCATATTAGGTGTGGAATGGCTATCCAAGTTGGGAGACCTGAAATGTAATTATAAGGAAAGGAGCCTGCAATTTAATTGGGAGAACCAACAAATTATCATGACTCTAGAATCTCAAGTATAAGTTATGGGGATGTTACATCAGATGACAACTGTAGTTCCACTATGGATGGAACAGATCATCTCTAGCTATGAGGGAGATACTGATGTTAAGCAAATTATATCTGAAGCTGCCATTACCACTGTAGGCCCTCAAGAATACTATTTTCACCAGGGCATACTACAATACAGAGGCAAGTGGGTGCTAGGGAAAACTCAAGGCTTAAGGAAACAAGTATTTGAGGAGCTTCATAATAATGGCATAGGTGGACACTCGGGCATAAGGGCTACCTGTAAGAGAGTGATGGAATATTTCTTCTGGCCAACCATCAGACAAGATATTGGCAATTGGGTGAGGGAATGTGCCATATGCCAACAAATTAAGGGAGAAAAGGTCAAGAGTCCAGGGTTGCTAAAACCATTAGATATTCCACAAGAACCCTGGAGGGACATTGCTATGGATTTCGTAACAGGACTACCAAAGTCTAAAGGCTATGAAGTGATTTGGGTGATAATTGACAGGTTCAGCAGGTATGGTCACTTCTTATCATTGGCTCACCCAATCACAGCTAAAGGATTGGCTCAGACATTCTTTGAACAAATCTATAAGTTGCATAGCCTTCCAGAATCTATTGTAAGTGATAGGGACAGCTTGTTCATGAGTGAGTTTTGGCAGAATCTATTCAAGGTAGGTGGTACTAGGCTGCAGATGAGTACAGCTTACCATCCACAATCAGATGGAAGCACTGAGAGGCTCAACCTGTGTTTAGAGCAATACCTTAGAGGAATGACCAGTCAAACTCCAAAGAATTGGGCATCCATCCTCTGCTGAATGGTGGTATAACACCACTTTTCACACTACTTTGAATACCACTCCTTTCCAAGTTGTGTATGGTTTCAAGCCTAGGCATCTTCCTTGGCAAACCAGGCCCCATACTAACCTGCACTCTCTAGAGAGCCTCCTGACTGATAAGCAGGAGCAATGGTCTGCACTCAAGGTTCTACTAGAGGAGGCACAAGTCAAGATGAAGACTTATGCTGATGAAAAAAGGACTGAAAGGAATTTCCAGGTGGGTGAATGGGTGTATCTAAAGCTACAACCCTACAGGCAGACTTCTGTCAGCATCAGAAAAAACCTTAAGCTAGCAGCCAAGTTCTTTGGGCCCTATGAAATTCTAGAAAAGATTGGGCCAGTAGCATATAAATTGGCCTTGCCACCCACTTCTAAAGTGCATCCTGTATTTCATGTGTCTCAGCTAAAAAAGGCTATAGGTCAGGTCCAAGTGCAGCAGCAATGACCCCAACTCAATGATCAAGGCACATTTGAATTGACCCCTCTCAGGCAACTAGCTCAAAGAACTATAATCAGAGACAACGTGGTTTATCAGATTTTGGTGCAATGGAAGAACTGCAGTGTGGATGATGCTACATGGGAGGATGAAGATCTCCTTAAGTGCAACTTTCCAGAGTTCTTATCTCTTCCACAAGGACATGGAATACTTGAAGGAGGAAGGAATGTCAGGAGAACTATATATAACTCATAATAGAAATAGTTATCTAGTAATGAAGGGTAGTTATGTCTTTTAATTGCTTTACTAGTATTGCTGGGTGTAGCCTATATAAAGGCAGAGACATTGTATTTTCAGTTATGCTTTATGAAAATGGAATTCATTCCACAAACCTCTCTCTCTCTCTCTCTCTCTCTCTTCTAACTGATTCTCTCTATCTGTCTCTCTCTCTTAATTTCTTTCTCCCCAAGTTTCTACCTCCCTCCCTTCTTCTCTGTTCCGGATCTAATCTCTCTCAATTATCTCTATCTATCTTTCACATCTAGCTTGTATTTGTTGTTTACTTATTTGTTATCTCATTTCTGCACTCTTAAACATATAAAAACCCAAAAACATTCAAATATACAAAACTATAAAAAGGAGTTCCTGACACCTAGTATCTCTTAGTACTTGCTTCTACTGTTGTTTATTTCCATGATTATTTTCTTGTTGCTTTTGCTACTTGGTTATGTGTAGTTGTCATTCCGTAGCATACATGGTATTGAAATGTTAAACATCAACCACTTGTCTAAAAAAATAATAAAAATAAAGTAAAATCTAAATGTGGATTATCATCTGTTAACTTTAATTATGATAACTGAGTGGTATAAATTGGTTTTTAAACAGTCATATGGGCGAGCAATAGAGTTGGAGGACTCGAGAGTGTTTGCACTAATTGAAAGTGGAAACATCTTCTTGATGCTTGGTTCCTTCACAAAGGTAGAGGAAATTTTCTCATGCAGATATTATGATTTTGAATATATCATGGAGTCCAGCAGAGGCAACTTCGAAGTTGTATTTTTTCATGAATAGAATTACTCCCTCAGTCCCATTTTAAATGCTCTCATTTCCTGTTTTGTTTGTCCCAAAAGTGCTGTCAACTGCCATGAGATGGTAATTTACTTCTTATATATTCGAAAAACAATACAAGTTTTTGGTAATTATTACATTATAAAATGTAATTGAATAAATAGTGAAATCTTATTAGTGGACAATAAAAGTGGGACGGAGGGAGTATGTCAAAGACAACCACCAACGTACCTAGTGAACCAAGGCTAATTGGAAATTTATTTTATTCTGTATTTATCTTAATGAAATAATCTTTTTGCATCAAGGGAGTTCAGCAATTTCATGAGGCTTTATGCATCTCACCCAAAAATGTGGCTGCACACTATGGGCTTGCTTCTGGACTGCTTAGTCTGTCGAAAGAATGTATTAATTTAGGCGCGTTTAAGTGGGGAGCTTCACTTTTAGAGGTGAAAAAACATACATGAAACTGCTTTCTGGTTTTATGCATATGTGATACACTCTTTTATTCAAGTTGTTACAATTTTTAGGAGGCATCTGGAATTGCAAAGGCAAGTACTTACTTAGCGGGAAGTATTTCTAGTATTTGGAAGTTGCATGGGGATATACAGGTAATTTGTCTTAGATTCTTCTCTTAGTTGTACCTTTCTAATATCTATGATATTTTTGGTTATATATTATCGTACCAAAATATATGATATCATGTTTAAGTCTTATCCCTTAGTCGAATACTTGAACTTATTCTGGGAGGATTTTATGATTTATATAAATTCTATGTTCCCTACCTCATGAATGATTCAAACTGATTTTGGCTTATGGAATTTGATATTTCTTTTGGTGATACCCTGCACGTGCTTAAGCCATTTCTGTTCCAGACCTATATTTCCGTCTTACTTCTAATCTCTTTGCTAGCTTACATACGCGAAATGCTATCCATGGATGGATGAATACCAAGGACTACAAGATGATGCAACAGCTTTCAGAAATTCAGTCCTTTCATGGCAAAAAGTCTGCTTTTCTGCTGCAGTATCGGCCAGTCGTTCCTATCAGCGAGCTTTGCACTTGGCTCCATGGCAGGCTAACATTTATATCGACATAGGTATTGCTGTAGATGCCATCTGCTCATTGAAGGAGGATGAAAAGCACAACCTACATGCATTGTAAGATTCCATCTTACTCAAATGAACAATGTCCTTGTTAGCAACTGCTGTTTTAATGTACTGTCTTATTTGCCAGACAGCTACCTGAAAAGATGACCTTGGGGGGTTTATTTCTAGAGGGTTACAATAATGAGTTCTGGGTGGCCTTAGGATGTTTGTCACTTGATGCAGCTTTGAAACAACATGCTTTCATACGTTCATTACAGTTAGATGTATCTCTTGCTGCTGCATGGGCATATCTAGGGAAGGTACTGTTTTGTGTTTCATCTGTCCCAAATAATTATGAGTGAACAATTTAGTTTGAGAAGAAGAGAGATATATATGCAAATTACTAAAAAGTATATATAAAACTCGATATCTTATAATAAATTATACAATTATATATTTTAATCACTAAAAAATAAATTATTTAAAATCCGTCTTGTAATAAATTACTTAATTTATTACGTAAAACTCATCTATAGCACTGTTACAGCTTTACAGAAAGGAGGGTGATAAACAATTGGCCCAAGAAGCCTTTGATCGAGCTAGAAGCATAGATCCTTCACTAGCATTACCTTGGGCAGGCATGTCAGCAGATTTTTATACCAGGTAATCTAAAATCGAATGGCAATGTACTAGTTTCTTTTTTTCGTCACAACATGTTAACCATTTATTAAAGCTTATTTACTCAGGGACATTAAGGTGGACGAAGCTTATGAGTGCTGTTTACGAGCTGTGCAGATAATGCCAGTAAACTCTCTGTCTCCGTCTCTAATCTGAACCTAATAAAATTTCTCTAAACATCCTATTTAATTAAAACTCAAGATCTGTATGGTGATTTTTGAATTGAGAAGAGCTGTATTAAGCCAAGAAAATTATCAAATGAGCATACCCTTCATATCTATCCTAAAGCTGGTTGCTTTAAGTAGTTTAATTTGTCTTTTATAGACTTATACTTATTAATAAGTATAGCTGTTTTGTGAAAATGTTTTGAGATTTGCACTTACAGCTCTAATGTCTGGACAGATTGCAGATTATCAAATAGGTCTTGCGAATCTTGCTCTGCTGTCTAGTAATCTTTCATCTTCACAGGTATAACTGGTGTTTAAGGACCTAAACCTATTTTTGAATTACATAATTTCTTGTATCAATTTCTAAGAAGCATGGTGCAGCATGCATATGTATCTTGGCTAATACTGCCAACATCATTATTGAAGGTCTTTGGAGCCGTCCGTCAGGCCTTGCAGCGAGCACCTCACTATCCTGAATCCTACAATTTGAATGGGCTAGTCTATGAGGCACGGCATGATTATCAGACCGCTGCCGTCTTTTATAGGTTAGCACAATGTGCAATATGTGCATTAGGCAGAGGATCAAATTCTAGTCTCAGAGATATATCAACCAATTTAGCTAGATCTCTTTGTAAGGTAAACATGTTTTTCCTTGTTTTCCCCGGTTGATGAGTAAGAATAGTCATATTCAGAATTCAGTTCTTGTTATACCCAATACCCCTTTAATGGGAAATTGATACTTTTTATTTTTCTGCAGGCAGGGAATGCTGTGGATGCAGTAGTAGAATGTGAATATCTAAAGAAAGAAGGTGAAATAATTTATCATACTTGTTAAGCTACAATCGTTATTTGTTTTTGGTGTTCCACAAGTGCCTTGAAGACATAAATGTTAATTAGTAATTGTGAGGTGTCCAAATGATAGTAATAAAGGTGAACGTAAGTGTTCCACAAGTAGGGCTGTCAAAAAAATTCGAAAAATCTGATATCCGTCCGATAAATCCGCATTCGTATCCGAAATAAAGCGGATATTATTCGTATCCAAAATAAAGCGGATATTATTCGTATTCGAATCCGACGATTGCGGATACGAATACGGATAGAGGTATATTCGTAATCGATAATATCTGAATCCGAATAAAAATATTTATATTTAAATATTTATATAATCTAAAATTATTATATTAAAATTTATAGCTTGTGTGTATTTGTGTACACACACACACAAATATATATGTTAAATATTATGTTTAATTTTTTTTTATATAATTGTAAAAATAGTAGACACATATTAAAAAAATCATTTGAGTTCAACAATTTAAAGATAACAAATATTGAAAAAATAAATAAAAATTAATTTTTGAATAAATTAAAATAGGATCAAATCGCTTTAACTCTTATTTTAATTTTTACTATTTTTTTTTTACTATTTTTGAATTTTTATTATAAAAATAAAAATATGATTGAAAGTCGGATTCAGATCCGGATATTATCCGTATCCGAATAATATTCGTCGGATCTGGATTCAGACATTATTCTTTAAATATTTCTGGATTCGGATACGGATACAGATACGATTTTCGGATTTGCATACGAATATAGGCAGATCCCTATCCGAACTATCTGTTTGACAGCCCTATCCACAAGTAGCTTCAAGACATTATTGTTAGTTTGTAACTGTCAGGCATCAAAACGACAGTAATATACAAAAATTTGTATATGTCTACTTAATTCTTGTAATATTGTAACCCAATCGGTCTGCCCGACAGGTTGTGTGAATACAAGCATTAAATTGAATGAACCTTCATCGATGACTCCACTGACAAAGCATTTTAGTGCAATACCAAATTCTAATTATGCATATTCGCTAGAACATTTTTTCAGGAGAATATTTTAGTCAAATAAAAATACTGTGAGGAAGATCAAAAAATTTGTTTAAGAAGCGTATATATTGACAAGCTTTGTAGGGCTCTTCAATCTTCTGTTTAGATACTTTAAATAGGTTTTAGAGGTGTTAGAGGAAGGCCCTTTCCACGATCTTTTATTATTATTCTAACACTCCCCCTTACTCGAAAGCCCATTTATGGGTTGAAGAGTGGATCACGGGCGCCCATCTTTAAGGCATAACTTTTGCCTTTCGTGTCCATTATAAATTGTGAGAATGTCCGGGATGGCAATAAGTGGAACCTGAGTCCTCCCGCCAGCCTGAACTCTGATACCATGTTGGGAACCGGTTGCTCTAAAACCTTATGGTGTTAGAGGAAAACCCTTTCCAGGATTTATATATTATTATTGTAGCACTATCATTTTTTCTGAAGTAATAAAAAATTAATGATGGAAAGCTTCTGTTTGAAGTTAACTTGATAAGCTATATGTTATTAAATCATTGTATCTTTCCTTATACCTTCTGTCATCTTAATGTTTTAGGTCTACTTGACTCCAAAGGTCTGCAGATATATGCATATTCATTATGGCAACTTGGGAAGAATGATCTGGTTCTGGCTGCTGTGAGAACTTTAGCTTCTAGTGTTCTGTTACTTGAAAAGACATCTGTAGCCGGATGTATAAGCTTCATATGTAGATTACTGTACTATGTTTCTGGACAAGAATCTGCGATTAAAAGCATAACAAAAATGCCCAAAGATTTGTTTCAGAGTTCAAAAGTTAGCTTTGTGGTATCTTCCATACATGCTGTAGATCGACATAACCAGCTAGATTCGGTCGTTTCAAGTAGCCGATGTTTTCTTACATCACCTGAAGAGATCACTGGAATGCATTTCCTAATAGCTCTTGGTAAATTAGTAAGTTTTGCATTCCACTTTTTCCTTATTTTTTTAACACTCGGATCTGCTGCTTGTTTGTTTTTATGTTATGTCTGGAAAAATCCGAATCCAATTTCTTTTCAAATTTACAGGTTAAACATGGATCAGAAAATTGCCTTGGGATTCAAAATGGAGTGAATCATCTTAAGAAAACCCTTCATATGTATCCTAACAGTGGATTGATAAGGTTCGTATATGTGTTTTAACTCGAGGAAAGTTTGGCAGCTATGTACTATCTGCGTGATGTATCTATCTGTACAAGGAGGTGTAGTCGTCAGAAGTTACTGAGCAGGGTGGTCTGTAGCTGACGTGGGTTTAAAATGTCATGATATGTACTATAAGAGAACTAAGATTGTGCTCTCTGGAATCTTTCCCTTTCCTGTATTACTTCCCTCATAAAATATAAATCTCATTCTCGTTTTATAACGATTTGAAATTTCCAAAGGAACATCATGTTTAGTTCCGGGTGCTTGTCAGTAGAATGTGCATCTTATGTGGATATCTTCCTTAGTACCAGTCTTTACTGTGCCTTGGTCTAAATATGTTGGTGTCTTTAGTGCTGATTTGTTTTGTTGTGGAGGCATTCTAAGTAATCAACGTTTTATTTAGTTTTCTATACATGCTATAAGGAGCCAGATTGTTTAATTAAATTAAGGGCACCTATTTGTATACCGGAGTGTTATTCTTTGGGAACCTTGCATTAATAGATAATACTATCTTATGTCCCAATGTGAATATAGGCAAAACTATACATAGTCATAGATAGTACTTTCTTATCCCCCATAAGCTTGTGCTTTTGTTGGTGGGACACCTTTTGAATTTTTAACTATTATTTAAAATCTTCCCAGCCTTGCCCTCTATTCTGGAATAATTAGCATAAAACTAGAGATAGCAGATTTGATTTCACTTGGTCATTTATATATTTGCTCCCAAGTTCTGATAACATGTTATCTGCAGTCTTTATCAGAATACATTGTTGTTTCTTTAAGGCTTGCTAATGTTAATCTATTGTGACAGGAATCTTCTTAGTTATTTGCTACTATGCAGTAGAGAGTGGAATGATATTCATGTCGCAACTAGGTGTTTTGTTTTATGCGCTTCTGATTGTCAAAAAGAAGAGAATTTTAAATCTCCATTTGAGATTCTTGGTGCTGGAGCAGTTGCTTGCTACAATAGTGGGAATCGTAATGATAAACTTTCACTCCCAACATGTCGAGGCAGTTGTCTGTCCGGACAGGAAGCTATCCAGCAGCTGCAAAAGTATCATTCTTGTTATCTATTCAGTCTCCACGTTTAACATTTACATGAATTTCACTTTCCAGTTAAATGTATGTGGTGGTTGACTCTTTCTGCAGTGTGTATATATAGTCCATATAATCACGTTACAGATATATAGGACTGTTGTCAATGAGCATATATATATTTTTAAATTTCCACAATTACGGACAGTTAGCATATATCAAGCATTTAGTAAGTAACTGGTAGAACTTGCATGTGGTTATAGCTCAAACAGTTACGGGCTATTACTTCTTTTTGTATAATTATAGTTATTTCTTACATTTTAAATTAGCTATGGGCTGATCCGAATTCTCTAGTCTAGATTCTAATTTTGAGCGAAGTTGTATAATGTTTTTGAGAAGCTAAATTGGTGTGCTCTTACAGGTGGTTACGTCAAGAGCCATGGAACAGAAATGCCAGGTACCTATTGATACTAAACTATCTACAGAAGGCACGTCTGGAGAGGTTTCCCCGTCACCTCTGTATTTTGCTTGAGCGTCTCATTAGTGTGGCTCTTTCTGATGATTTACACTCGAAAGAAGATCAGTACCAAAAGTTCCAACTACTACTATGTTTTTCTGAGATTTGTCTGCAAGGAAAAGACTATACTAGATGTATTACCCATGCTAAAAATGCTTCAGAAATTTCGCTTCCTGATAGCTATCTCTTCTTTGCACATTTGTTATTATGTCGGGCCTATGCTGCGAAAGGAAATTTTTCGAGCCTTAATGCAGAGTTCACAAGATGTTTGGAGCTAAAAACCAATTATCATATTGGTTGGGTTGGTCTGAAATGTATGGAATCTCGATACAGGCTACAAAATGTTTCACCTAAAATAGAGTTGAATTTTGAAGAATGTTCTGAAGAAATTAAATACTCGTGGCACATGTGGATGGCAGTATATAATTTGGTGCAAGGACTAATTGCTATTTGGTCGCAAGATTTTCTTCAAGCAGAAGAGTTTCTCTCACAGGCTTGTTCATTTGCAAGTGATGAAAGTTGCATTTTTCTCTGTCATGGTATGTATTTGATAGATCTTTGTGCAGATATATACCATATTTTTTCTTTTGTTGCTTGACGTTTGTACTTGAGTCTTGATATAATCAATCTTTTGTTTTAAAGTAATATGTGAAGTTAATATTGTTAAAGGCTATATATAATTTGTAAAATGTCAAGAGAAAATAGATGCACATTCTAGGAAAGGTTAAGATCTCCTTTTCACTCTTGTATATTTGAAAATTACTACTTTGCTTAACATTGTTCTGAAGGATAAGAGGTTGGTCGAAAGGGAAAATAATGTATTTAATAAATCTTTGTGGATATACTCTGTCTTCTTATTTTTTTTTCCCATGACGTATGTGTTTTGATAATATCAACCTTTTTCTTGAAGTAATAAGCGAAATGTCATGAAAAAATCAAGTGCACTTTCCAGGGGAATTATAGATTCTTTGGTTTACTATCGTAAACCATTTTCCTGTACAGGGTTTCTGAAGTATAAGAGATGGTCAAAAGGATACTTGAGATTTGGTGCAAATGAATATGGGACTCTTAAAAGTTAGAAGAAGTATCTCTATAACCCATCGCACAAAACATATTGGTTGACAGTATTTCTATTAAAAAAATAATTATTTTAACCTTTTTATTTTGTTAATATGGAGTGCTCATTCTCAAGTCTGAATATGGAAATAAAGCACCTTTTGACTTCTCAGTTAGCCGAATCCTTTTCCACGTAGGAGTATTTAGTCATGGCATTGGCCATGATTCTTTTCTTCATAATTTCTTGTAATTTTCTTGGTGGTTACCATAAAATGATAAAACTATCATCTTAAAGCTCCTGGTAGAACTAGTGCTTAGATTTGCATAGGTAAAAAAACTGGCCAACTCCCTGTTACCAGATTATGTTTGAGGGTAATTTACTGCAATCTGTTTAGCAATTTGACTAGCTTATCTGTGAGCTTGACTGTCTATTTGATCACATATGTGGATTGTGGAGGGTTTAGAGTGTACAGTATTTGTTTTCACGCAGCAGCAGATATGTACAATAGAGTCCCTTTACATTTGTCCGGAGAGGTACTTGATATATTAATTGATGATTTCAGGTGCTATCTGTATGGAGCTTGCCAAGTTGCAATGTAATTCACAGTTTCTCTCAGTTGCTCTTAAAAGTCTCAAAAGAGCTAAAGGGACTTCTCCAACGCCCTTGCCTGTTGTTTCACTTTTGCTGGCACAAGTGGAAGGAAGCTTCGGATTTCAAACTAAGTGGGAGAACAACCTCCGGCTTGAATGGTTTTCATGGCCACCAGGTTTCTCTCATTGAATCAATTTAATATAGTATATAATTATTTGGATGAACTTCCTTGTTTACATTAACAAAGACAACCAAAAACAAACAAACCCAGTATGTCCCCACTCGCCACTCGGAAGCTGGCTCCGGGGAGGGTTTGGAGAGGCTATTTCCTTAGTTACCCGGATATTTCAATTTTGCCCTCATACTCGTGTCCATCGGACATGACATGGGTGTGGGTATGGGATCTGAGTCGGATCCTTTAGATGGAAACATGACTTTGACTATGAGAAATATAGTTCAGAATTATTTAAAAGGCCTCACAACAACTTAATCCTCTTAATTCAGGGGAGGGATGTTTATAAATTACTTTTTTCATGTTATCCTTTTGATTTATGTTATAAATATGACATAACCAATTATATATATGTTTACTTTATATGGTAGAATACACAGAATTACAAATGTAATGTATAAAAAGCAGGTATGATTTCTATTATGTGAAGGTAATACGCCGAATCCCCGCACCCGTGTCGAATTTTGGATTCATATCCATGAATCCTAATTTTTTAAAAACTAAGAGTCTGACACTTAGTTTCGTACCCGCATCCGACACACGTACTCCGGGTAACTTAGGCTATTTCCATAAAGACCCCTGGGAGCAGGCTTTTGGAGAAATTCTTGATTTACAAAAGAAAGATGTAAATGATTGGAGGACATCATTCTCTACTGGGTACTCGGCTACTAGGACTCTACAATTTTGACATGACATGAATTTGTGTATGGGATTTAAGCCGGATCCTTCATATGAAAACCGGAAACTTCAACTTCGAGCAATCTAATCCAAAATGATCTATAAGGCCTTACAACAGCTAGTTTCCGGAGAGGGAATGTCCATAGGATACTATTTCAATGTTATCCTTTTGTTTAATGCCATTAATTTGACAGAAACAATTATGTATATGTTTTTTTATTTTTAGAAGACACTAATTTTACAAATGTAAAATATGCAAGGTAGGTAAAACTTCAGCTGTGTGAACGTTATATGCCGGACCCATGTCCAATTTCGGATCCATATCCACGAACTTAATTTAAAGTTAGAAAGTAAGAATATGGGATCCACACCCGTACCTGAGTCCGGGTAACATAGATCGTGCATGCCATATCTGTTCTTTTTTCTTATATGCCCGACATCCATGATGTGGCGCCCTCCAAACCCGGGTCAGAATTTTGGGGTCCACAACACATTCACAATATATAAACCTGTACTTAAAATATTAATTGCAATGACCCTATTTCACATAACCACGGATCGCAACAGGTTAAAGTATGAGAACAAGCCACAACCTTAATTATTACATCGTACCAAATCCCAACGAATTTAACTTACAATTGATAATAAAATCATTCTTACAATCTAACTATCTCTTTACCGCGTGAAACTTCCGCTAGCTCAATCCAACTTGACTGGAACCTTAGCCCGCACTTTGGACTGAGGAACTTCACAATCATCCATATTCTTTTCAACTGTAAAATATATAAAAGAATCGCAAGGGTATGCTAACTAGCTCAGCAAGTCATGATAACGATAACTGAGGTTAAACCATGATTAATTGAGATGATTCAAAGGATTCACGTTTCTTTTTAACTATTCATTAGAATTGGATATTCATTTTAAGGTTTTTAAAAACCAAGGTTAGGCTGCTGATCAGTCACGCACTAACCCCGAGCAAGCACACAGCACTGCTCTAATTACTGGATCCAAGGCACACATTGGCCTAACTTGACCATTAATATGGTCTGACCACGAATCTGGTCCACATATATAAAAAGTATCCAATCCTAAAGCAGTTCAATATGATAAACGATATAATTCAATAAAACAAGTTCATAATCAACGATAGTTAAACACTTGAATAAAAGCATAAGGAAGCTTATGGATATCTCAAGGGGATTTCAGGGTATGTATAAGAAATGGTTTTCAATTTGTACCAACATCCGGTATTAGGTCAGAAATGATTTTTCAAGGTATAGTTCTTTGAAGTTATAAAGAATGGTTGAAGTATAAAAGTTTCTGTGTTTTCAAACAATTCTGTTTCAGTGTTTTGTATTTGGTAGTGATACATTTGGAAAGTAGTATCATATTTGTGTGGTTTGTATCTGAGGATCAGCAAATGATGGTTTTACAAAGAATAAGGCTTATGGCTCAAGATCAAGAAAGATCAGGGTTCAAGGGTAAATTGTTTATAGCACTTGCTATATAAAACATGGGTTATTTTGAATAGTAGCGACATGTTATGAAACAGTTCGAAAATATATTTGCAATATATCTTAAAGAAAAGTTCAGAAGTACTTGCCTTACAAGGCTTTACAACTATTACTGATCAATTCTGGGCCAACTGCCGCTTAGGCTTTTACGTCCAACCACTATATCATTCTGGATTCGACCTCAACACTTAAGTCTTTTGATTGAGACCTTAATAAGCTTTTCGACTCACCACCAACTATCTTTCGTCCAATTCCAATTCTCAGGCATTCCGACTAGAACCTACAAGGTCGAAATATCCTAATTTAGACATTCGATTATGCTTGACATGTCCTCGCTAACAATCTACCCGAACGTTAACAAAATCCGACTCGTAACATATTTCATATAATACACGTATCACTTAGGGCTCACGTTCTCGAAAATCGGTTCAATGTTTGTTTTCGGAAAATACCCATACTCTTTATTTTATGAAATCAGGGTTATCGATTTAGAAAAATATTTCATCACATCGTATAATCAGGTTTCGTATAAAACACACACACACATATATATGTATAGTCGTTCAACATCCCGATAATCGTCGAATACGTTCCCGTATTTACGTAGTTCAGTTTCCTGGAAATTGGGCAGCATTTCCTTTATTTATCGGACTAACCCGTCGAACAATTCGACGTCACTTCACCACAATAATTCACAACAACCAATATTCACAATTTCCCACACGTCAATTCAATACTATTATTATTCCCATTTTACATTTATTTGTTAAATTAGGACTCAGAATATAATCATCACAGTCCACCGTCGGCTCGCCGAGGCTCATCGCCGACGGCGGTAAAATTCGTCGGTGCCCGACAAATTTCGGGTTTCCACACGAAATTTCACCGATTAGCATAATAATTATTCCCGTATGAATTTAATATTTATTTCACGAAAGCCATCAAGATTCGATCCTGCAGAAAATAAATAAATAATAATTCAGATTAACAGAATTCCAAGAGAACCACCACACACTCAGGTGCACACACGCGCTGCGTGTTCACGCCCGTAGAACCATCACCGTCTCGCCGCCGGAATCCGGCGAGAGGCAGCAGCAACGAGCAGAAACACCACATCAAGAACACACACAATCAAACACACAACACACTCTGCCCACTTAGCCGGAATTCAAACGACGGAAACTAGAAATTAAAGGTAACAAACAGCTGCACGGATACATACATATATACAAGTGTATATATATACAATCAACTAAAGAAATTGAAGCCAACATCCGGATTTAAAGAACCGAGACAAGAAGAGCTGCCGGAAAAATTACCAGAAACGGAAATCGACTAGGAGGAAGGAGCGGAAACAGGGAATCGCAGGAAGTAGAGAAAAACGAAGAACAGGGAGGGGAGAGATAGACGAGAGAATGGAGAGATTCTCGAAAAACCGAGAGAGGCTGGAGAGATTGTCCTGTGTTTATAATTTGTGTCCTTATAATTTCCAACCACGTGTCCAGTTAAAAGGACACGTGTCCCTCTTTTATGACCGCACGCCTGGATGCCGTCCCAAATTCACGTTTTAGAGATATATTTTACGAGTAGAAACGAGTCTAAAATTTTACTAAATTAATATTAAAATTCCCAAAACTAATAGAATAAGATTTTTCGTAATTTTTAAAGTATATTTGAAATGTAACTCATATCTGCATTTAACAATTAATGATTCAAGCTGCACCTAAAATAATTTTAAAAAAAATTAGGAAAATAGTCTTAAAATATTACAAATATCCCGAAGTTTACAAAAACATAAATTTCGTAATAATTATTATTATTTTTTTTTAAATAATTTCTGAAACGCAATTTATACCCGCTTTTATCCATTAACGAATCAACGCGCGGGTGAAATTAATCCCAAAAATTTCCAAAATAATTTTAAAATTCTCGAAATATTCCAAACTTAAATAAATACGAGTTTTATAATTTTTGAAGAATTTAGGAGTTAAATATGGATTTTACAATTAAAAACATTCAGAAAATCATTTAAAGATAAATAATTAATAAAATATTGATTTCTCAATTTTATAAAATCCTAAAAATAATTATTGTAATTATAAAATCATAAAAATAAATTTTTTTTTTTTTTAAACATTCCAAATATTTATGCAAATAAATTTGCACCAAATCCACTGGAAAATAAAAACAATCCAATACGACTCCATAATTAATCACACGAACAACCTGATATATTATAGATTGCACCTATACGATAATCAATCAACACAGAGCGGTCGAAACCAATACACATATTTTATTTAATAATTTCCGTAATAATCACATATTTATATAATTCAAAAACACACGAGTCGTTATACATGACAAGTGTTCATTGTCCACCTAAGTTGATTACAATTACAATGCAACTTGCTGCTTTTGCATTGAGGGTCCATATAGTCCTCGTGTGCTAAAAGATTATTTGATCAATTTACAATGCAACTTCACTGCTTTTGGAAATATTTCATGGCCTGAAAATTTACGAACGATAACAACCAGTATCTTCTTGCAGAGTTGAGGCCTCCTGAGCTCTTTATGCAGATGCATTTACTATCCAAAAAGTTGACGGCTTCTGATTTGACAACAGCTGTGGAGTTCCGTAAGAGTTCACTAAGATGGATTCTTCAAGCAATACACATGAATCCTTCCTGTTTCAGATATCGGACAGTTTTGGAGATGTTTATGTAATAAGATCGACACCGGAGTGAAGTAATTGAACGCTAAGACCATATCCAATGCATATAACCCAACCTCACTTCTTAAGCTAACTTAAAAATTAGCAGTAAGATATTCTGTTCAAAGGTAACAACTGGAGATGGTTCCCTTCGGAGATTACATTTAGAGCTGCTTCAATATATATTTCAAAAGTTTTTCTAATTAATCGGTATGGAAAGAAGTTTTCATATGATGCCATGAGCATTTGTGTGACACGGCTAGCTACCGAGGATGCCTGTGTTTGTTGTATAGAATTATATTCTGTAGCTTTAACAGTTTGTAACCTGTTACAGGGAACAAGTTACTTTGAGAAGATAATTGAGCAAATTTAGATGAGAAACTTATAAGTGAAATTCCTAACTGCTGAAAACTGGATCTTGAAGTCATTTAAAAACAAGATTCCAGATTTACAATTTCTCTAAGTTTTTGTTTGTGTTCCTATTCTATACCGATTACCGAATGTTATGTTCACTTTGGATATAGTGGCTAGGGGGTAGAAATATTAGTTTTTATTTTTAGAGCTAAGCAATGTAAAAAAACCATTCAAGAATATATTTGATAGTCCTCTGTCCTATTGAATTCTACATTAGGAAGTAGGGAATCGGCACATATTTTAAGGTTGACGTAAAGTATGATTTCCTAAATAATTTTAAATATTTTTTTCTTTTAAATAAAAATATACTCCCTCAGTCCTCCCAATTGTTATCGTTTCTGACAAAGTGTCCGACACGTATTTTAAGATGAATATAAAGTATAGTTCTATAATTTTTTTAAAAAAATTTCTTTTTTTGAATAAAAATAGAAGGTTTAAACTTTTATTCAGAAAAAGAAAAATTTTAAAAATAATCATCGAACTATACTTCCTATTCATCTTAAAATGCATTCCGGACATTCTCTCAAGAAACGATAACAATTGAGATGGACGGATAGGGTAGAGCATGGGTCGGTTCGGTCCGGTTTTAGGGTAAAACCGGAACCGGAACCATAGATCCCTGGTTTCTAAAATCGAAAACCGCAACCACCGGTTCGGGTTCGGTTTCGGTTTCGGTTTCAAAACCCCGGTTCGGTTTGTAACGGTTCGGTTTCGGTTTTAAAACCAGATGAAAATAAAAAACAAACCTCATCACGGGAAAGGGAAGCGGAAAGAACCTTCCAATAACATGAATGAAGCTGGTAAATATGCTGTAGTGCTCTTAGTCACTGGAATATGCAGTTTTGTCTATTAATAATTCTCATTATCATTCTCGCTTTACTGGGACATTGCATTGATTTGATAAATAGTTTAACTTAAACGTCAATATAAATCATGGTCATATGTGGTTTATTTTAATTTTATCTCTTATGCGTGTATAGTCTTTCTGCTTCTTCTCTTGTAAATTGTAATTTTCGTATATAGTATTATAATATTATGTTACAGTATAATCACTTTTTAAATACCTCTAGGTACCGACACTGCATCACTCACTAGCTTGCAACTTACAACAATAATAATAATAATAATAATAAAAACAACAAGTATTAATTTTAAGAATACATATAAATTATATAAATTATATATTTATTTATTTATTTTAATAATCGGTTCGATTCAGTTTTAGTCGGTTCGGTTTTAACCTATAACCAGAACCGGAACCGAAAGTCTCGGTTTTTAAAAATTAAAAACCGCAACCGCCGGTTTGGTTTCGGTTTCGGTTTTTTCGGTTCGGTTTTGGCCCGTTTCGGTTCGGTTTCGGTTTCAATTCGGTTTTTTGCTCACCCCTAGGGACGGAGGGAGTAATGTTTAAATTTTTATAAAAAAAATTTAAAAATAAATTATAGAACTATAATTTATAGTACATTTAAAATGCGTGTTAGAAAAAAATACGTAAAGAATCCAAGAATCCAGTAAGATGGATGGAGTAATTACTTAGAAAGTAGAACCTCTATATAATAATACCGGTGATAACCTCTTTATTGTAATTGGCTAAGAATAATCTCTACATAAATAAAATTTTACAATTTTATAAGTCCATCTTTCTCTACATAAATAAAATTCTACAATTTTTATAAGTCCATCGTTTATTACAAACTAAATTAAATTACAAACTACAAACTCTACCCCACCCAATTTAAATATATTCACCCCCACACAACTTCACCTAATTTCCCTCCATTTTTAATTTATTTTTTCTCTTCAATTGGTGAACTTTTTTAAAATCTAACTTTACTGTATTTTTCTGCATCCACCAACAATCGGTACGAATACCATATTTGATATATTTCGACGATAAATCATTTATTATGCTTACGAAAATCACTAAAGTCTGTTGGTTATTAGAATAGTAATGATTTCAGCTTACTGATTTGTATTCAGAATATAGCAAATATGCTATGCAAATTGATGCATGATGCAAATTGATGAGTGAGAGATGGAGAAAAATACGGTAAAATTATTTTTAAAAAATAGTTAACCGATTAACAGAAAAAATAAAATTAAAAACGAAGGGAAAAATATATACATGCACACGGATGGAGGAGAGAGTAAGAGATTAAACATGTGGTCGTTATTTAGTTTGTAATTTGTATTCTAATATTGGTTTGTATTTGAGTACTTGCATATATATATATATATATATATATATATATATATATATATATATGGAGATGGTCAAATAGAAACTAACCTTATTCTAAATACTAGAAACCAATGACCGCCACTAATTTTATAGCTTCAATTGAATTACCACCACACACGTTTTATCCAACCTTTTCTCTCTCCTCTCTCCAATTCCAACCGCCCCTCTGTACATCTATACTACGTAAATACTTTTGTATTTGTTTTTAAT
Source organism: Apium graveolens (assembly GCF_009905375.1). Taxonomy (NCBI): domain Eukaryota; kingdom Viridiplantae; phylum Streptophyta; class Magnoliopsida; order Apiales; family Apiaceae; genus Apium; species Apium graveolens. The sequence goes on along the minus strand of NC_133657.1, from coordinate 19,444,392 downwards.
TTAATATTTTCCATTAATCGACAAACTTTTTTTGAAATACGACTTCACTATATTTTTCTCCATCTCCAAACGATCAATTTACATACCATATTTGCTATATTCCGACGATAAATCACTATTTATACTTAACATAATCACTAAACCAGAATTACTATAATTTCAGATTTTTCTTAATTTTAGTGATTCTCGTAAGCATAATTAGTGATTTATCGTCTTTCTCACGTACCACATCTTTCTCCTGGTATCCCATCTCTCTCCCCCATCATACACCATTAATCTATCACTATACGATTTTACCTTTTACACACAAACTACTGGTTTAATGAATAACATGTGTAATATCGTATTTTTTTTTATCTTTTTCAATGTTCTCTTCTTCCACTTGTTCATTTTTTATTTCTTGTTTGGTTCTTTCTCTTGAAATTGATCTTGACTTTTTGTATTTTAGTTTCTTCAAATTTCATTTTCTCTTCAAAATTCTTTTGAATAGTGTGTTTGTCTGTTTAGAAAATTTAATAATTCAAGATCTAGAAATTATTATCTAAAATTTAAATTGAAACTTAATTTAATAGTTGTTAATTTTTTAGGGTTCACCAATTTCTTAAATAGGTTTTAAAAATATTTAGCTATTTCTAATAATAAGAAATTAGTTGATAAACATTCCATCTATTTAGGGTTTAGGGTGTAGGGTTTAGGGGCCTAAACCCTAATTTAGTCTAGGGTTTAAGGCCTAAAGGTCATAAACCCTAGAATTGAGACCATGTAAACAGTGATTTGTACGTACAATATATTGATTACTATGTGTAATTTGGTGATTACTATGTACAATTTAGTGATTGTCGTCATACGATTTAGTGATTGAAGAGTATATCAGTATGAATACCATACTCACAACAACGCTTTGTCTCCCCCTTTTTAATTTCTTTTTCTGTTCTCGAACCTTTTCCTGTATTATTTATTTATTTATTTATTTATTTGGGTTTAATAAAATCATAGCTCACATAAGTGGACCCGGCCCAACAAAGTTCAATATCTCTCTCTGTTCCTTTTATATTATTAGTTAAATTAGCTAAATTTTAGTGATTCTTGTAAGTATAATTAGTGATTTATCGCCGTAATATAGCACATATGGTATTTATACTAATTGTTAAACACAATCATTATAACACCACCACCTATCTCACCGTCATCACCATGACTATAACAACCATAATATCAAACAGAAATCACTAACTTTAACTATTAATACATTAATTACCATATGTAGAGAGGTGGGAAAAAGAAAAAACTCATAAAAAAAGTTCAGAAAATATGAATGGAATAATATATGTGGTAAATGAAAAGTAACGAATATGGATGATGGTAGTAACGAGGGGGGTGATGACGGTGGTAGAGGTGACAATGGTGGTAGGGTAGAATAATGAGGTAAGTTTGAAGTGAGGGATTTTGGGGGAAGAGTCAGGGGGTTCATGTACAGGAAATTAAAAGTAAGGTGGGTGGATAGTTCTAAAGTGAGGTGGGCTGGGTCTTAGTTTCTAGTTTTTATTTTAAGACAGTTTCTATTTGAACAGCCCCCTATATATATATATATATAAGAACTTTAAAATAAAAACTAGAAACTACCCTAATTAAGTAATAGCCCAACTAACAGTACAACCCACTTGTCACCAATAAAAATACGTGCTTTTTTATCAGTTATCACTTTCTTCATCCTCCTGTTACAACCAGCCTACCCCATCTCAAATCACTGTCATTATTTCTAATCACTCCATTCGTCTCCGATCAATCTACGCCACCATCTTCGATTTATTTTCATTCATCACTATCTTCGATCTATATCCGTCCGCCACCTCACCTGTCACTAAACTTTACCATTCCCATAATCACCCATCTTCAATCATTATTTATATACATAAATCACTAATTTTTATAACAGGAAATGATAAATATGATCCAAGTTGAATGTACAGGGGCATGCTGGGGTTTTGAACAAGTACTGTGAAATGGGGGGAGATATATATGAATGAAATATAAAAAATCATTAAACAATCACCAACAACCACTAATTTTCAATAAAAATCACCCGATCTGAAATTTGAACATGATATTTGAGTACAAATACTAATTCAAATAAGATAAATCACCAGATCTCCGATTTAATAACTAAATCATATGACGACAATCACTGATTTATACCATACAAATCACCAAATTGATAAATAACCAAATCTACGATTCAATCACTAAATCGTATAACGATAATCACTGATTTATACCACACAAATCACCAAATTGAATTATAAATATCACTAAATAATATATACGAGATATATACATACAAACATATAATTTTCTATATTGATAAAAATCGTCAATCTTTTTGGTCGTAGAAGATACATATATGGTGGATGAAGTGTTTCGATTATTGATCGGAGATAAAGATGGGATGATCGGAAAAAAAGGTTGAACGATGGAGAAATGATATGGTGGTGAATAATGAGGAAGGCTTGACTTATATAAGTGGTTTCTAATTTTTATTTTAATATAGTTTCTATTTGACCACTAGCATATAAATACACACACGAAATATAGTTTTTCTCACATAAATATGAATAACTAACTCAATATATTTTTTCAAAGTAACATTTTATTGTTAATGCTGCATCATTTAATTTGCGGATCTATAATTACTCGTCAACATGTATTCGATATAATGTTACGTGATTTATTTTAAAAAATTATGATATATTTTTTAATTAATGTATTAAAGTTATCTTTTTTTAAAATCAAAAATTAAAGCAAATTTCATTAATAATTCGAAGGAGACTCAATCGGGACAAACCCACAACTGATCATGCAGTCAGGTTGAAAAACAAATAGAGCTAAATAATTAGCCGTTTTGTTTCCGAATTGCTTAACAAACTGAATACTAATATTCTGAAAATTAGAAATGAAAGTAATAGTTTTCCGGACAATTCATCATGCATCTCCCCATGTATTAAAGTAATCTAATAAATTTATTTTTATTAATTTTTAAAATATATATATGTATATATGTGTGTATATATATATATATATATATAACCTTGCTAAACAATAAGGGCTCTGTAATATTATCCGAGAGCAAATCCAATAACGTCTAGTATATTTCTTATAAATATCATAAAATATTATTTTTAGTGATTTAACACATAATTTTGAATTTCTAACTTCAACAATTATCCTTATACTCTTTTTTTATTATTACTAACCTCAAACCCGTGCGATGCACGAATTATTTTTAATGTTATATAATTTTTTGAATTTAATTTGAAGTGAATTTTAAGCTCTAAAATTTATTTATTTGAAATTTTAATAATATGATTTGATAATAATTAAAAATATACATATGGGTGTATAATTTAGTGAAATTTTAGTTTTAAAAAGTAATGTAAGGATTGAAATTTACAATTCTATTGATATTTAAAGGTATTTTTATAAAAGATAATTATGTTTTAATTGAAAGCTAAATTTTAGCTCATATCAATAGTATATGAATTATCTTTAGTCTTTTAATCAACCAAATCCAACTATATTTAGATTTACGTTAGTTTAATTTGTGTAATCCCGGATCAATGGTAAAAGTACATATTATTTTATTTTAGCATGTCTAATTATTTTCTTATTTTCATTTTGATTTATTATGAATCAATCGTATTATTTTTTAGGCCCAAATAAGCTATATTGATTATTTTAGTCCGACTCTATATAGTGCGACAAATGAATCAACTTTATTTTTATTTTATTAAAATAGTATGTATGTTATAGAATTTAAAGAAATCCGTAATTTATATAAATCCAAATATTGTATGCACAAATCAACTATTAAACTTTAGTATTTTGGCTATTAGGGTCCCATCCTTGTTGTCACACTCTTCTAAACCTATATTATACCTATCAACGAATTAGATACATTTTAATTTTGTTTTAACCCGAATCAATAATATAATAATTATCTTTAGTTTGAATTTAACTTTGATTTTAACGTAGATCAATAATATACATTATTTTTTAGCCATATGTCCTTTATATCAACAAATCCAGCTAATTACATCTAGTTTATTTTTAATTTTATTTTAGCTTGGTGAATATTATTTTATTTTAAATTGAATAAATGATATATTTTATTTTATTTTAGCAGAATGACATTATGTCGATCAACGAATTGTCTTTCAAATTTTGATTTTGTTTCCAACCCGATTCAATAATATATATTTCTTAGTTAGATAAGTTGTATTTATCATTTTGTTTTAGCATGAGGAACCAAATCTTTGTTTTAGGTTCAGGCCCATCATATCAATCAAATTCGGTTAATTATCCTTAGTTTTTTGTTTAATTTTATTTTAGTCGAGGATGAATGTTATTTTGTTTTAAACTGAATTGACAATACATATTAATTTATTTTAGCCCAATGACATTATATCAACCAAACGAATTTTCTTTCAAAATTTTATTTATTTGAGTCGGATCTTTATTATTTATTTTAGCCCGAGCCTAGAAATCCAACCAACTATATGCTGTTTATTTTTATTTATTAATTAAAATTGGATTAATAGTATAATTTTGTTTAGCCCGACCCACGTGAAATTTATATATTACTTAGTTTAAACCAAATTATAATTATGTTGTGAATATTTATCAATTTATGAGCGTGTTTTATTTTAAATAATATTACTATAATTACGGTGACCAGACTGACTACCAACCAAACTTTCCTTGTTTCGTCTTTAGTAAAATAGTATAGATTATATATATATTCACTAATGACATTATATCGATTAAATGAATTTTCTTTCAAATTTTTATTTTGTTTTAGCCTGGTCCCATAATATAATATTTTTAGCGGGATCAATAGTCTTTTTATTTTGTTTTAACTCGATCCTGCAATCGAGCTAACTATATGTAGTTTATTTTAAATTTTTATTTTATCTTTAGCTCGAACAAATCCAACTAACTATATTCAGATTTACGTTAGTTTAATTTGTATAATCCCGGATCATTGGTAAAAGTACATATTATTTTATTTTAGTAGGTCTAATTATTTTCTTATTTTAATTTTAATTTATTATGAATTAGTTGTATAATATTTTTAGCCCAGATGAGCTATACTAATTATTTGAGTCTAACGCTATATAATGCGACAAAGGAATCAACATTTATTTTTATTTTGTAAAATAGTATATATGTTATAGAATTTTAAAAACCCCCGTAATTTTAGTTTTATTTTAGCGTGGATTAATAACATAATAATTATCTTTAGTTTGAATTTAATTTTGGTTTTAGCGTAGATCAATAATATACATTATTTTTTTAACCACATGCCCTTTATATCTACCAAATCTAGATAATTACATTTAGTTTGTTTTAATTTTAGTTTAGCTCGGTGAATATTATTTTGTTTTAAATTGAATAAATGATATATTTTATTTTATTTTAGCATAATGACATTATATCGATCAACGAATTGCCTTTCAAATTTTGATTTTGTTTCCAACCTAATTACAATAATATATTTTTCTTAGTCAGTCAGTTGTATTTATCATTTTATTTTAGCATGAGTAATCAAATCTTTGTTTTAGGTTCAGACCCGTCATATCAATCAAATTCGGCTAATTATACTTAGTTTTTATTTAATTTTATTTTAGTCGAGGATGAATAATATTTTGTTTTAAACTGAATTGTTAATATTTATTATTTTATTTTAACCCGATGACATTATCTCGACCAAAAGAATTTTCTTTTAAATTTTTATTTTATTTGAACTAGGTCTTTATTACTCTTATTTTAGCCCGAGTCTGCAAATCCAACCAACTATATGTTGTTATTTATTTCAATTAAGATTGGATCAGTAGCATAACTTTGTTTAGCCCGACCCGCGTGAAATTTATATATTATTTAGTTTAAACTAAATTATAATTATGTTGTGAATATTATCAATTTATGAGAGTGTTTTATTAATATTATTAGTATAATTACGGTGACCAGACCGACTACCAACCAAACTTACATTATTTAATCTTTAATTTAATAATATAAATATAATAGTAAATCTGAATGAGATATGAAATAAAGAGAGAGAAAAGAACTAAATAGAAGAAAGAAAAATTAATTTTTTATTGTCAAAAATAATATAAGGAATGATTTATGATTCCTTAAAGATAAGGAATGTCAGATATATGTTAATGATAAAAGGAACCTAAAATACTGTTTGGAATGTATTTTTATGTCATATTACTTATATTTGAATTTTTTGAATTTAAGAGCATGTGAAAGCCCGTTGAATCATGATGTATAAAATAATAAGAACTGCAAGCACACAGTGTTTCGTTCTAGCAATTACAGGTCGATCCATAGAGACTCCGAATTTTCAAAACCCTAACAATTTAAATCAGGCGAATTAGACAAATATATTTGAGATGAGATTTGTCTAACCTAATTAGCAAATAACAAATAATATGGAAAATCTAGGAATCCAAATCCGTTAATCAATCACAATTTATATCAATTCGCCCCAAAATCAATTCTATTTTCTTCATAAAAATAACGTATATCAATTAACGAGACAAGCATATTGTAATATCCGGGATATATCGTGTAGTTATTTTTGCTATTATACAATTATTATGTGTGTACAGTATCTATTCTGTGAGTTAATTGTTAAATGTTATCTGTACTTGGATATTCAAAAATAATATTAATTAAGTATTTTAATTTTTATATGTCCAAAATAAAATATAGATAATTGTCATATCTTCCTAATTATTTTTATGTTGGTTTATGGATTTATAAGAATCATCTGAAATTTCTAAAATCTTTTTCCGAGTATTTAAAATCTATTTTATAAAAACGGGAACCAACCGACGTCATCCGTTGTTACGCTTTTAGAACCCGAAACTTTTCCGAGAACTCCTTCCTAACCTAATTGTAATATTCTGAGCATATTCCATATTTCGACTTTTTCGATCCGGCGTACGGTTTGTCCTGCGCGGGTCCCGGCGCAATATTTTCGATACAATATTCGTTTCGGTAAATCAATAAAACTCGTATTTTCGAGAAACAGGAGCTTTTTATTAAACTATCACAATTATTACCTCGTAATACGTGTAACCAGGCGTTGAGACCAAGACCGCAATACAAATTGTACTGATTTAGATAATTATCTCGAAAACCGATACCGTTTGGATCAGTTTTTACAAATAAACGTACCATTTTATATCCGAAATGATCCAACGGGATACTAATTTTTCGTAATTATAAATAGCCTTTTACCTTATTTTATTTCGTATCAAAATCATTTGCAGATAGTTAATTCTATAATTTTTAGAGAAAAACCCTAATTACATAAACTGTTCTAAGAATCAAACAGCAAAACGAAGGCGTTACCGATCTCTGTTTTCAAAGCTTGAGTAACCAAAATGAAGGATTTGAAGTGTTCTATCAGATTCTGAGCTTTGTTTCACTGCAGAACCAAAGGTTTATTTTCTGAAAATTTATTTATTTTCGAATTAAAATTATTAAAAATATGAATTTTTGTTCGGATGATTGTTTGTATGACTTGATGATTGCATGTTGTAGAGCTTGTTTTCCTGATGATTTTCATATGTCATACGTCTGATTTGGAGTTCAATAACATGTTCAAATTTGAGTTTGATTTTCGAATTTTAAAATTAGGGTTTATAACCCGTATGAATGTTCTTAATTGAAATTTGGGGGTTTCTTATTTTGTGATAGATTGATGTTGTGTTATAGTGGGTTGTGTTCTCTGTGAAATTTGCAATCTAGTCGTATAAGTTTCATGAATCAACGAGGTCTGTAAAAGAGAGAGTTAGGTTTTAAAGTTTTCGTCGAACTCGCCGGAAACCAGCGAGATTCTTGATCATTTTCCGGCTAATTCCGGGATGATTAGAATGAATTGATGGCATGGTTGTGTTCCTTGTGAAGTATAGATTAAATCTGGAGTTTGTGGTGGTGGGAGGAGGCCGGAGTTGAGTTCTCCGGCGAACCCGACTGTTTTCCGGCGAAGGGCTGGAAAATTTCAGTTTAGTACCCCAACTTTTGAAAACGATGAAGTTAACTCCCTAAACTTTCCAGAGTTTGCAAAAGTTGGATTCCTGTTTTAAAAATATTTAAAAATCATATTTCCTATTTATTTTTATTATAAAAATTCATTTTTAATTTCTGAAAATTCTAAAAAATTAGTATTTTAATTCCGAAAATTATTTTTAATTCAAAAATAAATCTGAATTAATTAGTTAATTAATTTCAGTTAATTTTTAATTGATTAATTGGTCAATTAATTCGAAAATTAATTGATTAATTGATTTAATTAATTATTAATTGATTTTAATTACTTATTTAATTAGATTTAATTATTTAGAAATGATTTAAAAAATTCCGAAAAATAGTTTCGAGCTTTAAAATATTATTCTAAATTATTTTCAAGGCTCGATAATTATTCTAAAATTATTTCGGAGCCAGAATTGGCCAATCGAACCCTGTTTATTACTCCAAAATTGATCCAACGACCCGTTTTAATTCCGAAAAATGTTTTAAAAATCATTTTTAGTAACCGAAAGCCTGTTTATGACCCGAGACTTCTTTATAAATGGGATGGCATTGATTATTTAACATGTTATGTGTTATATGTGACTTGTTGGTTGACTGTCGGTCTATATGTTCGGTGATTACTTGTTTATAGCGTAACTTTCAATTCGTTAATTGGATTTGAGTAAAACGAAGGGTAGATAAAAGTGTATGTCGAATAGAATGGTATGAGTCAAATATTAATAGATACTTATGATGCCTAGCAGAGTAAGCAAGACGTAAGAAAGAGAAGCAGGTGATCAGAAAATAGAATTGACATGTAGAAAATACCGCAAGTGATCAGAAGATAGAAGCGAGGCATAAGAGAAACAGACGAGTGATTGTTGAATGGGGTCATTAGACAAGTACAAGTGAAGTTGAAATCGATTATGATAAGGCAAGCATTTCTAAACCTTTCTCAAAATATAATGTAAATATTTCTAAATTCTCTTGTAACATATTGTTAATACCCAAAATAGTTCTGTTTTATACTGTACACATTTTGAATCCTTCAGCCTTGAACCTGAGCCACAATATTTGATCTTTGAGCCGTAAGCCTTATTCTTTGTAAACCATTTCTTGTTGATTTACCAGATACTAAACCACACAAATAAGATACTACTCCACAAATATATATCCATCATATATACCAAACACTGGAACAGAATTGTTTACACATACAGAAACTTTTATACTCAACCATACCTTGTGATATCAAAGTACTAAAACCTTGTAAAAACACTATTCATCTAATATCCGATTATCCTACCGGCTGGAGGCCACTTCTTTTATGTATTTTGACATACCCTTTTTGGTAACTATAAATTTTTACCATGCTCTTTTACAAATGTTTTATGGTTATTGATTATGATCTGGTTTTATTGAACTCTATTGTTTATCATATTGAAATGCTTTAGAATTGGATAGTTTTCTTTGTGTGGACCAGATTCGTGGTCAGACCATATCGATGGTCAATTTAGGCCAATGTGTGCCTTGGATCCAGTAGTTAGAGCAGTGCTGTGTGCTTTGCTCGGGGTTAGTGCGTGACTGATCAGCAGCCTAACCTTGGTTTTAAAAAAAAACTTAAAATGAATATCCAATTCTATTGACTGTTTAACAGGAAACTTGATTCTTTTGAATCACCTCATTTATTATTGTTTAACCTCAGTTATTGATAATATGACTTGCTGAGCTAGTTAGCTCACTCTTGCGAATCTTTTTATATATTCTACAGTTAAGAAGGATACGGTTGATAGCGAGGTTTCCCAGTTCAATGTTCGAGCTAGGATTCCAGATTATGATTGATCGAGCTAGCAAAAGCTTGTGGCAGTAGTGAGATAGCAAGGTTGAAGAATAATTTTTTTTTATCATTTGTAAATTAAAATAGTTGGGATATAGTACATTGTAATAAGGTGGTGGCTTATTTTCATACTTTAACCTGTTGCGATCCGTGGTTATGAAAAGCAGGGTTATTACAAATAATATTTTATATATACAGGTTTATATATTGATTATGTGTTGTGGACCCCAAACTTCTGACCCGGGTTTGGAGGACGCGACAGGTTGGTATCAGAGCTACAGGTTATAAGTCACTGAAACAAGCCTTGATTGTCGGGATTGGGTAGAGGGTTAGGATTAGGAATAGGAAATAGAAAGATAGGTCATTGTGAGGTTGAGTGCGACTGTATAGTAGGTCTCCGGCACGGTTCTTGTTGCGATTCGGGATTCTTGACTAGCGACGTGATATCCAGGCAACGACAATGGCAGATCCTGATTTCCCTGCATCAACTGATCGTTTGGAACCTTCCGTTTAAGGATCGTCATCTTCTCTCAGATTCGATTTGCGCCTTGATCTTCCATCAGTATTAGCGGTATTACCTTCTGTTATGATAGTTGCGCCTCTCCAAGTTATTCAACGCTATTCTATCATCTCTCGATATGAGACTACCTATTCAAGAACTTTCATTTGCTTATTTTTGTTCTTTTGAACATTCAACTATGAATGTATCTTTTCTGTCTATTATACACCATATTCTACATCCTTATTTTAAAAACCTTTCCAACGAAACAACAGCGTTTGTGAGAAGGGACGCGATAGCGGCAGTAAACGGTGAGTATTGAGATATAAATTAAGGTGAGAAGGAGTTTAGAAAGAAGATTCAAGTGTTCTGGAGGATGGATGTATCCGGTTAAAAGAAGCTATTAGTAATTAGGCCACTCATGACTAGCTTGTGAAATGAAGTAGAAAAGTGTTGAAAAGAGAGAGTTAGAGGAGATTAGGGATCTGAAGATTTCTTGAGATTAGAAAATGGTGTTGTAATGATGTGATAAACATTTTAACAAGATGATGTGACATTAGCTGACTTGTTGACTATTGGATAACCTGTTCCACTCAATGATTGCAAAGTGGTTAACGGGAGTACTACCAGTATGTGAGCCTTAATGTGAAGCTACGAATAAGATAACGTGCAACGACAGCGGAAGTTTTCATTGATTACGAAAAGTAATAGATCTAATGAAGGAAAGGAGATAAATGAAAGTGAATGGATCTTTGGGTGATCATTTCTTTAACTTGGTATCTGGTCATAAGAAGGAAAACAACCAACTCATACAGTAAGGACAACCAGAGGTGTGATTTTCAAAATTTTCAAAATTTTTAACAAGTTTTTGAAAAAGATTTTTCCTCACAAAATTTCTAAAAGCCTTTTTGAATAAAATAAGTTTTAAACCTTGGTTGTCAAGTTACTACTTGAGTTTCTTATTTATTAAAAGACCCGGATTATCTGGAAGGATGTTGTTTCAGACTCAGTATTGTTAATTCGGAGAACGAGGTAACCTGCGATTATGAAGAAGTGAGTGCAAGTATTGTCTGATAGGATTAACAACAGAACCAGCGTACGAAATAACTATTCATCCAATTACTGGGATTATCAGAGTTCGAAGAATTCATTGATTAAACGGAAGCCTGAGCATGACCGAAGAAGATTGGGAAAATTTCCAGACTTTTCTAAAGGAAGAATATTATTAATAAAATGATCGTTATGTTGAATGATTTACGGTTATTCCAAATTAAAAAGAGGAAACTCAAGGTTATCTGATAAGAATGCCATTATGATCAAATTGTTAAAGTATTATACGTGTAGGTGCGATGTTATAGACGCGAGATTTAACGAGTAAGAATCTACCATAATGCTTAGTTGCGAAGGCATTTTAGCATACTTCTAAAGTTGTTATGTGATACAATTGGGAAATGATTGAGCAAGCTCGAAAGATGAATACAAGTGAAATGTGGATGGTGACCAAAGGTACCATCCTCGTCCTCAACATTACAGCGTATATTCCTTTTTAATTCCTAAAATGTCTGAACTCCTTTTCTTAATAAATTCTTTTTGATAATATCAAAAAGAAAGATTTTGCATTCCTTTCAAATTTAATTGTTCCCCTCGGGTTTTGTTTTCTGATTGGGATAAACAGTGTTATGATGAGACACTTTGTCGGAATGACGAAGAGTCGGGTGGGACGCCACCTAATCATGTGCTGTAGGCCATACGGTATGAAAGACTGGCCATCTTAAGTACCAATGTGGTTGTCTAATTTATATTCAAATCATTACTTCTTCTTTCTTTTCAACTCTAAGTTTATTAAAATTGTGAATCCTTCTAGTTGTTTCGTTGTACCGTTGTTCTTTGCGAGAGCTTTTTAAACAAAAGTCAACATATTATACACCCAGCGGGCAAAGTCTCATCTACCTCTCATGCATGGAAAGGAAACAAGGGCATATAGTGAGAATTGCAAATCACTGGCCCTAGCCAGGGATGCATTACGAGTCAAAGGAATCTACTTCAATAAGGGATACATCTCCAAGAACGAGAATTTGCGATATGTTATTTAGAATATGGATGTGATGACGTGGAAGATTATTGCGGATACCTTATGTGTTAAAGTATTGAAAGATGTGGGAGCAATTGGATCATATATCTCTCAAGGTTTTATTGATAAGATGAATTATCCTGTCGAATCAATAAGTTTATGACTAAAGGAATAGCAAGTTAAGAACGTGCAATTATTAAATAAGTAAGTACCAATGGCGGAATCGATATTTCTGGCAATAAGCTGTGAAGAATTGATATCATTTGAGATAAGAGGATTTGACATTATTCTAAGAAGTGGATTAACTATTCAAGTGTGATGCCCAGGTAGACCGTCGTGATGGAAGATAGTTCTGAAGACGCCAAATGAGAACATGAAGAAGTTTAAAGGACAAAGAAAAGTAAAGAACTTGTTAAGAACGATTTAAGATTACAGCGACCAAAATATAAGTGCTATGGCGATTATAAATAAGAGTCAGGAGCAAACCGAACTTGAAGATTTTACAGTCTCAAGATATGTTTCCAGATGAGTTACCAATATTTCCTTTAGATAAAGAAAATGCATTTATGATTGATGTGGCACCTGAAATGAAGCCAGTGTCCAAAGCCCCGCACAGAATGGCACCAGATAAAATAAAGAAGTTACCAGAGGAAACGTAGGAGATAAATAGAAGAAAAAGCAACTGGACCTAGCGTACCCCTTAAAGTGCCCTAGCACGATGTGTTAATAAGAAAGATGAAAGTGTGAGATTATATGTTAGCGAAAGCTCAACAAGGTTACTCTCAAGAGCAGATATCTGTTATCTCGAACCAATGATTTGTTTAATTAAATGAACGAAGCAAGGTATTTTTATAAGATTGATTTGAGACTGGGTATATTACCAAGTGAAAATTTAACTTATGGACGTATCAAAGATAATTTTCAGAACTCAGTACTGTTGTTATAAAATTCTAGAAATGTTAATGGGATGAACTGATATACCAGTGATATTTAAATTTGATGAGTAGAATTTTGAAGGAAGAATTTGGATAAGATATACTTGTGTTAATTAAGAAGAACCATGCAACCTATACAATGATAGCTGAGGAGTCAAAGAAGAAAGAAGCGGTATAAAAAGAGTTTACCAGGTGAAAACTTTAATGGCAGGAGGTATAATTCTTAGTATAGACAGTCAGTAAGGAGGAGACAAAAGGGGATTCAGCAGAAAATTTAAAGATAGTATGAATGAAGAAAGACCAGAAGCACCAACAAAAGTAAGAAGTTTTATCATGGGCCGGTTATTATTGGAAATTTGTGCAAGATATCTTGAAAGTTGTAATATTCGAGATGAAGTTAACCAGGAAAAGCAAGAAGGTTATATGAAATGGAGAAGGGTGAAGAAAGTTTTGCAAAGTTAAATGAAAGCATCAGGGAGATTTGGTAGTTTATAGTGATACTTCTCGTAAGGGAATAGGATGTGTGTTGACGCAAAACAATAAAGTTATTGCATATGCATCCAGACAACCGAAACCTTATGAGCAGAAGTACCCTACTCATAACTGGGGATTAAAAGCAACAATAATATTCGTTTTGAAAGATTGGGAAATATTATAAGTATAGAGAAAGATGTGAGATATATACGGACCACAAGAGTTGAAGTATGAACTCTCGAGGAAAAGCAAATGTAGTGGCAAGAGATGAGCAAGAAGGAGAGAGAATGAACATAGAGACTGTACGAGAAGAATTATCTATGGAATTCTAGAAGTTGGAATTGGAAGTCAGAGTGCATAATCCAAAAAGGAGTAAGAATGTATAAGTATAACTTTTCAATCAGAATTGTTAGAAAAGATAAAGAAGTGTCAGAAAGAGGTAATGAATCAGGATATAAATCATTTAGTATGGGAAGAATAGTACACGCAAAAAGGACGATCAAGGTATTCTTAGGTTTTCTTCTAGAACTTGGATTCCACCAGTGATGGAATTGAAGGATGAAATTTTACAGGCAGCTCATAATTCGAGGTATTCAATCCATTCAGGGAGTACCAAGATGTATAGAGATTTAAAGGAAATTATAGGTGGTTAAATATGAAGCGGGGAATTGCAGAATGAATTAGCAGATGTTATATATGTCAACAGAGTTAAAGTAGAGCATCAGAGATCAAGTGGATTGTTACAGTCATTGGAAGTTCCAGAGTGGAAGTGGGAGCATATCACCATGGATTTCATAATTGGGGTTACCAAGCACAAAAACTAATCATGATACCATTTGGCTTATAGTGGATAGATTTAGCAAGCCAGCTCATTTTCTGCTTATAAACGAAAGATTTTTGCTCGATAAGTTGATCCATAGGTGCCTGAAGGAAATTATAGTTCGTCATAAAATTCTTGTGTCTATCGTATCTGATCGAGATCCAAGATTTAATTCGAGATTTTGGAAGAGTTTTCAAGAATGTTTAGAAACAAGATTGAATATGAGTACAGATTATCACCCAGAGACGGAAGGCCAAAGTGAAAGAATAATCCAGACAATAAAAGACTTATTATGTATTTGTGCTATTGATTTCAAAGGAAATTGGGGCGAGCATTTACCTCTGATAGAATTTGCTTGCAACAACAGTTATCACGCTAGTATCGGGATGTCACCCTAAGAAGCCCTTTATGGACGCAAATACAGATCTCTAGTGTATTAAGACGGAGCAGTAGAGCGTAAAATACTTGGACCTGAATTAGTACAGCAGACAAAGGAAGTTATTGAAGTTATCCAGAAGAGATTGATAGCCGTACCAGACCGTCAAAGGAAATAAACAGATCAATCAAGGAAAGACATGGAGTTCGAAGAAGGAAGCTTAGTACTACTGAAAGTAGCGCCGTGGAAGGGATTAACGAGGTTTGGAAAGAAAGAAAAACCGAGCCTAAGATATGTCGGACCTTTTGAAATCTTAAAGCACGTTGGCAAAATAGCTTTCGAGTTAACGTTACCTCCGCACATGGAGCACATTCATAATATTTTTCACATATCAATGCTTAAGAAATATAATCCAGACTCCAGGCATGTAATAGAATATGAGCCAATAGAGCTTCAGGCAGATTTGTCATATATAGAGAATCCGGTAGAGATTCTAGAAAATAGAGAGAAAATATTGAGGAATAAAGTGGTAAAGTTAGTAAGAGTATTGTGGAGAAACCCAAAGGTTGAAGAGTCAACCTGGGAGTTAGAAAGTGATATGAGAGAAAAGTACCCTCATTTGTTTTCTTAGGAGATTCTGAGGACAGAATCCTTTTAAGGGGGGAAGGATGTAATATCCGGGATATATCGTGTAGTTATTTTTGCTATTATACAATTATTATGTGTGTACAGTATCTATTATGTGAGTTAATTGTTAAATGTTATCTGTACTTGGATATTCAAAAATAATATTAATTGAGTATTTTAATTTTTATATGTCCAAAATAAAATATAGATAATTTTTATATCTTCCTAATTATTTTTATGTTGGTTTATGGATTTATAAGAATCATCTGAAATTTCTAAAATCTTTTTCCGAGTATTTAAAATCTATTTTATAAAAACGGGAACCAACCGACGTCATCCGTTGTTACGTTTTTAGAACCCAAAAATTTTCCGAGAACTCCTTCCTAACCTAATTGTAATATTCTGAGCATATTCCATGTTTCGACTTTTTCGATCCGGCGTACGGTTTGTCCTGCGCGGGTCCCGGCGCAATATTTTCGATACAATATTCGTTTCGGTAAATCAATAAAACTCGTATTTTCGAGAAACGGGAGCTTTTTATTAAACTATCACAATTATCACCTCGTAATACGTGTAACCAGGCGCTGAGACCAAGACCGCAATACAAATTGTACTGATTTGGATAATTATCTCGAAAACCGATACCATTTGGATCAATTTTTACAAATAAACGTACCATTTTATATCCGAAATGATCCAACGGGATACTAATTTTTCGTAATTATAAATAGCCTTTTACCTTATTTTATTTCGTATCAAAATCATTTGCAGATAGTTAATTCTATAATTTTCAGAGAAAAACCCTAATTACATAAACTGTTCTAAGAATCAAACAGCAAAACGAAGGCGTTACCGATCTCTATTTTCAAAGCTTGAGTAACCAAAACGAAGGATTTGAAGTGTTCTATCAGATTCTGAGCTTTGTTTCACTGCAGAACCAAAGGTTTATTTTCTGAAAATTTATTTATTTTCGAATTAAAATTATTAAAAATATGAATTTTTGTTCGGATGATTGTTTGTATGATTTGATGATTGCATGTTGTAGAGCTTGTTTTCCTGATGATTTTCATATGTCATACGTCTGATTTGGAGTTCAATAACATGTTCAAATTTGAGTTTGATTTTCGAATTTTAAAATTAGGGTTTATAACCCGTATGAATGTTCTTAATTGAAATTTGGGGGTTTCTTATTTTGTGATAGATTGATGTTGTGTTATAGTGGGTTGTGTTCTCTGTGAAATTTGCAATCTAGTCGTATAAGTTTCATGAATCAACGAGGTCTGTAAAAGAGGGAGTTAGGTTTTAAAGTTTTCGTCGAACTCGCCGGAAACCAGCGAGATTCTTGATCATTTTCCGGCTAATTCCGGGATGATTAGAATGAATTGATGGCATGGTTGTGTTCCTTGTGAAGTATAGATTAAATCTGGAGTTTGTGGTGGTGGGAGGAGGCCGGTGTTGAGTTCTCCGGCGAACCCGACTGTTTTCCGGCGAAGGGCTGGAAAATTTTAGTTTAGTACCCCAACTTTTGAAAACGATGAAGTTAACTCCCTAAACTTTCCAGAGTTTGCAAAAGTTGGATTCCTGTTTTAAAAATGTTTAAAAATCATATTTCCTATTTATTTTTATTATAAAAATTCATTTTTAATTTCTGAAAATTCTAAAAAATTTGTATTTTAATTCCGAAAATTATTTTTAATTCAAAAATAAATCTGAATTAATTAGTTAATTAATTTCAGTTAATTTTTAATTGATTAATTGGTCAATTAATTCGAAAATTAATTGATTAATTGATTTAATTAATTATTAATTAATTATTAATTACTTATTTAATTAGATTTAATTATTTAGAAATGATTTAAAAAATTCCGAAAAATAGTTTCGAGCTTTAAAATATTATTCTAAATTATTTTCAAGGCTCGATAATTATTCTAAAATTATTTCGGAGCCAGAATTGGCCAACCGAACCCTGTTTATTACTCCAAAATTGATCCAACGACCCGTTTTAATTCCGAAAAATGTTTTAAAAATCATTTTTAGTAACCGAAAGCCTGTTTATGACCCGAGACTTCTTTATAAATGGGATGGCATTGATTATTTAACATGTTATGTGTTATATGTGACTTGTTGGTTGACTGTCGGTCTATATGTTCGGTGATTACTTGTTTATAGCGTAACTTTCAATCCGTTAATCGGATTTGAGTAAAACGAAGGGTAGATAGAAGTGTATGTCGAATAGAATGGTATGAGTCAAATATTAATAGATACTTATGATGCCTAGCAGAGTAAGCAAGACGTAAGAAAGAGAAGCAGGTGATCAGAAAATAGAATTGACATGTAGAAAATACCGCAAGTGATCAGAAGATAGAAGCGAGGCATAAGAGAAACAGACGAGTGATTGTTGAATGGGGTCATTAGACAAGTACAAGTGAAGTTGAAATCGATTATGATAAGGCAAGTATTTATAAACCTTTCTCAAAATACAATGCAAATATTTCTAAATTCTCTTGTAACATATTGTTAATACCCAAAATAGTTCTGTTTTATACTATACACATTTTAAATCCTTCAGCCTTGAACCTGAGCCACAGCATTTGATCTTTGAGCCGTAAGCCTTATTCTTTGTAAACCATTTCTTGTTGATTTACCAGATACTAAACCACACAAATAAGATACTACTCCACAAATATATATCCATCATATATACCAAACACTAGAACAGAATTGTTTACACATACAGAAACTTTTATACTCAACCATACCTTATGATATCAAAGTACTAAAACCTTGTAAAAACACTATTCATCTAATATCCGATTATCCTACCGGCTGGAGGCCACTTCTTTTATGTATTTTGACATACCCTTTTTGGTAACTATAAATTTTTACCATGCTCTTTTACAAATGTTTTATGGTTATTGATTATGATCTGGTTTTATTGAACTCTATTATTTATCATATTAAAATGTTTTAGAATTGGATAGTTTTCTTTGTGTGGACCAGATTCGTGGTCAGACCATATCGATGGTCAAGTTAGGCCAATGTGTGCCTTGGATCCAGTAGTTAGAGCAGTGCTGTGTGCTTTGCTCGGGGTTAGTGCGTGACCGATCTGCAGCCTAACCTTGGTTTTAACAAAAAAAAACTTAAAATGAATATCCAATTCTATTGACTGTTTAACAGGAACTTGATTCTTTTGAATCACCTCATTTATTATTGTTTAACCTCAGTTATTGATAATATGACTTGCTGAGCTAGTTAGCTCACTCTTGCGAATCTTTTTATGTATTCTACAGTTAAGAAGGATACGGTTGATAGCGAGGTTTCCCAGTTCAATGTTTGAGCTAGGATTCCAGATTATGATTGATCGAGCTAGCAAAAGCTTGTGGCAGTAGTGAGATAGCAAGGTTGAAGAATAATTTTTTTTATCCGTTGTAAATTAAATTAGTTGGGATATAGTACGTTATAATAAGGTGGTGGCTTGTTTTCATACTTTAACCTGTTGCGATCCGTGGTTATGAAAAGCAGGGTCATTACAAATAATATTCTATATATACAGGTTTATATATTGATTATGTGTTGTGGACCCCAAACTTCTGACCCGGGTCTGGAGGACGCGACACATATACTATGAAACTTGTTATCTAACAATAACCCATTCAAACTTCATGAAGCAAGCATAGGCTATGAAAAATAAATCCGGTAACAATAATATATCAAAATTACTTTGTCAATTGAACAATTAAGCACCAAGAAAAATTATGAGAATCAAGTAATAGGAACGAGAAGATAACAAAATAATTAAATTAACTTCATCGTCATCCTAGGGAAATTTTTTAGCTACACATGATAAAAAGATGAACAAAACAAATAACTAATTGGGTGTCTTGAGGTTTTGGGGTGTGTAAAATACAAGAGAGAAGACCCATATATATAGGGAAAATATAAGGGATTGGGTCTTGGAATATAAGTAGGATTCTTAAAGTATTTCCTTCTTCTCCAATAAGTATTCTATTTATCTTGCAATTCCTTTGACTTCAAGAATAGTCCACCTCCTTCCATATTTGCACCTTTACCAACTCAAATTCTAATTTTATTTATATTATTCCCAAACAATCTAACAAAGAATTACAGAATGGGAGGGGGTTGAATGTAATTCTGTTTTCTTTTCGATTTCAAGGACTATTCTTGAAGGGTTTCAAGCACACAACGCAACGGAAACAATAATTAAAAACGTGAAAAACCAGAATTTTTGAAACCCATCGCATGATCCATGCAAAAAATAGATATTAAATTCGTAGATCAGATTGTTTACCTTAAGAATCTTTACAAATTGGTAGAAGAATGGAGATCCAAAGATTGTTCAATCACCACGCATCCCGCAATCGCGATCTACGCTCTATCAGCATCCACACAAATGCTTGAATTCAAGGATCGAATGTGTAATAGCACAAACTCGTTTCTTCTTACTCTCTCCATCTTCTCTCTTGGTGGCTAGGATTTTTTAGAAAAGGTCTTGCACATAAAATCAGCCATAAGAGATATTATATAGAGAGTAGAAAAACGAATTATAACTCTTAACTAATATTAACTAATTAGGAGTTATTATTAATTCAAAATTCCTATATGTATTATAATTAAGTAACACTTAATTATTTAACAATTGAATTTCATAATTAATATTAGTAAATTTGAATATTATTATTTATCTAATGAATTAAGTCATACTTAATTAATATTATAAATAATTCGAATTACTCTAATATAATTTAAATCCAATTTAAATTAAATAATTCTACAAGCATTCTTTGTGCGTGACCCTATAGGTTATTATTACGTTGGCAACAAATTTTAAATCTAATTTAAAATCGTAAATAATGAGCGGCATCTAGTAATACATCATTACTACCCAAGTAATAATATTTGAATCGGTGATCGGATAAACCTTTCGTGGATAATGTACAATGTAATATTATCCCTTTAACTATATATTATAGATTTAATTAGAGGCATGTAATATGTCATCCTCATCAATATTTAATCCAGGTTTTCTTGATCAATGAGTAGACTATCATATCTGTTAGTGTTTGTGCCCTAGAGACAACACTATGATATTTTAGTTTAAGACATTAGGATTATTAATGTTTATGTTCTATCGATTATTCTATTTATAATTTATTAATTCTTAATTTACTGTGATATAAATGTTAGATTAATAAATGTCCTTGGAATATGATATGCAATTCTATATCTCTAGGTACGTGACTTAGAAATGAGATTATGAGAATAATATCAATATTCCTAAAGGTCCCTAGTCGAGTATTATTATTAAGGGACAATAATAATGCATTAAGACTGGTGTGTTTGTTGACTGATGATCACATCTCATTGATCATAGGTATAGTGATACTAAAGTGAAAAAACACAGGCAGATGTATATGTACATGGTGCTGGACAGACCCAATGTGAGATTCTACATGTCTGTTGTGTCATAAGTAATTCTCACAGTGATAATGATGTAATGGTCCTTAGACCTGAAGTCATTATATTTCTATACGAGAATTAATATACATTGATTCCATTAAAAGTTATCCTTGACCGGGTAATGATAAAAGTGGACATTAGGTATATTATGAATCGTATGAGAAATATGAATGATTTAGATGGGATTTAACCCTCCTATTTTAGGAGTGATATTATTGGCCTCTTGTGTGAGATAGACTATGAAATGCGTGGCCACGCTCAAATATTGATATGATATGATAGTCTACTCATTGATCAAGGAAACTTGGATTAAACTATGATGATGATGACACATTACATGCCTCTAGTTTAATCTGTAATATTTGGTTAAATGGATTATATTACATTGTACATTATTCACAAAAGGTTTAATCGATCACCGATTCAATTATTATTACTTGGGTAGCAATGATGTATTACTAGATGCCGCTCATTATTTACGATTTTAAATTAGATTTAAAATTTGTTGCCAACGTAATAATAACCTATAGGGTCACATACTAAGAATGCTTGAAGGATTATTTAATTTAAATTGGATTTAAAATTATATTAAAGTAATTCGAATTATTTATAATATTAATTAAGTATGACTTAATTAATAGATAAATATTGATATTCGAATTTACTAATATTAATTATGAAATTTATTTGTTAAATAATTAAGTGAGACTTAATTATAATACAAATAGAAATTTCGAATTAATAATAACTCCTAATTAGTTAAGAGTTATAATTTGTTTTTATACTCTCTATATAATATCTCTTGTGTGGCTGATTTTGTAAGCAAATTTTTTACTAAAACCCTAGCCACCAAGGGAGATGATGGAGAGAGCGAGAAGAAACGAGTTTGTGCTAGTACACATCCAATCCTTGAGTTCAAGCATTCGTGTGGATACCGATAGAGCGTAGATCGCGAGAGCGGGATGCGTGGTGATTGAACAAGCTTTGGATCTCCATTAGTCAACCAATTGGTAAAGTTTCTTAAGGTAAACAATCTGATCTATGAATTAAATATATGTTTTTCGCATGGATCTTGCGGTGGGTTTCGAAAATTCTGTTTTTTTTTACGTTTTTAATTACTGTTTCCGTTGCGTTTATGTGCTCGAAACCCTTCCTTCAATATCAAATCAACATTTGAGCGTGACCACGCATTTCATAGTCTAGCTCACATAAGGGGCCAATAATATCACTCCTAAAATAGGAGGGTTAAATCTCATCTAGATCATTCATATTTCTTATACGATTCATAATATACCCAATGTCCACTTTTATCATTACCCGGTCAAGAATAACTTTTAATGAAATCAATGTATATTAATTCTCGTATAGAAATATATTGACTTCAGGTCTAAGAACCATTACATCATTATCACTGTGAGAATTACTTATGTCACAACAGACATGTGGAATCTCACATCAGGTCTGCCCAACACCATGTACATTTACATATGCCTGTGTTTTTTACTTTAGTATCACTATACCTATGATCAATGAGATATGATCATCAGTCAAAAAACACACCAGTCTTAATGTATTATTATTGTCCTTTAATAATAATACTCGACTAGGGACCTTTAGGAATATTTATACTATTGTCATAATCTCATATTTAAGTCACGTACTTAGAGATATAGAATTGCATATCATATTCCAAGGACATTTATTAATCTAACATTTATATCGCAGTAAACTAAAAATTTATAAATTATAAAATGAATAATCGATAGAACATAAACATTAATAATCGAAATATCTTAAACTAAAACATCATAGTGTTGTCTCTAGGGCACAAACATTAACAAAATCCCACTTGCACTAGAGTCAATCACCCATGTATCTAATACTCATGGAACTAGTATGACCATCGTGCTTCCACCGCGATAAAGCCTTAGTCAGTGGGTCTGCAACACTATCATTACTATGCACTTTACATTTATATCTCCTTGATCATTAATCTCATTAATAAGGTGATATCGCCTAAGAACATGCCTAAATAGTCTCCTTGGCTGTTTAAAAAATATCAACATATTCGGCTTCCATTATAGAATCATCAATGTACTTGCTGTGAACTATTCCAACTATCATCACTTATATTTAGACAAAACACAAAACAGAATAAATACGTAATCATCCTTGTCTATCCAGAAATTAGGTTCAGAAACTAGTATCAGTGTAACCCTTTAAAACCAGTTCCCTATCTTCTCCATACACTAAAAATTAATCTTTAGTCCTCTTTAAGTACTTAAGAATATTCTTGAAAACTATCCAGTGACCCTCACTTGGATTAGACTGATATCTGATCTTCATGCTCAAAGCATACGAAACATCTGGATAAATACATATCTTGTACATATTATAGATCCAATTGCTGATGTAATGCCCTCCAGACCCGGGGTATAAGTCTGGGGGTTACTAGCTACTCACCAAACCTGTACAACCTAATTAACAATAAATAAAGAAATGAAACTGAACCCCTTTAACACTAACCAGGATCTTTTTAGGTTGAAGTATGAAAACAAGAACCACTAACTACTTTTATTACAAACAAATATTCAAAATCTCACAAACTCTCTTTATTACAAACCATTGTCTATTTCATTTTAAACTAAGTTTAACTTTTATTCAAACACCTACACTATCTATCAACACTCCACCTGCTCGGGCAACTCAAAACTTTCTTCCTGGATTGGGATCAACACTTTGGGTATGAGAGGATCCCGAGGCTTGACCCGCTTCTTTACCACTCGAGTCCTGATGGGTTTCATATTCCTTCTTAACTGAAAACAATAAGGTGAATAACAACAAAAAGGGGTGAGCCAAAAATTGCTCAACAAGTCCATAAAATATAAACAGTGTTAAAGCATTTTAAATGAATCTGTAATCCCGGGTATATCTGCAAAGATATAACCCCCACGAGAATAGAAAGAAGGCCATTACTAGCGAGTACAAATGAATTAAACTGGACACAAGTTCGCATCTATATTCTGCTGATCAGTCAGAATATAATGCAGATCTATATCTCACTATATAGATCCAGTCGGGTACCCAGGCACTACGGCCCATGTCAAGGTACCAGTCAAATCCCGGTCCTCAGGATTAAGACACACTTAATCCCAAAAATATCATTATCAAGTCCATCGCTTAGCAACCGGAATAATCAGTATACTTTGATATATTCTAAACACCAGAATATATCAATCTCAATGCATCATCAACGAGATATGAATCAGAAATCCAAAGAAACGGAGAAATCAAGAATTGATATGAAATATGAACAAATGAATAGCAAGTGTGTATCAGTGATTAAGAACACGAATCAAAAGAGTGCAAATGTGATAAGCATTTGAATAAATATCACTATTCTGAAAGTAGAATATGGGAAAAACTTGCCTTCTGCGCGACTCACTGCAATTTGATCACCGTCGTCTATCACCTTGGACTAATACCGACTCAACTTGCCTGGCTGGCTTAGCTTCTGTTAGAAAAATAGACTGGTTAAGTCACTTCGTACTTCAATTGCATCTTGAATCGACGTCACACCGTTCCTAACATCTACCCATGCGCTTATGACTGACTCATATATTATTTATTAGCAAATAAGACTCAATTAACCACATAATACACATAGGCACATAAGCACATAATCATTTTTACAGTTAAAATAATTTTTAGAACCAAAATCGACTTGCTGATCGCTCAACTGATCGTTATCTGACTCGTTTTCCATTTTTCCGGAATTTTTCGGACTCGTCTCGGCACACATTTCGACTGATAATCAAACAAGTAACAAAATCAACTAATTTCTAAAAGAAATTAAACTTTAATATTATTTTTAATGAAAAGAATTCATTTTTCTGAGTCAACAGGCTTTCGTTCCACTCGAATCGGACTAACGGTTTAATTATTATCAATTAAACACTGTTAATTCGATTTATTATTCAGTATAAATAATTGTTACTGATTTTTAAAACCCAAAAATAATTTTTAAATAATTATTTAAGAAATATCAGAATTAAAAATAATTTTTCTATAATTTTTGGAATTAAAATGAATTTATTATGATTTATAGAAAATTATTTGATTAATTATCAAAATAATTAATCATTTTTAAATAATTAATAACCAATAAATAAATAATAACTAATTAAGAAAATAATTCAATCTGATTTTTAGAAAATAATTCAGAATTATTTATAATATAAATCAATTAATTAAATAATTAATTAATCAATTTATAAAATAAATAAAACTAATTTTTAAAATTAATAAAAATAAAATAAAAATCAAAATTTCAGTAACAGTTGTCAGAAATTGGTTTCTGACAAAACAGATCAAAACCGGGTTTTAATCCGGGTTTGAATTCGGGTAAATGGGTCACCAAGAACCCAGAATCCGGTGGCTTTCCGGTCACCGGAAAATTATCCGGCCACTTCAATTCAGGCCAGTACATGGATGGTTTGACATAATTTTTAGGGGGTTTTTATTCCATACAAACACAGCAACATAATCCCCAAGTTTCCAGGCTGAAAATCATCCCCAGGTGATGTTCTCCGGCCAAAAACCCTAAGAACTCCGGTGAACCTCTGCAGTTTCCGATGAAGTCAATTTCTGGCCAAACTATGAACCGTTTGTGATTGTTTTTACTGGGAATCAATTCTAAACTTACTTTTAAACACAAATCAACGAACAAAACACATCAATAATCCCGGAAACAAGATTCCGGCCAAAACTGACTCAAAGTCCGGCCAAAATCCGATTTGCTTAAATCGTACATCAAAAATTACGTTCTATAGCTCAAATTAAAGCTCATAACACCCATAATCAAACCCCCATATCCAAATATACCTCAGATATCCTTAAAATCAAAAACGATTCAAGGAAAAAAACACATAAACCCTAGATATCGAATTATCAGTTTAAGCAATCGTTTGTGAAATTGATTAACAGGAATCGATCATAAATCATCAGACAAAGCTATACATATCATCAATTTCAACAAATAACCCCAGAATTAAAAAGTACCAAATCGGGTATAAACCCTAGAAAATCGAAAATAAAAAATAACAACTCAAAACTTGAAATTGATGGAAGAAACGGAAAGAACATATCAAAACCTGTGATTTGAGTACTCGAACTGATTGATTTGGTATAGAAATCAGATCAAAATCACCGTTTTAATTCTTGACCCGACCCTGTTCTTCTTGACCCGGTTTGCAGAGAATTTGTGTAATTTTCAGAATTTTAATGATTTATTAATTATAATTAATTAATAATTAGGTCATTTATAGTAGTAAAATTAATACTCCTAAATAAAATTAAGAAGCTAATTATACATTTTGAAAAAAAATATATGGCCCTAATTTTCATAATTTTTGGGTATTAAAATTTAATTTATAAATATTTTATATATACCATATATATGCCAAAATTTCCCAAAAATTGCGAATAATGCAAAAATGCAAAGAAATAATATAAATGAAAGTCCTATAATTTTATAAAAATAAAAATGTGATTTTTGTGGGGTTTTTAGCACCCAATGGGGCCCGAAAAAGTCATTTTTCATAAAACGAGAAAATTTATAAAATATCTAGATGTTCAGAATATTGCGATTGTAAAAGCCGCTTGATGAAAAATAAGGCCCGTTATTTTATTTGAAATACTGGCTTTAAAATCATTGTTTGGGTCGTAAAACGTTTGAAATGAAAGCGATGAATGCAAAATAAAATATCTGAAAATAGCTTAAAAATACAGAAATGTCACGGAATACATGTAACATGTAACAGTTAGGGTTCAACAGATAATCACACATAAATGACATATTAATACACATACTTTATTATAAATATGATATAATACAATCGTAAATTTCCCGGTCGTTACAGCTGATACATTTGGAACTTTCTCAAATGGCCCTTATCATCTAATGATTTAGGGGGAAATTATCTTTTGAGATCACTATCCCATGAGACATCAAAACATATCCTTTCTTTGTCTCTTGCATCATAAAATGATGTAATAATTTATCAATGTATGTACTCTAACTAGGTCGATTAATCTCTTCAATCTATCTCTATAGATCTTGATCCCTAATATATAGGTAGCATCTCTTAAGTCTTTCATCGAGAAACTATTTCTCAACCAAGTCTTAACAGCCTGTAGAGAAAGTATATCATTTCATATCTGTTATATGTCATCTACATATAATACTAGGAATCTCACATGGCTCCCACAAATCTTCTTGCAAGCACATGGTTCATCTTTATTTTGAATAAAGCCAAACTCTTTGACCGTTTTATCAAAATGAATATTCATTCTTCTTGAGGCTTGATTTAATCTATAAATAGATAGAAGCAACTTACAAACTATCTTAGCAAACTTTGGATAGACAAAACCCTCAGGTTGTATCATATATACATCCTCTTCAAGGCTCCCATATAAGAAAGCAGTTTTGACATCCATTTGCCAAATCTCATAGTCAAAGTAAGCAACTATTGCTAACAATATCCTGATGGACTTGACCATAGCAACTGATGAAAAAGTCTCACCATAGTCTATACCATGAATTTTTTTGAAACCTTTTGCCACTAGTCGCACCTTATAGGTCTGTACTTTACCATCCATGTCAGTTTTCTTCTTGAAATCCACTTGCACCCTATAGGTTTTACCCCTTCGAGTGGATTAAAGTCAATACTTTATTTTGATAAATGGATTCCATCTCAAATTTCATGGCCTCCAGCCATCTCTCGGAGTCTGGACTGTTCATAACATCTTGGTAGGTGAGAGGCTTTATCATTATCCGTAAGCATCACATCACCATTTTGAGTCAAAAGAAATCCATAATTTCTTCCAGACTCATGGTGAATCCTACTAGATCTACGAATAACCTGTTTCTCTTGGACATGATTACTTTCAACATTTTGATGTACATCCTGATCTTATTCCAGCTCTGGTTCAATGTTTTCATGTGGTTCTCGATCTTCATCGAGATGTATTGTCCTCCTACTGATTTTCTTAGAAACGTTCTCCCTCAAGAAATACAGCGGCCCGAGCAACAAACACTTTATTCTCGGAAGGATTATAAAAACTATACCCTAGTCTCACTTGGGTATCCCACAAAATAGCATCTATCTAATTCTGGTCCAAGCTTGTCAGAGGCTAAACGTCTTACAAACGCTTCGCATCCCCAAATTTTCATAAATGACATTTATCACTCTATATCTCATACAGAGTATTTTGAACCGCTTTAGTCGGAACTTGGTTAAGTGTATATGCAGCTGTTTCTAGAGCATAACCCCAGAAGCTGAATGGAAGATCCGCATGACTCATTATCGATCACACTATGTCCAACAAGGTACGATTTCTCTTCTCAGAATCTCTATTCCATTGAGGTGTTCCAAAAGGAGTAAATTATGATACACTATCACACTCCTTCAAGAAACTCTTGAAATTGAGGCTAAGTATTCTCTTCCACGATCCGATCGTAGAACTTTTATACTTTCCTCTGTTTGCTTTTCTACTTCAACCTTATATTCTTTGAACATTTCAAAAGAATCAGATTTGTTCTTCATAAGATATACATTTCCATATCTACCGAAGTCAACAGTAAAATGTTATGAAGTAGTAAAAGCCACCCCTTTCCATCATACGCATTCGACCACATACATCATTATGTGTAAGTCTTAATCGTGCGGTGGCCCTTTCATCTGATCAGGTAAAAGAAGCTTTAGTCATTTTTCAAATGAGATAAAGTTCGCATCTTTCATATGATTCAAAATCAAACTTATCCAAGTATCCATCTATATGTAACTCAGAAATGCGTTTCTCATTAATATGGCTTGACAACAATGCTAGAGGTAATGTTTGATTTGAGTCATCTTAGAACATATAAATTATTAACTAATTGTGCAACATTATAAGCCTTATCATTAAAATAGAATAAACAACTATTGTTCATTTAATTAAAATTAAAACCTTTCTTTTCCTGACAAGAAATTGATTTAATGTATCCGCTAAAGGCAGGCACGTAATAATAATTTATCAAGTTCTCAATCTCGCCTTTTGGGCAAAATTAGGTATCGAGTTCCTTCAACTAGAGCAACAATGTTTGCTCCAATTCTGACCCGATACCTGAAGCTTGACCATTGTTGGTCTTCTTCTTTAGATCTTCCAAACAAGCTCGAGAATTTAACTTTCAATCATCCGGTTATTTCCACAGAAATGACAATCATCTCCTTTAGCAACACCACTATCAAGCTTTTAAAGCCCTTTAGGATTGGACTTTGGTTTGGCACCGAATACGATCAAATCTTCACCTTGCCTGTCCACTTTCCTTTCCCATTTGCATTCCATGTGTACATCATCAATATGGATGTAATTCATGTCTTTACCGTGTTATTTTTAGCAGTTCTAAACATGCTTAACAAATCAGTGAGTGTTTTGTCTATCTCATTCCTTTTGTTCTTTACAAACTAAGAATAGAAGTTGTTCAAAGATTGTTTGATCATATCAAGATGAGTATCTAGACTATTCTTGAAACCCAAAATATTAAGGTACATATACATATCATCTTTAGAACATGTGGTCCAACCGGATATCATTCTCCCATTAATGCAAAAGTATGGTGCCTTATTATTGTCAAATCTTTCTGACGAGCCTATCCTTCAAACATCCTTTGAAGGTGCTCAATCATATCATAAGCATCAATATGCTCTTGTTGCTTCTAAAGCTCAACACTCATAATTACAAGCATGAGACATGAAACATCAGTGGCATAATCAATTTGCTTCTAGTAAGCATTTTGTTCAGCACATGTTTCATTCTCATCTAGAAGAAATAAGGGAGGGGTTTGAGTGACATCCTTGAACCTGAGGACACTACTCAAGTTCCTATGTCAATTGAGAGAATTATTTCATGCCAGCTTGTCCTTCTCTAACATAGAGAAGTTATTGTGTTATTTGTCATTTGATATCTACGATATTAAAGTGCATAAAATGACTTAGTCTATAGATGATCATTAAATTATGTTCAAGTGATTATTCATATACATATTCACAATATATATCTCCCACTATTTTTATCAAATCAATAGTCCTAACTATTAATTCGGAAAGAATGTCTTCTATATCCTTTCTAGTGAGCCAAGATCCATATTTCACCATGCGTTAGGTCAGCTTTGGCTTTTCTCCTAAAACATGATTATTTAGGTAGACAACATTTGTCAATTATATCAACTATATAACTCTTGGATAGCTTGGTGGAACAACGTCTGTTCATATTTATCTAATAAATCTCGCCAAACTCTATGCCTCTAAGTTCACAATCCTATTGTGGTAACTTAGTTAAGTCAAACCCAATAGTCAAAAAGTATCAATACACTTCAATACATCTCCCAAAATATATGGGAGTAATTCTCTTTGATGAACCCACTCATTGTCGATCTAGGGGTTAACGCATTAGACTCATTGGAAGGCATCCGATCAACTTAATATTAACTTTAGGGTTTTGCTAATTTTAACACGATCATGATCCCATCATAAAGGGATTCCCAATTTTTCCTTGAATAAAATACTTCAAATCAATATTCGTCAATGATTTAATTTCTAGGTAGTGAGGGAGTCACAACGGTCTCGCTTAAAACCCACAACCTTACAAGTTCAATGAACTCGATTTTGACAAAATCGCCCCATGTTAGAAACAAAGAAAATTTGTATTTTATTCCGTGTTTCATATACACGAGAATCTCATAATCGTTTGTTCATTTTAAAATCTCGAGTCGTTACGGATTTTATCTTTTTTAGAAAGCATGACATGGGTGTCGCATCTAATACATACATCCTTAATCTAATTAAGCATGCATCTTTATAAACTACTCTACACATACATTCATCATATGAGCATATATATGTAAAGTGCGATAAATTAAATGTGGTTGGTTATAGCTTCATCCTATATGATCTTTATCAAGCTAATGACAAAGATCTAGGTCAATGTAAGGTGGAAAATAGATACAAGCTAACTATTACATGTCTTCTTTCTTATATTGCTTCCTTGGATGGCCTCCATGTGGGATTACCCTTGATCTTCAAATCTTCATTTCTTCATGTACATTACATGAATAAAAAATAAAAACTAATCTAATCTACTTACAATAAGAACTCGAGTTACATTCGAGATTTAATAATTACAAGATCGAACGACATGCAAATCTTAACATATCATACGCATCATGATCTAATCATAAAAACCATATATGGCAAAAATCAGAAAAGTCGAAATTAAATCTTATAACATTAAATCACAGATTACAGGGCCTAAACGCCGTCAAACGCCTTACCCATAAGTTGATGATAACTTTAGCTATCCATTTTGTTAAGACGCTCAATTCCATATGAAATAGCGTATTAGTTCGCCAAAGTCGGACACCAGATACAGATTTCAGCAAATCCGCTGTATCCGATTCATAATCGTATCAAATACGATTCTTATAATAAGAGCAAACACAAAACATGTATATATCAGTATATATACAGATTATATAATCATTATATGATTATACAACTCTCATGAATATCATATCTTCAAAATATATACATACATACGCATATATAAACATAATAACATGTAAAACATACAAAACCAGTAAACACATAAATGAACTAAATACTTTTTGCAAGTAGTTCTGATGCCATTGAAGGGTTTCGAGCACATAAACAGTAATTAAAAATGTGAAAAACCAGAATTTTTGAAACCCGCCGTAGGATCCATGCGAAAAATAGATATTTAATTCGTAGATAAGATTGTTTATCTTAAGAAGCTTTAAAAATTGGTTAAATAATGGAGATCCAAAGATTGTTCAATCACCACGCTTCCCGCTCTCACGATCTACGCTCTATCGGTATCCACACGAATGCTTAAACTCAAGGATCGGATTTCTACTAACACAAACTCGTTTCTTCTTGCTCTCTCCATCTTTTCTCTTGGTGGCTAGGTTTTTTAGTAAAAGTTTTGCACACAAAATCAGTCACAAGAGATATTATACAGAGAGTAGAAAAACGAATTATAACTCTTAACTAATTAGGAGTTATTATTAATTCAAAATTCCTATTTGTATAATAATTAACTTACACTTAATTATTTTACAACTGAATTTCATAATTAATATTAGTAAATTTGAATACCATTATTTCTCTAATTAATTAAGTCATACTTAATTAATATTATAAATAATTCGAATTACTTTAATATAATTTAAATTCAATTTAAATTAAATAATGCTTCAAGCATTCTTTGTGTGTGACCCTATAGGTTATTTTACGCTGGCAACGAATTTTAAATCTAATTTAAAATCGTAAACAATGAGTGGCATCTAGTAATACATCATTGCTACCCAAGTAATAATATTTGAATCGGTGATCGATTAAACCTTTCGTGAATAATGTACAATGTAATATAATCCCTTTAACCATATATTATAGATTAAACTAGAGGTATGTAATGTGTCATCCTCATCAATGTTTAATCCAGGTTTCCTTGATCAATGAGTAGACTATCATATCAAATCAACATTTGAGCGTGGCCACGCATTTCATAGTCTAGCTCACACAAGAGGCCAATAATATCACTCCTAAAATAGGAGGGTTAAATCCCATCTAGATCATTCATATTTCTCATACGATTCATAATATACGCATTTTCCACTTATATCATTACTCGATCAAGGGTAACTTTTAATGGAATCAATGTATATTAATTCTCGTATAGAAATATAATGACTTCAGGTCTTAGGACCATTACATCATTATCTCTGTGAGAATTACTTATGACACAACAGACATGTAGCATCTCACATCGGGTATGTCCAGCACCATATACATTTACATATGCCTGTGTTTTTTACTTTAGTATCACTATACCTATGATCAATGAGATGTGATCATCAGTCAACAAACACACCAGTCTTAATGCATTATTATTGTCCTTTAATAATTATACTCGACTAGGGACCTTTAGGAATATTGATACTATTCTCATAATCTCATTTCTAAGTCACATACTTAGAGATATAGAATTGCATATCATATTCCAAGGACATTTGTTAATCTAATATTTATATCGCAGTAAATTAAGAATTAATAAATTATAAAAGGAATAATTGATAGAACATAAACATTAATAATCGAAATGTCTTAAACTAAAACATCATAGTCTTGTCTCTAGGGCACAAACACTAACAATTCGTCCTCAAATATATAACAATGTTTGATTAAGCAAAAGTGCGGAATGAAAATATTGAAGTAATCAAACACAAAGTAATTAAACACAAGTATTTAAAAACTTTCTGGTGGATTGAACTTTTCCACCAGAGATATATATAAGATCGAGAACTCTATGATAGAAAGACTATATACAGCTGCTTACAAGTAGAATTACAAAGAACAGAGAAATTCTTTATAGATACAGCTTTATCTATTTCTCTTGTTGATTTCTTTCTTGCTTGATTTATTTTTCTACTTGATACACTTGGTTTATATATCACTAAGTAACATTGTAAAAAAAAACTAATAAGACAAAAGTGTCTTAGTCTAATTACATGCTTCTTCATTTCTCTATCCAGCATCTTTGAATATCTTCAAGTTAGCATGAAAATGGAAATGCTTCTTTGTTCTCTAAAACCTGTAAATAGGCTGCCACATTCCATTTGCATCTAATCAACCCATGTGATTGTTAAGTCATTATCAACTACTTTTTGAATTTGATTATCTGTTGGGTGTCTGGTTGATCATCCGTTGAGTGTTTGGTTGATCATCCGTTGAAGCTCTAGTTGAGCATCCGTTGAAGCTCTAGTTGAGCATCCGTTGAAACCTTGTAGAATCATCCGTTGAAAGTCTTCCTTAGCAGTTAACTCCATTTCACTTATGCAAAATTACAAGGCATCTAATATATATAATTAGACAACCTATCTTGCATATCCATCTAGTAGTAAACATGACTTAAAATATCCTACAACTTCTAGATCTCTAAGGTATTGTAGAATGTAGGAATGTGTTACAAAACTTATTAATACATAAGCTACTCTCTCAACGGATGTAAAGGAGATCATCCATTGAGAGCTACCAAATCACTGAATTAAATCTACTGAGATGTTTTGGTGAACTTGCAAGCCTATGACATATTCCTAACAATCTCCCCCAATTTATGTGTACTGGAATGGTAGGCATAAATTAAGAGAAACTTGATGATAATAAAACATTATTATCTCTTATCTTCTCAATTCTGTTCAGTATCTCCTTTTTGGAAACAATATTGAACCCAAAGTTCTTCTTCATTGAGGAGAATATCTTTATCAAGACAAAATAACCTTTATTGAGAATTCTGTAAAGAGGCCAAGTTAGCTCTTTTCCACCTCTGTACCTGAACACCAATCTTTATGGAAGCTTCCTTTAAGCATTAATAGCTCTTACTTCATCTAGCTCATCCAGATAGAGATTGAGGTTTGAAATCTCCTTGATGTCACATAGGTAGAGTTGATCACCCTTGTTGATAGTTGGTTTGGGTTTGGTTAAGGCTTTGGATTGAAGTCTGACAGGTTTGTCTTGTTTGACTGCTCTTTTCTTTATTTTCTTTGGTTTGGTTATAATTGGGATGTTTAGATAAGGGATTGGTAGGCTTTCCAAATCAATAGGTTCATCCTTGGGAATTATGGGTTCACCATGGAAATTTGTATCAGAATAAACCTTGAATTCAGCCTGCTCCATAGTGGGCAAGGTTGATTGACTTGTAGTGATAGATTGAGTAGGCATGTACCAATCCTTTTCTTTATCAAAATACAGCTTCCTCTTTATTTTAAATTTAAGTCTTGGTTCTTTTATCTGCTTTGGTTCCTCTTGCATTTCTTAATGACAGACTCGGCTATCACAACAGGCATTTCAATTTCCGTGGTTGCAGGCTTCTTAACTTGGTTCTTGGATTTTAAGGCAGCTTGCCTTTTCTGTTGTTTGAGCCTCACCTTTTCCTCTTTCTTAGCTTCTACAAATTGTGGATGTCCCACCATTACACAGATCAATTTTCCATTCCTGTAGACTTTAGCAATTCTTTTTTTCAAGAATGAGTCTTTGGGATATTTGTGATAAGCAATAGATCTGCCAAACAACTTCTCTTCATCAGGCTTGGGAGTTGCATAGACAAGGTCTAATGGATTTTTGGTTGAACACTTTGGGTAGTTTTTCTTTGGTTGTAAAATTATATTGGCCTGTAGAATTCTCCTTGTTGAGGGTTAGCCTTTTTCCAAATTCCCCAAGCTCATTTCATTGATTGAAATTGGTCTCAATTGAGTGAACTGTTTCACTAGATTTTCAGGATTTGCAGTTGGACCAAAAGCCTTTTAACCTTCTCATCAATTTGCTTCAGTTGTTTATTCAGCCTGAGCTCAGCTGCTACCATATTGATTAAGTCAATGCTATCTAGAACTGGTGGCTTGGAGAAAGTAATTGCTGGAACAATCACTTTACTGACTTGAATATGCACTTTCTCCCCCTCACTAACTGGCTCCCCTTTACTAACTATAATGATAACATTATTCTCCCCTATTTTGTTAGCATCAAGTTGAGCAGGGTTTGAGGTTTGTGCAGCCACCAATTGCTTTAGCAGATTTGTTTGAGCTTCCTGATTTGCAAGTATCTTGGCCATTGATTTCTCCATATTTGTAAGTCTTGAATCCATGGTCTCAACGTTTCTGTTCAAATCAGCTTCTTTTCACAGTTTCTGGACTATTTCTAGCATAGTTACTTCTGGAAGCTTAACATCCACTTTCTTGTAGATATCCTCTTTGAGTTGAGATAAATCATGTTTCAGTGTAACCACACTTTATGATGTTGACGAGCTTGAATTCTATGCAACTGTAGAGAATCCAGATGGGTTTGAAGAAGTGTCTTGGTGCTGGTATTGTTGGTGGTTTGAATGGAAGCTTGAATTTCATGAACAAGCTTCAACAAGATGGTTTTAAGCTAATGTAGATTGCATTCTTTGGAAAACATCCATTCTGGAGTTTCAGTTTCTCCCCCTATGTCCATGCCTATGTCTTCAGGACCCTCTCCAAGAGAATCATCACCAAAAGAATCACCAGAAGCTGCAGAAGGGTACTCAAAATCCTCACCATTTGTGGAAGGAAGAGATTTGATAGCATCTTTAGTCCTTAGCACGGATGCTATTGTATGCACCAAGTTTAGTGTCCTCTCAGTAGCCTCATTATCCTGTTCAGTCAAAATTTGATACGCGGGAACAAGGTAAGTAAATGCCTCTGCTTCATAAGAGACAGAGTCTAAGACAGCTTGATATTCTTGCTGAAATAGCTGCTTCTTTTCAGCCTCATTAACATCCATTAACTCACTAACAATGGACACTTCCCATTCTTCATTTGTACATGTATTTCTCTTATTTTCTCTCTTTTGTTGCATCAAGGGATCCCCTTGGCTTCCCACCCTCACACCCTCACCTTCATCATCTAAGGTGGGACTCCTCTCACTTTCTTTTTCCAAGCTGGAAGAAATAGCTTGCACTTGTTCAATCTTTTCCGCTCCTTTTGCCTGAGAGCAACTCAGCCTCTCACTCTGTTCACTCCCTTCCCTCAATCCTAATAGTGATTGAACAACTACTAAGTCATATGCACTTGTAACAATTGTTGAAATTTCAAGTGGTGCAGAGACATTCAACGAATGAGAGACATCCGTCGAAGTAGTAGTTGAAAAATTCAACGGATAATTGTTGTTAAGCACATCCGTTGAGATACAATCACTAGTCGACGGATGAACAATATCCATCGAAATAGTGGAAATGAATGAGTTTGGAGTTGAAATCCGTGGTGATTATTTTCAGATTTTCCACAGGTTTCTCAACATTTTCAGAAAGTAATGGCAAGTGAGCCAACAAATCATCTAAAAGATGATGCTCACTTGCTCGAGATTTTGGCTTCTCCAAGAGAGTTAAAGATGGAGAATCAGGAATTAATGTGTGAATCATGTCACATCCAAAGAGATAGTGGGTGAGTTTTGTGTGAGAGGTGCTTCTATAGATTTTGGCTGTGACTCCACATTTATTGGAGCCACA
Source organism: Apium graveolens (assembly GCF_009905375.1). Classification (NCBI taxonomy): domain Eukaryota; kingdom Viridiplantae; phylum Streptophyta; class Magnoliopsida; order Apiales; family Apiaceae; genus Apium; species Apium graveolens. The sequence goes on along the minus strand of NC_133657.1, from coordinate 19,407,050 downwards.
TCAATCTGACTTTGAGATGGTGCCTTAACTGAGTCTTTGACTGCAGTTGGCACTATGTGTGCACCCTGTGTATCCTCAATACATTTAGATTTATTCTTTCTTATGTAAGTTTAAGGTTGGGTTATGTCCCTAAACCATTTGGCCTGTGCTCTTGGCTGAGAGCTTTGTTCAATAGTTACATCCTTTTGGGAAGATGTAACAAACAATGAGCTTAAAAATTTATTAAGCATTACAGTCTGTTGGGAGACTACAATGTGGCTGGTTTGGGTTTCACTTACCTCACTCTCCTTATCCTTAAGGCTTCTTTGATGTTCACCCCGTCCCTCACCATCCTTACTTCCCTTCACCCTCCCCTCTAAAGTTTTGGTAGTTTTTGAAACTAGTCCCTTTTGAGAGGAACTGGATTGGGGTCTTTGAGACTTGGATTTAGAAATTTTTGTTTTAGTGGCATGGGTAGGCATCTGTTGGGGAAAACTCACAGATTCCATAGCCACAGTTGTCTGCAAAGAAACTTGTGGTAGCAAAGTAGCAGAGACAGAAATATTTACCTCCCTTACCTGAGGCCCCTCCATGATTGGCAAGTAGATTAGGGGAACTTCACTCAGATTATTTGCCCTGTTCAGGTCAACAATAACTCTTCTCTCTTTGCCCAACTATCTAACTTATTTGCTGGATTCTCAATTGAGAGATCTTTAGAAAAATAGTTAGCTATCATCATAAAGAATCTAGCACAATAGATGTTCTTATTCCTCTTCTTAATGTCTCCTAATTTGTAACCCAACTCATACATAACAAACTCACTAAAATTATAATACTTATCACTAAGTAGCATGTATAGCATGTTTACAAGTGAGTAAGTTATAGCATCAAAATTGCTTATTTTCCAGAAAAGACGTTAATGAAAGAGTCACAGAGAAAGCTCCACTTCTTTCTAAGGTCTTTCCTCCTAACCTCACCTAGCTTGACAGGTTCAAGAGAACAGCCCATAAAAAAAGCATAGAACTTACAACTGTGTCTGTGTGTGGAACTAGTGTATTATTCTCAGGCAATTGGAAACATGGTTGAATTTCCTCACAATTTATGCAGTAATTATTACCTTTCAAAGTGAAGGCAATAGTTTTGTCCTTTGAGTTGTACACTGTTGTAGTCCATATCTCTTCCACCACCTCACAGTAGATTACTTGCGATGCCAACATAGCATAGCTCAATTTGCAGCATTGAATGAAGTCCATCATCTTGTGATAAGCCTCAGAAACAGTGATACTCTTGTTGATAAGGGCCACAAAATTGTTCTTTTCATAAACGGAACTAGTTTAAGACATGATATTTACAATAGGTGCCATTGAAGTGATGAATGTAGTTGCAGAAAGAGGGTTTTTTCTTTGGAGACGAAGAGAGTTAGAGAAATTGCTTGAGAAAGATAAAAGTAAAAATGAGAATGAAATAGGCTTTTATACTTTCTCAGAAATAAACGGTTAAAAAGTAAAAAGTAAAAAGTAAAAATAAAGTAACCAATGAAATTTGCCCAAAATAGCTGTTTAAAAAAATAAATAAACTGTTGAAATTCTAATGAATATCCATCTAAATATACTTACAGGCTGTAAGTAAGTTCGACAGATAATACATAGAATTAACGGCTATGATTGAAAGCAATTCAACGAATAAGGATTAAACAATTATCCATCGAGATAAAAGTACCCAGAATAATATTTAATATTTCAACGGATGATAAAGTTCAACGAATATTCATTTTTAAAGGATAATAAATACCCGTCGAGATATAAATTCTGACTTAGCCAAAATTTCATCTTTGACAAGAAACATCAAATTTTATTCTGGCTACATTTCAAATTTCTTAGACATCAAAACAAATTAGGAGTAATTAAGCATACCTAACTCACTTACCAACCTAGTAAAGGTGGATTCATCAAGTGGCTTGGTAAAGATGTCTGCAAGTTGCTTCTCACTTGGAACAAAATAAAGTTCCACAGTACCATTCATGACATGTTCTCTTATGAAGTGGTACTTGATGTCAATGTGCTTTGTCCATGAATGTTTTACTGGATTTTCAGTAATTGCTATAGCACTTGTGTTATCACAGAAAATAGGAATCTTATCCACCTGTAGACCATAGTCCAACATTTGTTTTTTCATCCATAAATCTGTGCACAACAACTGCCAGCAACAATATATTCAGCCTCAGCTGTAGAAGTAAAGACTGAATTTTGCTTTTTACTACACCAGGATACTAGCTTATTTCCTAGAAATTGACAGGTTCCTATTGTACTTTTTCTATCAATTCTACAACCTGTATAATCTGCATCTGAATAACCAATTAGATCAAAATTAGAATCTCTAGGATACCAAATGCCAAGCTTTGGTGTTCCATTGAGTAATATGAAAATTCTCTTTATAGTTACTAAGTGAGATTCCCTAGGATCAGCCTAAAATCTAGCACAAAGACAAGTAGCAAACATTATATCTGGCCTACTGGCAGTTAAATATAAAAGTTAGCCAACCATGCCTCTATAACTTGAAATATCCACAGACTTTTCAGTAGAGTTTAATTCAAGCTTAGTGGCAGTGGCCATGGGAGTTTTTACAGATCTGCAATTCATTAAGTCAAACTTCTTTAAAAGATCATAAATATATTTGATTTGACTAATGAAAATTCCATCACTAACTTGCTTAACTTGTAAACCAAGAAAGTAGGTTAGTTCTCCCATAATGCGCATTTCATATTTACTTTGCATCAATTTGGAAATTTTTTTGTAGAGTTTCTCATCTATAGAGCCAAATATAATATGATCTACATAAATCTGAACAAGTATACTAAGAGAATAAATATTTCTATAGAATAAAGATTTATCAACAGTACCTCTTGTGAAATGATTTTCTAAGAGAAACTTTGACAAAGTGTCATACCAGGCTCTAGGTGCTTGCTTCAATCCATAAAGTGCTTTCAAAAGATAATAGACATATTCTGGAAAGTTGGGGTCTTCAAAACCAGGAGGCTGACTGGCATAGACTTCCTCCTCCAAATCTCCATTCATAAATGCACTTTTAACATCCATTTGATATACCTTGAAATTGGCATGGGCTGCATAGGCTAGAAAGATTCTGATGGCTTCAAGTCTTGCAACAGGAGCAAAGGTCTCATCAAAATCTATTCCTTCTTGTTGACAATAGCCCTTAGCAACCAGTCTAGATTTGTTCCTGACTACTATGCCATTTTCATCCATCTTATTTCTGAATACCCACATGGTGTCAATAAGATTATTTCCTTTAGGCTTGGGTACCAGCTTCCAAACTTTATTCCTTTCAAATTGGTTTAGCTCCTCCTGCATAGCTAAAACCCAATCAGGATCCAACAAGGCTTCTTCTACCTTTTTAGGCTCTTTCTGATGTTGGATTTTAATCATCACGGAAGCATGGTAAAACAATTTTCTTGATATAAAATCCAAATAAAAGCATACAAATCGTGATTAAAACATATGGGATCGATTTCTAACCTTTAAAAGAGATCTAAGAACAACGTGCGGAGATCCCTAGCAGCTGCTCCTCAAGTGTTAAGCACTCCACCGGTATCCACCAAGAAACCGATGTAATGAAGGAGGAGGAGGTGGAGAGAATTAGGGTTTTGTAAAAATTTTAGGTTGAGGCAAAAATAGGGTTTACAATAGTATATTTATAGGCAAAATTTTCAGCTGAAAATTTTCCCATAAAATATTATTATTATTAACCCTTTATTATTCTCACTAATAATTAAAACACCTTTTAATTATTAATCCTTTTTCTAAACACTTTAGAAATAATTCTCTCACTTGATTTAATTTCCAAAAATTAAATACTTAATTAATAATATTAAAAAAAATTCTTAATTAATTTATAATCAATTAAATCTCATTTAATCAATTATTAAATTTTCTAATTAATTATTTATTTCATAAATAAATAATTATCAGCCATTATTAATTAATTCCTCCACCATTAAATCATTCTCTTTTATGGTGTGACCCTGTAGGTTCAATATTAAGCCGGTAGTAGAAATAAATAATAATAAAACTATTTTATCATTATTTATATAAATTCTCTAATTCATTAAATATGATTAATTAATTAATCATATTTATTCTACATCGTGAGGGATACTTCTCAGCATATCGCGATTATCCGAATAATACGAATTCACAGCTTAGAATACCAAGAACCCATTCAGTGAATAGTTACCGTACAATTAATTCCTTCTACCCTGCAATGTCATGATTAAATATAAGGCATGGAACTCGTGTCAAGCCTATCTTATTTAATCATTTGTTTTCCCATTCACTATGCTTAGTTCTATTTAATGTAAATTAGAAACTCCTTTCTAATTTCATTCACTCTGGCCAGAGATTCCTGAATTAGCATAAGTGGATCAGTATTGAACATTCTCTTCCTTCACTGGAAGGGGTAGATCCTTTATTGATCATACACTATCTTCGTGTACAAATTCCTATACCCAGTAGAGCCCTTATAATTGTCCCTAGAGACTAAGAACTAAACCAAAGCATAGTTCAGTGTACACAAGATGACTATGATGACCTCAAGTCTAAGGATACTTGTACAACTATCACTATGTAAACAACCACTGACACGTGAGTGAACTCCATTAGTTGTTCAGCTGTGTGAGTCATGTTCAGTAAACTTATTCTATAATAAGCACCTACATACTAGCTTTAGTGTCACCACACAAATGTCTATGAGAACAGACAACCTTCATAATGAAGCAAGCATAGTATGTACCGATCTTTGCGGATTATTAATTACCAGTTAGTAATCCTACGACCAGGAACTATTTAAGTTTAGAGTTATCATCTTTTAGGTCTCATTATTATGATCTCATCACAATCCATTAAAAAGCTTTACTCTAAACTGTGGTATATCATATTTAAACACTTAAAATAGATAGAGCCCGCAATAAAAAACAAAACAAGTCTTTTATTAATATCAATGAAATCAAAACAGATTACATAAAAGTTATTCCTAAATCCTCATACATGATTGGACTTAGGGCACATCTCTTTCAATCTCCCACTTGTACTAAAGCCAATCACTTTGGTATCTAATACCCATCTTGTCTTTATGACGATCAAACTGACTTTGAGAAAGTGGCTTTGTTAAAGGGTTTGCTATGTTGTTATGTGTGTCAACTCTCTCGACGTTGACATCCCCTCTTTCAACAATCTCCCTAATCAGATAAAAGCGCCGCAGGACATGTTTTGAATTTTTATGAGACCTAGGTTCCTTGGCTTGTGCTATTGCTGCATTGTTATCACAATATAACACAATAGGCTCTTCAACGCTAGGAACAACTCCCAACTCAGAAACAAATTTCCTCATCCAAACGGCTTCTTTTGCAGCCTCACTTGTAGCTATATATTCAGCTTCCGCTGTGGAGTCAGCCGTTGTAGACTGTTTGGAACTCTTCCAACTAATTGCACCACCATTCAGAGTAAACACGTACCCTGACATGGATTTGCTATCATCACTTTCTGATTGAAAACTAGAGTCAGTATAACCCTCTATTTTCAACTCAGATTCACCACCAAAAATAAGAAAAATGTCCTTAGTCCTTCGCAAGTACTTAAGGATGTTCTTCACTTCTTTCCAGTGGTCTTCACCTGGATTGGACTGATATCTGCTTGTCACACTAATTGAATAAGCAACATCAGGCCTAGTACACAACATCGCATACATGATAGATCCTATTGCTGAAGTATAAGGAATCTTACTCATATGCTCTATTTCCTCAGGTGTCTTAGGAGAAATCTTTCCGGAAAGGGACACTCCATGGCTCATCGGTATGAGACATCTTTTGGAGTTTTCCATGCTAAACCTTTTAAGCACTTTCTGGATAAATGTACCCTGGGTAAGACTTATCATTCTTCTAGATCTATCTCTATAGATCTTCATACCGAGAATGTAGGATGCTTCTCCCAAGTCCTTCATGGTGAAGTTCTTCGATAGCCATACTTTGACTGATTGCAACATCGGTATATCATTTCCTATAAGAAGTATGTCTTCCACATACAATACAAGAAATGTTACCGCGCTCCCACTAACCTTCTTGTAGACACATGGTTCATCTATGTTTTTGATAAAACCAAACTCTTTGATTGTCTCATCAAAACGGATGTTCCATCTACGAGAAGCTTGCCTTAAACCATATATGGTTCGCAGCAGCTTACACACTAGGTGTTCTTTTCTTTTGAAAAGAAAACCCTCTGGCTGTGTCATATACACTTCCTCTTCAAGTTCCCCATTGAGGAAGGCCGTTTTCACGTCCATTTGCCAGATCTCATAGTCGTAGTAAGCAGCAATCGCAAGCAAAATCCGAATTGATTTTAACAGGGCTACAGGAGAAAAAGTTTCATCAAAGTCAATTCCTTGCCTTTGTTTGAATCCTTTTGCCACTAGCCTGGCCTTATAGGTCTCCACCTGGCCCTCTGCTCCAATATTTCTTTTGTATACCCACTTGCACCCAATAGGCTTAACACCTTCAGGCACTTCAACCAGAGCCCATACTTTGTTGGTATACATAGATTCCATTTCGGATTTCATGGCACTATGCCCTTTCTCTGAGTCAACACTACTCATAGCCTCATTATAGGTCACAGGGTCGTCATCATCAATGATTGACAACTCATTGTCATTCTCAATGACAAGGCCATAATACCTCTCAGGTTGGCGAGACACTCTCCCTGTTCTACGAATGGGCTGTTCCACAGAAGGTTGTTCAGTCTGAATAGGTGTTTCCACTTGATCTGTAGTAGTTTGTGCTTCTTGAACTTTATCAAGTTTAATTTTGCTCCCACTGTTTCCTTCAAGGATAAACTGCTTTTCCAAGAAGGTAGTATGTCTGGAGACAAACACCCGATGATCGGTGTAAAAGTAATACCCTAAAGTCTCTTTAGGATATCCCACAAAATTACATTTTACAGATCGAGATTCCAGCTTATCTGGGTCAACTTTCTTGACATAAGCTGGACATCCCCAAATCTTAACGTGTTTAAGACTCGATTTCCTTTCTTTCCATATCTCATATGGAGTTTGAGGAACATATTAGGAAGGCACCTTATTCAGTAAATATGCTGCGCTTTCCAATGCATAACCCCATAGGAATACTGGAAGATTCGCATAGCTCACCATGGACCGAACCATGTCTAACAAAGTTCGATTTCTCCTTTCAGATACCCCATTCAACTGTGGAGTATATGGGGAGTCCACTGGAAGACTATACCATTTTCTTTGAGATAATCTAGAAACTCTCCATTCAAGTATTCACCACCTCGATCTGATCGAAGAGTTATAATACTATGTTTGGTTTGTTTCTCCACTTCATGTTTATATTCTTTGAACTTTTCAACGGCTTCAGACTTGTGTTTCATCAAATACACATATCCGAATCTAGATTTATCATCTATGAAAGTAATAAAGTATGAAAATCCACCCATGGCTTGCGTAGACATTGGTCCACATACATCTGTGTGTACCAATCCTAGCAAATCTGCAGCCCTCTCTCCATGTCCACTAAATAGAGATTTGATCATTTTACCCAATAGACAAGACTCGCATGTAGGATATGATTCAAAATCAAAGGGGTCAAGTAACCCTTCCTTATGCAATGTCCACAGTCTATTTTCACTAATATGACCTAGCCTACAGTGCCATAAATAGGTCAAATTTTCATCATCTCGTTTTCTTCTATTAGTTTGTTCAATCTGAAGTAAATCATGCTCTACGTCACATACATACAGACCATTATTTAAAATACCACATCCATAAAGAACATTATCTTTAAGAATAGAACATTCATTATTCTTAATAATGAATGAAAAACCTTCCAAATCCAACATAGGAATAGAAACAATATTCCTCACAATAGAGGGAACGTAATAACAATTATTCAAAATAATGGTCTTGCCCGTAGGCATATGTAAACTAAATGATCCTACAGATATGGCCGCAACCCTTGCTCTATTGCCCATACGTAGAATCACCTCATCTTTTTCAAGAGTCCTACTTCCCTTTAGTCCTTGCAACGAATTGCAAATATGAGAACCACAGGCGGTATCTAATACCCAAGTAGAAATTTGACCTAGTGACATATTAACTTCGATCATGAACATACCTGAATCAGAAGCGGTAGTCTCACTACCCTTCTTCTTCTTTAATTCTGCAAGGTAAACCTTGCAGTTCCTCTTCCAGTGCCCCACCTTGTTACAGTGAAAGCAAACAGCTTTCCTCTTGAGGTCTTCAACTTTTGGTGGAACCGGCTTTTTCTCACCTACTTTATTCTTCTTAGAAGGGTTCTTCGATATCTCATATCGAGCTGTCCTCCCTGCCACATCATACAACTCTTGTAGATGCATAAGGATAGTGTGAGCATCTATATGCTCATGTTGCTTCTGTAGCTCAATGTTTATAAAAGCTAGCATGATACATTGAGCAATATTTGCATCATCTATCCACTTACGATACACAACATGTTCATCATTATGTGCATCGTTAGCAGGTTCAGTAGGCTTAGGTGAGTCAAACACATATTCCAGCCTCTCAACCCTGAGAACAATTCTCAAGTTTCGAAGCAAGTCAGCAAAATTAGGACCAGTCAACTTGTGAGCATCTAGTATGCTCCGGAGTGATAGTGCAGAAGATATAACGAATATAGTAAATCTTTAAATGATAAACATATAACAACACTTAGCAAATATTCAATTTCATTTCAAAACACTATATGAATCAGGTCTTTATTCATAAGTGGCTCCCACTGGTTTATCTAATTTATACAACCCCTAAGTGAAAATTAAGCATTCATAATGCTAGTGGGAATAGGGATCCTACATTCCATCACACAACCTCGGTTGTAGCACGAAATGTCATGTGATGTTCAATAGGCAGACAACTCTTGTCAATTACATCTTATGTCATTCCCTAATAAAACTCTAGCCTCTTGAATAATTGAGTCACGGATGTAGCACGACAAACTCAATATTCTAAGTCAAGTCTAACCCAACATTTCGTACAATTGAATCAGTCTCCAACGGCCCATGGCTGTAGCACGTAACGACCTTTAGATTCTAATTCAATGTACACATCTCTATGTAATAGACAAGTATTTCTTATTTCGAAATCAAAGCCCTCGGCTGTAGCACGAAACGACAATAATTTAAAAATAAGAACCACTTTCTACCATGTTGGAAGGCTATGACCGACGGTCTGGACCGACACAAGCCCGTTGTGTCATTGGCCAATTTCTACTTGATATTATTTAATTTTAGAGGGATTATATTATGTTACAATCATAATCATATTATAAAGAGATTCTTCCTTTTAAATTAAATATTTCAAATCAATAATCGATAATCAGATGATTCCCAGATCGGGTGGAGCATTGTCAAGAGGCGTCACTTAATAACCCTTTCTTACAGATAGAAATCTGTTGTTGACAGAATCATCCTTTCTCTCAATATTGAAAATTCATATTCAATTACGTGTTTCATAAACACAAGAATCTCATGATCGTATTCATAATATTTATATTAAGGTCATGAAACAATTTCACTATACTAGATTGTCTAACAAACGCCTTATGTTAATTAAGTTCACCTAAATCTATCATCGCATGATAAACTAAGCATATATCATATATATAAGCATGAATAAACATAAAGGTAGGCATGTTAAATCATGTAGCATATAGGTCTAAGCATTATACATCTCTATGTATCACATGAGGCATTTAAAAGTAATTAAAACAGTTAAAAACATGCTTTAAAACACTTCTGTTATCTATAAACAGTCCGAAACAATTTCAAAAAATACAATATAATATACCATTAGATGCGTCTCGAAAAGACGAATCCAACGACACCAAGCACGCCCCATTCTGACACTTCACGCGCCCTCACGCGCCGCGAGAACCACACGCCGCCACGCGCACACGCGCTGTCAGGCGCGTGTCTGACTGTCTTCCACGCGCACACGCGCCTCACGCGCCCCAAACGCTGAGCTAACGTCATGCTGACGTCATCTGATGATGTCAGCACAGCTCTGACCGTTGACCCGCGCGTGTCTGACATGCGCCGTGCGTGACACACGAGCGCGTGAGCCCCACGCCCGCATGTCAGACGCGCGGTCCCCCCTTCTAACAGTCGCCGTTGCCGCACTTATTACTGCTGCTGTACTCCTCCATTGGAGGTCGTGCCTCACCAATCACATCAGCACAAAAACACAGCAGATGCTTTAACATATATATACTAACAAATTATATATATGTTTATTTAATTACGAATTTAATTAAAACAACTTCAAAAATTCATAATAAATAATCCATTCATCATAAAATGATGAAAAAAATACATAGACGATCTACAACACTTATAGAACCCAGATCTACAGTCAAAAAAATTCTGAGAAACAATTTCTAATCAGTCATAATTAATCCATGATATAACTTGTAAAAATAATAATTAATTCATACAAGCACATAAAATTCTGAAATTTTTATCACAGATCTATATGCATACAACCTATGCTCTGATACCATTGTTGGATTTTAATCATCACGGAAGCATGGTAAAACAATTTTCTTGATATAAAATCCAAATAAAAGCATACAAATCGTGATTAAAACATATGAGATCGATTTCTAACCTTTAAAAGTGATCCAAGAACAACGAGCGGAGATCCCTAGCAGCTACTCCTCAAGTGTGAAGCACTCCACCGGTATCCACCAAGAAATCGATGTAATGAAGGAGGAGGAGGTGGAGAGGATTAGAGTTTTGTAAAATTTTTAGGTTGAGGCAAAAATAGGGTTTATAATAGTATATTTATAGGAAAAATCTTCAGCTGAAAATTTTGCCATAAAATATTATTATTATTAATCCTTTATTATTCTCACTAATTAAAACACCTTTTAATTATTAATCCTTTTTCTAAACACTTTAGAAATAATTCTCTCACTTGATTTAATTTCCAAAAATTAAATTCTTAATTAATAATATTAAGAAATTTTTCTTAATTAATTTATAATCAATTAAATCTCATTTAATCAATTATTAAATTTTCCAATTAATTATTTATTTCATAAATAAATAATTATCAGCCATTAATAATTAATTCCTCCACCATTAAATCATTCTCTTTTATGGTGTGACCCTGTAGGTTCAATATTAAGCCGGTAGTAGAAATAAATAATAATAAAACTATTTTATCATTATTTATATAAATTCTCTAATTCATTAAATATGATTAATTAATTAATCATATTTATTCTACATCGTGAGGGATACTTTTCAACATATCGCGACTATCCGGATAATACGAATTCACTGCTTAGAATAGCAAGAACCCATTCAGTGAATAGTTACCGTACAATTAATTCCTTCTACCCTACAATGTCATGATTAAATATAAGGCATGAAACTCGTGTCAAGCCTATCTTATTTAATAATTTGCTTTCCCATTCACTATGCTTAGTTCTATTTAATGTAAATTAGAAACTCCTTTCTAATTTCATTCACTCTGGCCAGAGTTTCCTGAACTAGCATAAGTGGATCAGCATTTAACATTCTCTTCCTTCACTGGAAGGGGTAGATCCTTTATTGATCATACACTATCTTTGTGTACAAATTCCTATACCCAGTAGAGCCCTTATAATTGTCCCTAGAGACTAAGAACTAAAACAAAGCATAGTTCAGTGTACACAAGATGACTATGATTACCTCAAGTCTAAAGATACTTGTACAACTATCACTATGTGAACAACCACTGACATGTGAGTGAACTCCATTAGTTGTTCAGCTGTGTGAGTCATGTTCAGTGAACTTATTCTATAATAAGCACCTACATACTAGCTTTAGTGTCACCACACAAATGTCTATGAGAACAGACAGCCTTCATAATGAAGCAAGCATAGTATGTACCGATCTTTGCGGATTATTAATTACCAGTTAGTAATCATACGACCAGGAACTATTTAAGTTTAGAGTTATCATATTTTAGGTCTCATTATTATGATCTCATCACAATCCATTAAAAAGCTTTACTCTAAACTGTGGTATATCATATTTAAACACTTAAAATAGATAGAGCCCGCAATAAAAAACAAAACAAGTCTTTTATTAATATCAATGAAATCAAAACAGATTACATAAAAGTTATTCCTAAATCCTCATACATGATTGGACTTAGGGCACATCTCTTTCACCCGAGACAGAAAGCTGTTGTATAGAAATTCTTCTTGAGTTGCTTTTCTTGTTTGCACTCTTGAAGATGCATCACCAATAATTATTTCAAAAGGGTGATCTATAGTCCATTTTCTCGGCTGATGTAATAAACCCAATTTTTGGAAATTTTTGAAACCCTTATGAATAGTGATTTTGCAGATTATGCTGAATAAGAAAACTTTTCATGCCACACTATGTAGGGGTTCTTTTATGGATATTCTGAGATTTTATTGGTACTCTATGTGATATATAAGTGTATGTAAAGATCGTCAGAATCCAAATCTGAACACTTTGATTTTTCCCGGAAATCCACTAGATACAGAAAGAATTGAGTATAAGGTAACGGGATAAAAAGGATTTAAATTAAAGGATTATAAGAGAGGATCATAAAAGGATTATAATGTATTGAGAAAGGTTAAGGAAACCCGAGTAATAAGATCCCGCGTATGATCCCTCAAACGAGAAACGAGAACGAAAGTTAAGCGAACCGTATAACAGATCAGCGGTCATTAGGTAAACAATTAGGAAGTTAATCAAGGAGGTTAGGGATGATGAGGTCATCCAACCAATAAGAAGAGGGCAAGTAAGGGATGATGACATCACAAGGTGACATAAGTATGACATAGGGGGGAAGGAGGTGTGGATGAATGATAACCACACAAAGTTCAAGGTTAATAAGGTAATTAACCAAAATCTAATAAAAAAACAACCAAGCTAAGTTAAACAAATCACAAACACAAAATCATTTCATTTCTTCAACCATTGCTCTCGGCTTTTCTCTCCATTTCAAGAAGAAGAATTTCAAAATTCAAGTTCCAAGCTTCCTTAATTGGTAAGATAATTATCTAGTACTCCTTATGCATAGATATAGCTATCCTATAAGTTTAACCCTCCAAATCATTCACAATCTTCTCCAAGAAATCAATGAAGAAGATAATGAATAGTGATTTCAAGATTTTTAACTTGATTTTTCTTGTTTTTCCTTTAAGATCCAAGCATCCCTAAGACATCTCAAGGCTTCTTAAGGCTTCCTAGCTACTCCAATCACTTCAAGGAAGGTATAACATCTCCAAACCCTAGCTTTACTTTGTATATTAGGATGATTTTGATTGTTATGGTAAAAGAGTAGCTTGATGCTTATAGGTTTAGAGTTTGGGTTGGAGTTGTAGTGAATTGAATGTTGAATCTTGTTGATTAGTAAAGGACTTAAGTATAGTTTTAAATTCATGTTGAGAATAACATAAATTGGAGAACTTGAAGTGTTGGGGCTGTTGTAGTGTGATGGATGGATTTTGGTTGTACGAATGAATTGGGATTGATTGCTGGTTGATTTGGAATGGTATAAATTTGGGAAATCGCGTAAACATAGTCGTCGTAATGTCCGATTTACTTTAGACTGCTTTTGTTCATAACATTAGGACCCGAGAACTCCCTGCTAGGTTTTGACCATTGCCATGATTAGATAGTTCATGTTACGAGCTTCGTTTTGATATGTGGTTCGTTTGATTCTGATGTACGGTTTAGGAGAAACGGCCGTTTTAAGTAACGACGTTTCGCGAACGAACCATTACCCCTCGCCTTACTTTGAAACATAGGTTAAAGACCTTAAAGGACTAAATGGGAGTATGAAGCAATTATGTTAAGTGGATTAGGAAGTTGGTAAGGTACTCGCGAAAGAATCGCCTTAAAACTCATAATGGTTAATTTATTAAAAATGGTGGAGTCGAGGGTACTCGAGCGACTTAAGAGAATCAGTAAGCGCAAAGCGAGCGTTAGAGTCTAATTTGGTTAAAGTATAGATTTACAAGTGACTTTGGTTTAATTCCAACTTACATGTTGTTTATAGGTTACCAGACTCGTCCCGAGCCATTTGTAACCCCCAGTCACTCAGGCAAGTTTTCTACCCGTTATACTGTTGTTGTGATGTAAATATATGTATATGCATTATCTTATGATAAGTGCATGATTGTTATTAGCAAATTTTGTGATATATTGGAGCATGCTGATATGGTATATATGCATGTCTGTTTCATAATCTGGTTATCTATCTGTTGATTTCAATGCTTATAGTTGCATAATACCTATGCTAGAAATAAGCAGTAGTTGTGTATACCCTTAGTATAGGGGACCCAAATGTGAACATATTTCTAAACCGGGAGTCGATGTTCCCGAGTATATTATATATATATATTTATATATATAGGGATATAGTTTTCAAAACTATTGATCGAATAAGGTTTATTCGATAACTTTATTTTATTTAATGAATATTATTTGAATATTCATTCGAGGACTTATGACTCTGTTTATTCTATTTAATGATTATTAATTGGATATTCATCTGAGGATGTACGACTCCGTTTATTTTATTTAATGAATATTATTTATAATATTCATTCGAGGTATTATAACTCCGCTTATTATTTAATAATATTCTTTATTTTATTAAAGAATAATGTTTCGATAATCAAACTTATTTTCGATTATTCAAATAAAGATAGTACTTTCGTATAAGTATATCTTTGGTTATTTAATATTCATTTCAAGTATGAGTTTTAAAACTTCTACTTCGATTATTTTTATAAGGATTATCTTTATGAGAATATTATTTAAATAATAATATTCAGATATTTCTAATATATCGGGACTGATTTATTTTAATAAATCAGCAGTACTCCAAACATTCTTAAAAATATTTTCGAGTCTTCAAAATGATTTCTAAAAGTTAGGGCGGATTCCAAAACTCATTCTTTTATATTTAAGATCCTCCTTTCGAAGGGGATTTAAATACACCCTCAAAACCTGGGGGATCCGGCTCTGTGGTGTATTTTACATTCGCAACGCGGTTGCTGTTTTGAGAAAACAATTTGATTACTTGCCCAACGTTCGGGAAGTAAGTCCATCTAATTGAGTCGGCATAAGCGACAGGCCGGGGTACGGTCTATCAAAGTGTAAGTGGCTGGGTGGCAGTCCATCAACGCGTAAGAGGCCAGGTGGCGGTCCAGCACAAGGTCCTAATGAGGCCAGGGTGATGACCGGTGGGGGATTCATCCATCTACTAGTAGAAAAGGTTACTTATTGGTATCTTTGCCTGATCAGCAAGATATCAGGTTTATGCCAAAATTCTTTTCTTTCCAAAATTCATTGGATATTGCAACTCTGTCTATAATTTTTATAACAGAGGGTTTTAAGGAGTGTATGAAATGTATATATATAGGTGTATATATATATCGGGACTTAATGAAGTATCTCGTAACTTCATTATTTATAATGATATTTCAAGGATTGAATATATTTAAGTCTTATCTTGTAGTCTCATCTGGGTGATGAACTTTTGAAACTGATTATAACTTGAACGGTGGTAGTTCAAGTAGTATTCGGATATAAGTATATTGGAGTATCTTGTAACTTCATCTTTTAAACTTATATCTAGTAAATGATTATCTTGTGCATGTCAAAGATTTTCGGAAAAACGTTGAGACAAGGTTAGATATATGAGATCACCTTGTAACGATATTTTATACAGTTATAAACGAGAACTCTGTGTATATTATACATGTCAGAGGATTTCAAAGATTGTGAAAAGTATATATGTACATATATACTGAATATTTTGCGACTTGGTCGCGGTAAGATATCAAACTTGGTCCATTTCTTCTTGACCAAGACTTTCATGAGTACTATGAGAATGCTCATATATTGTAAATCATTATACATATTATTTTGGTGGGCTTGTTGCTCACCCTTTCTTTCTTCTTTCATCACACAATATCAGCTAGACAAGATGAACAGGACCAAGCTTCCAATCTGCAAGCGGTTAAAAAATGTTCCGCAGTTTTCTGGAAGCGTTGATGCCGCCGTAGCTGAGGTAGGAGCTACCAATAGGCTAGGTTTTCAACAATTGATGAACCAGATTTATATATATTTATGAATTGTAATAATGGTAAAGAAATGTAAATTTATTCAGAAACCCTTTTAAGGTGTATTGGCATATTATTATGGAATAAAATGACTTGTGATTATTTTTTTTGGATATTCATCTCTGAGACTATAACTTGTGGTGTGTGTGTTTATGGTGGGGTCACAGTACAGAATAGTTGATTAATTATTAAGATTGGGTGTTACTAAGGGAAATGGAACTCGTGACAACCCGGATCCCCGACCCCGGATTTGGGGGTGTTACAGAAATGGTATCAGAGCCAAGCGTTATAAACCTCAGAGATGATGTGACGTTAAGATAATAAGTTCACTAAGATAATAAGAACTCTTGCCAAGTTCATAATCGGACTACCTAACGTAGTACTGACAGTTAAACCCCTTATGAGAACCCTTATAAATATCGTGATAGTAACATAGTTCGTTCTCGTATAGGGCAGCAGGGTACCGAACCCTGAGGTTCAGGAGCATCAGCATGAGGATGTTTTATTACATGTTGGAGATCAAATTGTGAATCTGATAGAGTACCCTAACAAGGGACAGGATGAGATTCATATTGAGAATGTTGCGGTTGAGGATGTTATCCCAGAAGGGATTGTTGCCGAGGAGAATCTCGTGGAGGATCCTGATGAGAATGAAGAGAGGACCGCTGAGGAATTGATGACCGTAGTCAGGGCGACTACCAGAGCAAGAGTGGCCGCGAGGGTGGCACTAGAGAATGAAGAGTTACCAAGGGCACAAAGGTTAATGAGGGCAGAAGGAGTGGGGCCTTCTATGACACCAATTATACCAGTATCAGACCCTCTTCCCGAGGCTCCTGAAGACATCCATGAGGTTCCACCAATTCCTGTTCCCTCCCCTGTACAGAGCCCAGCACCTACTAAGGAAATGCCACCTTTATCTCCTGCACCATTGTCACCTGATACCGTGCTTGGTTATCCATTTGGATCCCCTGGGCCTGCACCACCTGCACCCTATGGACTGCTAGATGCAACCACTCAGGCTTCTCTTATCGCCGATTATTACATGACTTTGGGTGGCCTGTCCGAGGCCCGTAATGTTAGGAGTGATCTGTTGGATCGACTTACTGCACCAAGGATTGAGGGCGGAGTACTTCCGGAAGGATTAGCTCATAGCATGGAAAGGATTGAGGCTACCACCCGTGTTACAGCTAGAGGCCATCTTGAGGGTCAGATTGATCCAGCTCTACTTGCCACTATCTTAGACCTCATCACCTCTGTGATGGAGCAGGTTAGGGATGTCGTGCGTGCCCGCATTTCTTGATCCATGGTAGTGTGCAGAGCCAGAGCGATCAGACAAGGGTTTCATGTAGCACCGCTTTTGGAGTATTAGCCTAAGTTATGAATGATTAGTTTTAATGACGAGATGATTATCTATGGTAGTACTTTTGGGATATAAGCGATCAGATCAAATGATGTAATTCTCTTTAATGTGTTCAGTAGTTGTACCCTCGAACAAATGGTTATGTATATATTCGTTAATTTCAGTTCAGATCAGTTGTTTGTGATAAGTTCATATTATTAATTGCACTATTAACACTTAAAAGAGTGTCATGAAGTTTATAGAACTTGAGAATTCATAATTTGCAATCATGCAAGGACAGAACGAGGGAAAGACTTAAGCAAAGTAAGTAAAATAAATATCCAGAGATTCTTAATATTTTTCCGAGCATTATGCCCCCATGAGGAATAAGATTAGGGGCAAACCTTGAATGTGATAATTAGGGAGGTCGTAATTAAGATATAAGGAACCCAGAATATAATGAAGTGGAAAGTGAAGATTTTAAATTAAAGATGACCCCAATTATGGGGAGTGGGAAGAAATATTTAGACTGAGAAAATAGAAGTCGAGCAAGATAGGAAGAACCAGGATGGTACTCCTATTGGGCAATCCATGGACCTACCTAAAACAAAACTTATACTTTTACCCTAACCACCACCTTGAGGAAACAATGTGGTGTGAAATTCTTTCAGGACCTTTAAGTCGCTAAGCTCTCAGGGTTCCAAGGGAATAGCTGACCCAGCCGAGGCAAGAGCCTGGCTAAAGGAAATACAGGAATCATTTGAGATTCTAAATGATTGACGAATCAGAAAATAGTGTTTTTGTCACTTACCCTCCTAAGAGAGAGACCACCCACTGGTGAAAGACCAAGAAAGGCACGGAGCAAGAGGTTATGATAAACTGATTACAGTTCAGTCAATTGTTTTCAGGAAAGTACTTCCCAAGGTTATGGAGATAGTGTAAAAGCTTTAGAGCCAGAACAAGGCGGACGAGTATGATGAATTATGAATCTAAGTTGTAAAAGTTGTCAAGGTTCGTCCTGAGGACACGAATCCAGAATGACGGGATGTTTGAAATCAATGCTTATGTTGTGTTAGTTCAGGAAATAATGATAAGAGAAAGGAAAATAAAAAGAAACTGAAGTGGAAAGGAATATAAAGGCAATAGAGTTTGAGGAATAATAAGGAATTTGGGTATGAGGAAACCCTAAAGACTCGTAGCAATAGAAATAGAAAAGTAAGTAATAGTCAGGATGAGGGTGATTCACCATGAGTTAAATTGATGGTTGAAGGCATAAGAGATACATATATGTTGTACCCCCTTCAAGTTGGAAGGATTCGGGAAACCTTGAGATAGTTCGAAGGATAAATAATGAGACGCGGATAGACCGAGGAGACAAGAAAGTAAGAAATTAGGAAAATTGGATGAAGGAAGTGACCTCCAAGAAGGTGGAGTGTGAGACCGGTGGCTTGATACCCAGGAAGGAAGACGCCAGGAATGAGAGATATCCCAACATTGAGATGACTGTTGAGATAAACAACAAAATTAAATACGGAATTATTAAGAAAAAGTTCACGTTGAACACGACCAATATCTTCCAGAACATCCTTGTTATCATTACCGAATCAGGCAAGAAAAGTGGATAACCGTTATTGTCTTTTGGAGGCCATATGGATTGACCTCATTTTGGATAAGGATATTATTATGAAATTAGGCATATACTATCGAGGTGGGAATGATTGAATAAAGACACCCTCATCAGGGATATATGACTTGATTTATCCATGGAAGGATGCATGTACCTTTTTAAAGGTGGAATTAAGGATAGAACATCGGTAACTTAAAACGAATCCTAGGGGAATGCATAAAGGTTGGCATTTCACCCTTAATAGGGACAACATGAGTTTTGACAAGTATGAATTGGAAAGGATCAAGGTAACAACAACCTTTAAAGATCAGTAAAGAAATTTTTCAGAAGTACATAGACAATGGTTCTAGTATTAGTAAATGGTATTTTGATATGCATGTATCTAGGGAATACAGGAGGAACGATTCAAGGATAACCTTAGAAGTTTTACAAGGAGAAAGGTAATATTCAAAATTCTCAAGAATAGAAATATTGATAAAGGAAATATGACGTAATTATAAATGATGTCAAGTGGGGCACGTGTTAAACCACGAGAAAGTATGGATCGAACCAGTAAAGGTCGAAATTGTTCAGGGAAATTAGGACCTAAGATAAAAGATGTTCTAAGTATGATTGAGAGTCAGTCGTGATAGTGATTAACCTCTAAAGACTGAGGTAATAACTTATGGAAAAATGGTGATTTTTTTCTCATTTGATTTTAGGGAAAACATCTTCACATAAGCAGTGATTGAAATGAGGTAGAAAATTTATTTGGAGGTGGTTAAAATGACATTGACTGTAAGGAAATTTTACTATCAGGAAAGGCCAAAGAGGTGGCCGACACTTTAAAGGTAAGAGGATAATTATAGGCGCTTGTGCCAAAGGAATACAGTGATGATGATTAAAGCTGTGAAGGTTGTATTATGGTTTGGAAGATTGACATTCCTTCTGATGACTGTGCAATACTCAACCGTAATAGTAGTTTGGTAAAGATTTAATTCATGATTAGCTCTGTGAGCGGGCTATCTATTTTAGAAGGTCCTATCTTGAGAATAATCCAGGACCATGTTTCAAAAAGACTAAAGGAACCTTTGAGTTAAGTCTTCTATTGAAGGCATATGATTAAGAATGGTATTAACCTGCAATCATTGCTTTGATTGAAACTCTTCTGCAATTTTATCTGCTTCATGTCATGAAAGTACGTCAGAATTTGGAGTGTTCTTCATGAATTATGAATGGTGATTATGTTAACTCCTTAGAAGAATTCTATACTACATGTATGGACTCTGTATGGTTAGATATTAAGATTTCATGGAAAGTGAATGACGACAGTAGGTCAGTAGTGGACCATAGTAATGCAGCAATGATTCTGCGAGTAATGAGCTGATTACAACCGTGAGAGTTGTATTGGAATGGATGTTGAGATTGAGTACCACTAATCGGGTCGTGGTAGTGTATAAGTTATCATTGATAGACTAATTAAGTAGAGTATCTACCTATTGAATATTTATTCCCTCTTATGAAAAGAGAGTCGTATTACTATATGACGAAGGTTGCGGTGCAAGCATAGAATTCTAGTAACGATGATGTCTAGAATGAGATCCCAGATTCGATTTTCGATATCGAGGGAGTTTCAAAGGTGATTGTGTATAAGCTCGAGGAAGAGCAAGGGTCCATAGAATGATGGACGGAATAGCAAAAATATTTAAGCATGTGAAATGCGATGCGATAATACTTGATATATATACACATATGTTTTGTTCTCCTATGACAAACCTCTATAGTTCAGAGGTAGGTTCCAAGCCAGATATTTTGTGGCAGTATATTTTTTTTCATATATACAATTCTCTTCAATTCGTTCTTTTCTCTTCTTTTTATTTCATATAAACTGAGAAGAACAACCCTTCCAGAAGGGGAGGTATTGCCGAATGACTGTCTATCTGTGTGATAGAAGCCGAGTAGGATACCAACTATTGTTTAATTGCTTGTCAAGTACTAAAGGCTGGCCACCTTCTGTACTAACTATGCAATAGAAAAAGTGTTCATGATCATAGTGATCTCTCAACAAATTCCTTTACTTTTATATGATTGATCAAATTTTGGAAAATGGAAACAGCTGAAAAAGGAGTAGTAAAGTTATAGTGGTATTCCGAATGGAAACACATTCATGATAACCAATATAATATTAGGAACGGAAGGTAGTAGCGATTACGAACTGGAAAAGAATGGGTATTAAGAAGCAAAAGCTCTAATGCTAAAAGCTATAATAAGAGTCTGTGCAATAGACTTGAAAGAATTTGGAATGATCACTTAACACGGATTGAGTTTTCTTACGATAATAGATCATATGTCAGTATTGAGATATCGCCTTATGAGATCCTTTAGGGAAGACAATGTCGATCTCCCTTATGTTAGGATGAAGTTGTAGAGCGCAAGATGCTCGGACCCGCAGTAGCCCAAAGGGCCAGGGATATAATAGATCTAATCAGAGGACGACTGGTAGTAACCCAAGATGGACATAAGAGGTATGCTGATTTGACTCGAAAGGACAAAGAGTATGAAATAGGGGACCTAGTAATGTTATAGGTATCCCTTGGAAAGGATTGATGAGGTTCGGAAAGAAAGGAAAGCTAAGTCCACGAATTGTTGGACCCTTGGATATATTAAGACGTATTGGGAAGTTAGCATATGAGCTAGCCCTACCCCCGAACATGTAGAAAATCATAACGTGTTCCACGTATCAATGTTAAGGAAGTATAATTCGGATGCCAGACAAATAGGGGCATATGAGCGCATAGGCATGCAACCAGACGTAACCTATATGGAGCAACCAGAAAGGGTTATAGATCGAAAAGTAACAAGCGCTTAGGAGAAGGGTTATCAAACTAGGCAGATTTGGTGGTAGGACCACAATGTGGGAAAATTTACTCGAGAGTTAGAAAGTGCAATGCTAAGAGAGTATCCCTATTCATTTTCTATCTGATTCTGGGACGGAATCCTTTTAAGGAGGGGAGACTGTAATAACCCCAATTTTTGGAAATTTTTGAAACCCTTATGAATAGTGATTTTGCAGATTATGCTGAATAAGAAAACTTTTCATGCCACACTATGTAGGGGTTCTTTTATGGATATTCTGAGATTTTATTGGTACTCTATGTGATATATAAGTGTATGATAGATCCTCAGAATCCAAATCTGAACACTTTGATTTTTCCCGGAAATCCACTAGATACGGAAAGAATTGAGTATAAGGTAACGGGATAAAAAGGATTTAAATTAAAGGATTATAAGAGAGGATCATAAAAGGATTATAATGTATTGAGAAAGGTTAAGGAAACCCAAGTAATAAGATCCCGGGTATGATCCCTCAAACGAGAAACGAGAACGAAAGTTAAGCGAACCGTATAACAGATCAGCGGTCATTAGGCAAACAATAAGGAAGTTAATCAAGGAGGTTAGGGATGATGAGGTCATCCAACCAATAAGAAGAGGGCAAGTAAGGGATGATGACATCACAAGGTGACATAAGCATGACATAGGGGGGAAGGAGGTGTGGATGAATGATAACCACACAAAGTTCAAGGTTAATAAGGTAATTAACCAAAATCTAATCAAAAACAACCAAGCTAAGCTAAATAAATCACAAACACAAAATCATTTCATTTCTTCAACCATTGCTCTCGGCTTTTCTCTCCATTTCAAGAAGAAGAATTTCAAAATTCAAGTTCCAAGCATCCTTAATTGGTAAGATAATTATCTAGTACTCCTTATGCATAGATATAGCTATCCTATAAGTTTAAGCCTCCAAATCATTCACAATCTTCTCCAAAAAATCAATGAAGAAGATAATGAATAGTGATTTCAAGATTTTTAACTTGATTTTTCTTGTTTTTCCTTTAAGATCCAAGCATCCCTAAGACATCTCAAGGCTTCTTAAGGCTTCCTAGCTACTCCAATCACTTCAAGGAAGGTATAACATCTCCAAACCCTAGCTTTACTTTATATATTAGGATGAGTTTGATTGTTATGGTAAAAGAGTAGCTTGATGCTTATAGGTTTAGAGTTTGGGTTGGAGTTGTAGTGAATTGAATGTTGAATCTTGTTGATTAGTAAAGGACTTAAGTATAGTTTTAAATTCATGTTGAGAATAACATAAATTGGAGAACTTGAAGTGTTGGGGCTGTTGTAGTGTGATGTATGGATTTTGGTTGTACGAATGAATTGGGATTGATTGGTGGTTGATTTGGAATGGTATAAATTTGGGAAATCGCGTAAACATAGTCGTCGTAATGTCCGATTTACTTTAGACTGCTTTTGTTCATAACCTTAGGACCCGAGAACTCCCTGCTAGGTTTTGACCATTGCCATGATTAGATAGTTCATGTTACGAGCTTCGTTTTGATATGTGGTTTGTTTGATTCCGATGTACGGTTTAGGAGAAACGGCCATTTTAAGTAACGACGTTTCATGAACGAACCATTACCCCTCGCCTTACTTTGAAACATAGGTTAAAGACCTTAAAGGACTAAATGGGAGTATGAAGCGATTATGTTAAGTGGATTAGGCAGTTGGTAAGGTACTCGCGAAAGAATCGCCTTAAAACTCATAATGGTTAATTTATTAAAAATGGTGGAGCCGAGGGTACTCGAGCGACTTAAGAGAATCAGTAAGCGCAAAGCGAGCGTTAGAGTCTAATTTGGTTAAAGTATAGATTTACAAGTGACTTTGGTTTAATTCCAACTTACATGTTGTTTATAGGTTACCAGACTCGTCCCGAGCCATTTGTAACCCCCAGTCACTCAGGCAAGTTTTCTACCCGTTATACTGTTGTTGTGATGTAAATATATGTATATGCATTATCTTATGATAAGTGCATGATTGTTATTAGCAAATTTTGTGATATATTGGAGCATGCTGATATGGTATATATGCATGTCTGTTTCGTAATCTGGTTATCTATCTGTTGATTTCAATGCTTATAGTTGCATAATACCTATGCTAGAAATAAGCAATAGTTGCGTATACCCTTAGTATAGGGGACCCAAATGTGAACATATTTCTAAACCGGGAGTCGATGTTCCTGAGTATATTATATATATATATATATATTTATATATATAGGGATATAGTTTTCAAAACTATTGATCGAATAAGGTTTATTCGATAACTTTATTTTATTTAATGAATATTATTTGAATATTCATTCGAGGACTTATGACTCTGTTTATTCTATTTAATGATTATTAATTGGATATTCATCTGAGGATGTACGACTCCGTTTATTTTATTTAATGAATATTATTTATAATATTCATTCGAGGTATTATGACTCCGCTTATTATTTAATATTATTCTTTATTTTATTAAAGAATAATGTTTCGATAATCAAACTTATTTTCGATTATTCAAATAAAGATAGTACTTTCGTATAAGTATATCTTTGGTTATTTAATATTCATTTCAAGTATGAGTTTTAAAACTTCTACTTCGATTATTTTTATAAGGATTATCTTTATGAGAATATTATTTAAATAATAATATTCAGATATTTCTAATATATCGGGACTGATTTATTTTAATAAATCAGCAGTACTCCAAACATTCTTTAAAATGTTTTCGAGTCTTCAAAATAATTTCTAAAAGTTAGGGCGGATCCCAAACTCATTCTTTTATATTTAAGATCCTCCTTTCGAAGGGGATTTAAATACTCGCTCAAAACCTGGGGGATCCGGCTCTGTGGTGTATTTTACATTTGTAACGCGGTTGCTGTTTTGAGAAAAAAATTTGATTACTTGCCCAACGTTCGGGAAGTAAGTCCATCTAATTGAGTCGGCATAAGCGACAGGCCGGGGTACGGTCTATTAAAGTGTAAGTGGCTGGGTGGCAGTCCATCAATGCGTAAGAGGCCGGGTGATGGTCCAGCACAAGGTCCTAATGAGGCCAGGGTGATGACCGGTGGGGGATTCATCCATCTACTAGTAGAAAAGGTTACTTATTGGTATCTTTGCCTGATCAGCAAGATATCAGGTTTATGCCAAAATTCTTTTCTTTCCAAAATTTATTGGATATTGCAACTCTGTTTATAATTTTCATAACAGAGGTTTTCAAGGAGTGTATGAAATGTATATATATATAGGTGTATATATATATCGGGACTTAATGAAGTATCTCGTAACTTCATTATTTATAATGATATTTCAAGGATTGAATCTATTCAAGTCTTATCTTGTAGTCTCATCTGGGTGATGAACTTTTGAAACTGATTATAACTTGAACGGTGGTAGTTCAAGTAGTATTCGGATATAAGTATATTGGAGTATCTTGTAACTTCATCTTTTAAACTTATATCTAGTAAATGATTATCTTGTGCATGTCAAAGATTTTCGGAAAAACGTTGAGACAAGGTTAGATATATGAGATCACCTTGCAACAATATTTTATACAGTTATAAACGGGAACTCTGTGTATATTATACATGTCAGAGGATTTCAAAGATTGTGAAAAGTATATATGTACATATATACTGAATATTTTGCGACTTGGTTGCGGTAAGATATCAAACTTGGTCCATTTCTTCTTGACCAAGACTTTCATGAGTACTATGAGAATGCTCATATATTGTAAATCATTATACATATTATTTTGGTGGGCTTGTTGCTCACCCTTGCTTTCTTCTTTCATCACACAACATCAGCTAGATAAGATGAACAGGACCAAGCTTCCAATCCGCAAGCGGTTAGAAAATGTTCCGCAGTTTTCTGGAAGCGTTGATGCCGCCGTAGCTGAGGTAGGAGCTACCAATAGGCTAGGTTTTCAACTATTGATGAACCAGATTTATGTATATTTATGAATTGTAATAATGGCAAAGAAATGTAAATTTATTCAGAAACCCTTTTAAGGTGTATTGGCATATAATTGTGGAATAAAACGACTTGTGATTATTTTTTTTGGATACTCATCTCTGAGACTATAACTTGTGGTGTGTGTGTTTATGGTGGGGTCACAGTACAGAATAATTGATTAATTATTAAGATTGGGTGTTATTAAGGGAAATGGAACTCGTGACAACCCGGATCCCTGACCCCGGATTTGGGGGTGTTACAGCTGAGGTAGATTAGCTCTAGATAAAGAGGCCTAATTATTGTCTTGATGTGTGACTAAGTTTTGATTAGAAGAATCCCCAGAGTTTGCGGATCTTTGACTTGAAGTAGGGGTCCTTTCTGAGTGTGATCTGTATTGACTCTCAACTCCTATTGATGGCTCAACGGATGTTGATCTTTGCACTTGGTCTTTTGATGAATGTTGAATTATGTGCTTCATTTGTTACTACTTTTCTGCATTATCCTTAGAGATAGTTTCTTGATCACTTTCATCTTCACTATCATCACAAATTATCTCAACATTGTCAAATTTGAGGCTATCATGGAAACCTTCATCTCGGAGTCCTTCAATCTCCTTATCATCAAACACAACATGTATAGATTCCATAACAATATTGGTTATGAGATTGTAGACTCTGTATGCTTTTCCAACTGTATACCCAACAAAAATACCTTCATCTGCTTTAGCATCAAACTTTCCATGTTGCTCAGTTTGATTCCTTAGAATATAGCATTTGCAGCCAAAGACATGAAGAAAGTTTAATGTTGGCTTTGTTAGGAATATGTTGTGTACTTGATAAGATTAACGAAATACCTTAGTAGATTTAACTTAGTGAAATTGTAGCTCTCGACGGATGTTTAATTACTGTCCCGACGGATGATCTTTATAGTCCCGATGGATGGTAACTGAACATCCATCGAGAGTGTAGCTTATGTCACGATAAGATTGTAGCACATTTCTGCAAGCAACAATGTGTAGATTCTGTAGGAGTATTTAAGTCATGTTGACTACTAGTTGATATACAGAATAGGGTGACTAATTGTAAATATAAGATGTCTTATAATTCTATATAAATGAAATGGATTCAAGTGACGGTAAAGGCTCCCGACGGATGGTTCACAAAGTCTCCCGACGGATGATCAATAAAAGCTCCCGACGGATGATCAACAATGTGCCGACGAATGATCTAATTCAAATAGCTGTTGACAGTGACAACACAGTCACATGCTAATAAGTGGATTTTATATCCACTTGGAACACTTTATTACAAGCTTAAATTGGTGTTTTGGACTCAAGTTGTTGGTATTTTGATGTGTTTTTGTGTTATTACACTTCAGGTATCAGTTAAATAAAGAAAGGAGCTTTTAAAGGATATATGATGAAAAGTGATCAGATTTGGAAGCCAAGGCCATTGTCAAGTTGTAGAGAATCTCGTTGGCTTCGTGTGGGCAGTTGAATCGCCTAATTCTAACGAGTAGAACTCAAGTTATGGCCAAAATAAGATTCATCATAATTTTCCAAAAGCCGCCCACGAGGCCGCGTCAGAAGTGCACGCGACCGCATGCCGATACATGGCCGCATCAGACTCGTATGCGACCGCATGCTGATGCGCGGCTGATTTTGATGATTTCGCTGAAAAAGCCTTTTTTGAGTGGAATTTGATAATTTTAAGGGTACAGGTCCACTAGGGGCTTATATTTACTTCAAAAAAAGGGTTTTCATCATCCGGGAAGATTGGGAGATCAAGGAGAAGACCTAGAAGCACAAAACAACTCCGAAAAAGAAGATCTTGTTTTCTACTTGTGATTCTTTGAAAATAGTTGTAACTTTGGATGCTCGTTTTCATTCTTGTTGAACTTAGACCTTTTTTATTCGTATTTTGATTATTATTCAGTTTATTAAGACCTTGTTTTATACCATGCTTTCATTGGAACCCATGATGACGATGAGTTCAATTATGGGCTAATCGTTATCATGAGATTCTAGCAGATTTACTTATGGATTTCAATAATTAATTTCTTTCGATCTCTTGGTGTGTAGTGATTAATTGATATCCTAGTATTGGTTGTGCTTATTCGTCTTATGTGCGTAGCTAATATATAAGATAGTGTGTTAATCTCTATTGAAGCAATAATAAATATAGAGGTTTAGAACTTGCCATGCTAGCATAGGTTCATGTATTTGTTATGCATGATTCGTAGGTAATTTTAACCATCTTACTTGTCCTATGTAATCACGATAGATAACTTGCGCATTAAACCGTTATATTTTTAATTCTTATAGACATATAAGGACTAAGCATAATTGGTGTCTATTCAACTTCTATCTCTTTTGTGGATGCTTGGTAGTAGGGTATTCGTACAACGAAAGTTGGCGTTTACTAGTTTCGTGTTATCTGATTAGTGTCATCATCATTACATGCTAAGGTTAAGAACAATAAGGCTATTGAATGAAGTATTTAATGAAGTTAGAATCCCATGTTTGTCTCATATAAGTAATTCATCCTCAATTCTCTTAGTTATTGTTATTTAGTATAATCTCTTATTTTAATCAAACCCAAATTGTTATTTATCTTAGCATTGAACGATAGCCATACATTGTTGCATGGGTGCATAAATTGAACTTAACCTAAACAAGTCTCTGTGGGAACGAATCTGATTTATATCTTATACTACTTGCGAACGCGTATACTTGTGTGAATTTTAGCGCGTGTTTTCTCCCTAACAAGTTTTTGACGCCGCTGCCGGGGACTCGGTGTTAATTTTTAGTGTATGTGCTTGTCATCGGTGGTCGTTAAAGTTCATTGACTTGGACTCTTTTACTCTCACGATTTATTTGTTTGTGTTTCAGGTACTCAATACAATGGGAGATCCAGCAGCACGAACGAAAGCCTTGATGGATTTTTCTCAACCCAAGATCAATGACATTCAATCTAGCATTGCCCGGCCAGCTATCATAGCTAATACCTTTGAGATCAAGCCTGGCATAATTCAATGGATGCAGAATTCAATCCAGTTTGGGAGTCTCCAACTGAAGATCCCAATATGCACATTATGGATTTCATTGAGATCTGCGACACCTTCAAGTTCAACGATGTTTCTGAAGATACTATAAAGCTGAGACTGTTCCCATTCTCTCTGAGGGACAAGGCTAAGAGTTGGTTACACTCTCTACCAGCTGGTTCGATTAATACTTGGGAAGATCTTGCTGAGAAGTTTCTTACTAAATTCTTCCCTATGGCGAAGACAGCTGCACTCAGGAATGCTATTACTCAATTTGCGCAACAAACGGGAGAATCGCTATGTGAAGCTTGGGAGCACTACAAGGAGATGCTTAGGAAGTGTCCTCATCATGGAATGCCTGATTGGATGATCATCAATTATTTTTTACAATGGGTTGGGAGCACAGTCCAGACCCATGCTCGATGCAGCATCAGGCGGAGCATTATGGGCAAAGAGCTATGAGAAAGCTTATGATCTAATTGAACTGATGGCTGCTAATGAATATCAGTATCCAACCCAGAGATGTCCACAGGGCAAGGTAGCAGGAGTTCTTGAAGTGGATACAGCTACAGCTATCACTGCTCAACTAAAGGCGTTGTCTATGAAGATCGATTCTCTAGCTAACTATGGTGTTAAGCATATAACCAGTGTTTGTGAGCTGTGTGCAGGTTCACATGAAACAGAGCAATGCACTATATCTAGTAAATCAGCTCAGTTTGTGAGCAACTTTCAGAGATCGCAGCAAGCAGTTCCAGATACTTATCATCCTGACAACCGGAATCATCCTAACTTCAGTTGGAGCAACAATCATAATGCGATGCAACAACCGTTCCAGCAGTTTGAAAATAAGGAATTCAATCCTCCTAGTTTTCAGCAATAACTCGCACCAACACAATAAATCCAACTTCAAACTCATAAAGTTGCAGGTCAATATTCGAATGAAAAATCTGAATTGGAGGAGTTGAGGCTTATGTGCAAAACTCAAGCTCTTATATGCGAAAGCCATGTTATTTCTGTCAAGACTCTGGAGAACCAAATAGGGTAAATTTCCCATGCCTTATTGAATCGACCACCAGGAACGCTTCCTAGTGATACAGAAGCCAATCCAGGAAAGAGGGAAGTTGAAGAACAGGTGAACGCCATCACCTTGAGTTCAAGAAAGGTCGCAAGCCCCAACATTCAGCAAGATGAAGAACCTGAAAAATCTCAAGTTTCAGAAAATGAAGTTGTGGCTGAAGAAGAAGTGCAGAAGAATGCCGAGGTGGAATCAAGGAAGAAAACTGTGGAACACACTCCTTCTGAGGGTAATACAGGGGAGAAACATGTCTATCCTCCACCTCCTTTTCCTAAAAGGCTGCAGAAGCAAAAGTTGGATAAGCAATTTTCTAAGTTTCTAGAGGTGTTCAAGAAACTTCATATCAACATACCTTTCGCTGAAGCTCTTGAACAGATTCCTAGCTATGCAAGGTTTATGAAAGGTATTCTCTCTCGAAAAGTGAAGCTCGATGACTTAGAGACCGTTGCTCTTATGGAGGAATGCAGTGCTGTGCTGCAACAGAAGTTGCCTCCAAAGCTTAAAGATCCTGGAAGCTTCACTATTCCTTGCACCATCGGAAACTTGTCATTCGACAAGTGTTTATATGATTTGGGAGCGAGCATCAATCTTATGCCCTTGTCTATTTTCAAGAAGCTTGGTCTACCTGATCTGAAACTGACATACATGTCATTGCAACTAGCTGATCGATCCATCACTTATCCACGAGGTATAGTGGATGATGTATTGGTTAAGATGGATAAGCTCATCTTCCCTGCTGATTTTGTCATTCTAGACTTTGAGGAAGATAAGAAGATTCCCATTATCTTGGGAAGACCATTCTTGGCTACAGGCCGAACTATGATCGATGTGCAAAAAGGAGAGCTTACGATGAAGGTTCATGATCAGAAGGTCACTTTTAATGTGTTCAAGGCAATAAAGTTGCCCACAGCTAAAGAGGAGTGCATTAAAGTAAAGTGGGTAGACTCTATCGTGAATTCGGAGCTTGAGCAATTGCCAAAGTCAGATACCATAGAGAGATCATTAATAGGGGAATCAGTTATTGAAGATGAAGAAGGAGCAGAGCACCTACATATTTTGGATGCACCTCCGTGGAAGAGGAAGTTAGATATGCCATTCGATTCTCTTGGGTTAGCAGAGCTGAAAATTTCTCAGGAGCGTCTCGAGCCGTCTGTTGAAGATGCTCCCACACTTGAGCTCAACCTACTGCCAGATCACTTGAGTTATGCATTCTTAGGTGCACCCCCTGAGAGGGTAGCCGAACGGATCCTCCAGTGCCTACAGAGGGTTTTTCTCTTGCGCAGCAGGCAGTTGATAGGACTGGTGTTGGTGATGCGCAGTACAGGCGATTGACTAGGCGTATAGAGGCCATGCACGACATTCACTATCATTTTGCTGCAGATTTGACACACGCTCTCGGTAATGTTTCCCGATACACTGGTGTCGAGGTTGATTGGCCACCTGATCCTCCATCCGAAGAGAGTGATCTTTCCGACGACTAGGTATGCTTGAAATCCTTAGTATTACCTTCAATGAGGACATTGAATATTTTAAGTTTGGGGGTGATAATGTAAGAATTAGTTTGTGTGTGTCCATATAGATTCATATAAATTAATGTTACATGTTTAGTTCATGTTTGGTTGTATTTCATTCATATTTTTGCATGATTTTTTATATAGGACATATTTGTTTGAGTTATTATGTGAGTCCATGTAGTTGCATTTACATGCATATAACATGATCCCTTAGGTTGAGCTATTGCTGATTGATTGGTTGATATTGATGTGAGTGTAGTGATGACGAATAGAGGGATGTTTAAGTCCTAATGAATTGATTTGCATGCCAGAAACAAATATTCTCACAAATTCTTATAGGGTTGCTTTTGGTCTAGATCATGATCATGCTTGTTTGTTGTTGAGATTTAATTACTTGGTTATATTTGGAATTTTTGGTATTCTCGTAATGACAAAAAGAACACTAAAATTTTAAACTAGAGAAGAACTTGGATTTCATTGCTAGTTGTTGTAAGGTTAGACGTCAAATGGCTAGTAGCCAGATCATAGTTTTATGAGTAGTCTAGGGTTGAATGAGATGGAGTGAAACGCACTCATTCAGAAATTTGTGAAAATGTAAAGAAAAAAAGAAGAGAAAAAAAAGAAGAGAAAAAAAAAGAAAAAAAAGAGTATGTGTTATGCATTATTGATCAAGAGTGAGCTCTTTAATACTCGAGTTATTAAGTTCTTAGGGGATTTTGTACCTAGTGACCTAAGGCTTTTATAGTCTGGGATCCGCTAACATAACGCTCGCTACATGGGTATTATTGCATAAGTCTTTTGTGGACCTCATTCATTGCACGATCAATAAGCATCTTTGTTATGTGTTCAAAAATAGCATGAATCCTTGTATAACTCTAGTAGAAAGGAGGTGTTGTGAGTCATTATGCGTTTAACGTCTATTCTAGTTATAAGCTTGTGATTGTTTTGATGAAAGATAAGTTATGGTTATTGATTTAGTATAGAGAGTATATCTGTTAAGCATCCACACACGCACGTTTCTAGTTTGTAAGTTGGTTTGTGGGATTTATTCGAGCTCTATTTTGAGTCATTGCATTCTTAGAGGCATCGGCTTATTAATTTGGTTATGGTTATTCTGAGGGGATCGATTGCATTATCATTTAGTTACATTCACGTAGTTGCATTCATGCATTAAGTTTGTTTTGTAGTTTTGAGTCTGTTTATGCTTGAGCACAAGCAGCGATTCAAATTTGGGGGTGTGATAAGTGGATTTTATATCCACTTGGAACGCTTTATTACAAGCTTAAATTGGTGTTTTGGACTCAAGTTATTGGTATTTTGATGTGTTTTGGTGTTATTGCATTTCAGGTATCAGTTAAATGAAGAAAGGAGCTTTTAAAGGAAATATGATGAAAAATGATCAGATTTGGAAGCCAAGGTCATTGTCAAGTTGTAGAGAATCTCGTTAGCTTCGCATGGTCAGTTGAATCGCCTAATTTTGACGAGTAGAACTCAAGTTATGGCCAAAATAAGATTCATCAGAATTTTCCAGAAGCCGCCCACGCGGTCGCGTCAGAAGTGCACACGACCGCATGCCGACACGCGGACACGTCAGACCCGCACATGGCCGTGTCAGACCCGCATGCTGATGCGCGGCTGATTTCGCTGAAAAAAGCCTTTTTTGAGTGGAATTTGATAATTTTAAGGATACAGGTCCACTAGGGGCTTATATATACTTAAAAAAAGGGTTTTCACCATCCGGGAAGATTGGGAGATCAAGGAGAAGACCTAGAAGCACAAAACAACTTCGAAAAAGAAGATCTTATTTTCTACTTGTGATTCTTTGAAAATAGTTGTAACTTTGGATGCTCGTTTTCATTCTTGTTGAACCTAGACCTTTTTTATTCATATTTTGATTATTATTCAGTTTATTAAGACCTTGTTTTATACCATGCTTTCAATGGAACCCATAATGATGATGAGTTCAATTATGGGCTAATCGTTATCATGGAATTCTAGCGGATTTACTTATGGATTTCAATAATTAATTTGTTTCGATATCTTGGTGTGTGGTGATTGATTGATATCCTAGTATTGGTTGTGCTTATTCGTCTTATGTGCGTAGCTAACATATAAGATAGTGTAACACCCCCAAATCCGGGGTTGGGGATCCGGGTTGTCATGAGTTCCATTTCCCTTAATAATACTTAATCTTAAAAATAAACCAACTACTATGTACTGTGACCCCACAATATACACACACACCACAAGTTATAGTCTCAGAGATGAATATCCAAAAATAACACAAGTCATTTTATTCCACAGTTATAAGTCATTACACCTCAAAAGGGTTTCTGAATAAATTTACATATATGTGCATTATCATTTAGTTGCATTCACGTAGTTGCATTCATGCATTAGGTTTGTTTTATAGTTTTGAGCCTGTTTATGCTTGAGGACAAGCATCGATACAAGTTTGGGGGTGTGATAAGTGGATTTTATATCCACTTGGAACGCTTTATTACAAACTTAAATTGGTGTTTTGGACTCAAGTTGTTGGTATTTTGATGTGTTTTTGTGTTATTGCATTTCAGGTATTAGTTAAATGAAGAAAGGAGCTTTTAAAGGAAATATGATGAAAAGTGATCATATTTGGAAGCCAAGGACATTGTCAAGTTGTAGAGAATCTCGTTAGCTTCGCGTTGGCAGTTGAATCTCCTAATTCTGACGAGTAGAACTCAAGTTATGGCCAAAATAAGATTCATCAGAATTTTCCAGAAGTCGCGTGATTTTCCAGAAGCCGCCCACGCGGCCGCGTCAGAAGTGCACGCGACCGCATGTTGACACGCGGCCGCGTCAGACCCGCACGTGGCCGCGTCAGACCCGCATGCTGATGCGCGGCTGATTTTGCTGAAAAAGCCTTTTTTGAGTGGAAGTTGATAATTTTAAGGGTACAAGTCCACTAGGGGCTTATATATACTTAAAAAAAAGGGTTTTCATCATCCGGGAAGATTGGGAGATCAAGGAGAAGACCTAGAAGCACAAAACAACTCCGAAAAAGAAGATCTTGTTTTCTACTTGTGATTCTTTGAAAATAGTTGTAACTTTGGATGCTCGTTTTCATTCTTGTTGAACCTAGACCTTTTTTTATTCATATTTTGATTATTATTCAGTTTATTAAGACCTTGTTTTATACCATGCTTTTATTGGAACCCATGATGACGATGAGTTCAATTATGAGCTAATCGTTATCATGGGATTCTAGCGGATTTACTTATAGATTTCAATAATTAATTTTTTTCGATATCTTGGTGTGTGGTGATTGATTGATATCCTAGTATTGGTTGTGCTTATTCGTCTTATGTGTGTAGCTAACATATAAGATAGTGTAACACCCCCAAATCCGGGGTTGGGGATCCGGGTTGTCACGAGTTCCATTTCCCTTAATAATACTTAATCTTAATAATCAACCAACTACTGTGTACTGTGACCCCACAATATACACACACACCATAAGTTATAGTCTCAGAGATGAATATCCAAAAATAACACAAGTCATTTTATTCCACAATTATAAGTCATTACACCTCAAAAGGGTTTCTGAATAAATTTACATATTCTTTGCCATTATTACAATTCATAAATATACATAAGTCTAGTACATCAAAAGTTGAAAGCCTAGCCTATTGGTAGTTCCTACCTGAGCTACAGCGACATCAACGCCTACTGTAAATTGCGGAACGTTTCCTATCCGCTCGCGGATTGGGAGCTTGGTCATGTTTATCTTGTCTATCTGTTGTTGTGTGATGAAAGAAGAAAGTAAGGGTGAGCAACAAGCCCACCGAAATAATATGTATAATAATTTACAATATATGAGTATTCTCATAGTACTCATGAAAGTCTTGGTCAAGTAAAAATGAACCAAGTTTGATCTCTTAACGCGACCAAGTCGTAAAATATTTAGTACATATGTATATATACTTTTCAAAACCTTGAAAGTCATCTTCCATGCATAATATACACAGAGTTCCAGTTTATAACTGTATAAAAATATCGTTGCAAGGTGATCTCATATATCTAACCTTGTCTCAACGTTTTTCTGAAAATCTTTGTCATGCATAAGATAATCATTAACCAGATATAAGTTGAAAAGATGAAGTTACAAGATACTCCAATATACTTATATCTTTTCCGAATACTACTTGAACTACCACCGTTCAAGATATAATCAGTTTCAAAAGTTCATCACATAGATGAGACTACAAGATAAGACTTGAATAGATTCAATCTTTGAAATATCATTATAAAGAATGAAGTTACGAGATACTTCATTAAGTCCCGATATATGTATGCACCTATATATATATACATTTCATACACTCCTTGAAAACCTCTGTTATGAAAATTATAAATAGAGTTGCAATATCCAATGAATTTGGAAAGGAGAAAACCTTGGCATAAACTTGATATCTTGCTGATCAGGTAAAGATACCAATTAAGTCACCTTTTCTACTAGTAGATGGATGAATCCCCCACTGGTCATCACCCTGGCCACATTAGGACCTTATGCGGGACTGCCACTCAGCCACTTACGCATTGATGGACTCCCACTGAGCCACTTACACTTTCATGGACGCCCATTGAGCCCATGTTGCTTATGCCGACTCAACTAGATGGACTTAATTCCCGAACGTTGGGCAAGTAATCAAAATGTTTTCTCAAAACAGCAACCTCGTTGCGAATATAAAATACACCACAGAGCCGGATCCCTAAAGATTTGAGCGAGTATTTAAATCCTCTTCGAAAGGAAGATCTTAATTCTGAAAATGAGTTTTGGGATCCGCTCTAACTTTTAAAATCATTTTGAAGACTCGTAAACATTTTAAAGAATGTTTAGAGTAGTGATGATTTAATAAAATAAATCAATCCCGATATATTAGGAAATATCTGATTAATATTATTTAAATAATATTCCCATAAGGATAATCTTTATGAAAATATTTGAAATAAAAGTTTTAAAACTAAAATCATGAAGATTTATACCTTGCTTGAAGCTTTTAATCCATGAAAGATCCTTGGAATGCCCATGGAAGCCTTGATCTATGCTTAAGCTACCTTGACCTTACAAATAAAATCAAGAATTTGTTTTTGAAAGTTACTATTCACCCTAAACTTTTAGGAATTGTTTAACTAGGTAAACCTTGGATTCTTGGATCCAAACTTATAGCATAACTAAGCTATGAAATATAGGATCCAAAGGAACAAACCTTGCAATTTTTCATGGCCTAGAGCTTAATTTTTGAAAATCTATTTCACCATATTTATGAAAAGGCCGAATGGAAGAAGAAGAAAATGGGGGAGAGCTTTTTCTTGCTTGGTTTTCCTTGGGAAATGAGAAAGAAATGCTTGGTGGAGGAGATTTTTGAACAAATATCTTGATTAAGTGATGACATCACTTGCTCATGTCATTGCTTGCATCATTCCTTTGCCACATGTCCTTCCCTTATGGTTTGATAATGTCATCCTCCTCTAATCTCTTTGATTAGTGCTTAATTATTTAGTTAATCCTTTGGTTACTTATATAAGCTTGATCCTTGGTCGCTTATTTGTTTTACGGTTCGCTTAACTCTCGTTCTCGGTGATCGTTTGAGGGATCATATCTGAGATCTTATTACTTGGGCTTCCATAACCCTCTCTTCATATTTTATAGTCCTTTAATGATCCTTGCTTAAAATCCTTGAATTAAAATCCTTTTAATCTTGTTATCTTGTACTCAATTCTTTCGGTATCTGGTGGATTTTCGGGAAAAATCAAAGTGTTCGTATTTGGATTCTGACGATCTTTACATACACTCATATACTTTATGGAGAACTAATAAGATCTCAGAATATCAATAAAAAAACTCCTACATAGTGTGGCATGAAAATTTCCTTAATCAGCATAATCAGCAAAAGTTACTATTCATCAGTGTCTCAAAAATTCCAAAATTTGGGGTTATTACAGTCTCCCCTCCTTAAAAGGATTCCGTCCCGGAATCAGATAGAAAATGAATAGGGATACTTTTCTAGCATTGCACTTTCTAGCTCAAGTCAATTCTTCCCATATTGTGGTTTTATCAAAAAACCCTAACTAGTCTGATAACCCTGTTGCTAAGCACTTGCTCCTTTCAATCCATAACCCTTACTGGTTGCTCCATATAGGTCAAGTTTGGTTGCATGCCTATGCGCTCGTATTCCCTTATATGTCTGACATTCAGATTATCCTTCCTTAATATTGATATGTAGAACATGTTATGGACTTGCTGCAGGTTCTGGGGTAGGGCCAGTTCATTTGACAGCTTCCCAATACATCTTAATATAGCCAAGGGTCCAACAAATCGTGGACTTAGCTTTCCTTCATTTTCTAACCTCATCAATCCTTTCGAATGGAATACCTTTAACAATAATAAGTTACCTACTTCATACTCTTTGTCCTTTCTTTTCAAATCAGCTTACTTCTTATGTCCATCTTGGGCTACTACCAGCCATCCTCTAATTAGATCTATTATATCCTTGAACCTTTGGACCACTGCTGGTCCGAGCATCTTGCGCTCTACAACTTCATCCAAACATAAGGGAGATCGACATTGTCTCCCCTCAAGGGTCTCATAAGGTGACATCCCGATACTGGCATACGATCCATTGTCGTAAGAAAACTCAATCCGTGTTAAGTGATCATTCCAAATTCTTTCAAGTCTATTGCACAGACTCTCATCATAGCTTCTAGCGTTATTACTTTTGCTTCTCAATACCCACTATTTTCTAGTTCGTAATCGTTACTATCTTCCGTACCTAATATTATACTGGTTACACTTTTGCTCGTTAGCGTTGTATAACCTTTTAATAAATACGTCAACCTTAGTATCACGAATCTGTTTTCATTCCGAATACCACCATACTTTTACTACTCCTTTTTTAACTGCTTCTATTTTCCAAAGTTTGATCAATCATATAGAAGTAAAGGAATTTATTGAGAGATCACTATGATCATGAACACTTGTTCTATTGCATAGTTAGTACAGAAGGTGGCCAGCCTTTAGTACTTCACAAGCAATTTAAACGACATGTGGTATCCTACTAGGCTTCTATCACACAGATAGATAGTCATTCGGCAATACCTCCCCTTCTGGAAGGGTTGTTCTTCTCAGCTTACACGAAATGAAAAGGAGAGAAAAGAACAAATTGAAGAGAATTGTATATATATATATATATAAATACTGCCACAAAATATCTGGCTTGGAATCTACCTCTGAACTATAGAGGTTTATCACAGGAGAACAAAACATATATATATATATATATCAACATCAAGTATTATAACATCGCAATTCACGTGCCTGAATATTTACTATTCCGTCCATCATTCTATGGACCCATGCTCTTGCGCGAGCTTATAAACAATCACCTTTGAAACTCCCTCGACTTCGAAAATCGAATCTGGGATTTCATTCTAGACATCATCATTACTAGAATCCTATGCTTGCATGCAACCTTCCTCGTATAGTAATACTACTCTTTATCCACAAGAATGAATAATTATATCATAGGTAAATCTTCGGCTTAGTTGGTCTATCAATAATAACTTATACATTACCACGACCCGATTAGTGGTACTGAATCTCAACATCCATTCCAATCCAACTCTTACGGTTGTAATCGGCTCATTACTCGCAGAATCACCGATGCATTACTATGGTCCACCGTTGACCTACTGTAGTTATTCGTTTTCCTTCGAATCTTAATAGCTAACCATACGGAGTCCATACTTGTCGTATCAAATTCTTCTAAGGAGGTAACATAATCACCATTCATGATTCATGAAGAACATTCCCGAACTTGACATACATATGACATTAAGCAAATAAAATTGCAGAAGAGTTTCAATAAAAGCAACGATAGCAGGTTAATACCATTATTAACCATATGTCTTTATTGGGAGACATACATCTCAAAGGTTCATTTAGTCATTTCGTAACATGGTCCTGGCTTATCTCAAGATAGTACCTTCTAAGATAGATAGCCCGCTCATGGCGATTTCACGAATTAAACCTTTACCAAACTACTATTACGGTTGGGTATTGCACAGTCATCAGAATGAATGTCAATCTTCCAAACCATAATACAACCTTCACGGCTTTAACCATCATCACTGTATTCCTCTGGCACGAGCGCCTATAATTGTCCTCTTACACTTAAAGTGTCGGCCATCTCTTTGGCCTTTCCTGATAGTAAAATTTCCTTACAATCAATGTCATTTTAACCACCTCCAACTAAATTTTCTAC
Source organism: Apium graveolens (assembly GCF_009905375.1). Classification (NCBI taxonomy): domain Eukaryota; kingdom Viridiplantae; phylum Streptophyta; class Magnoliopsida; order Apiales; family Apiaceae; genus Apium; species Apium graveolens. The sequence continues at coordinate 19,367,140 of NC_133657.1, read as the reverse complement.
CTCATTTCAATCACTGCTTATGTGAAAATGCTTTTCTTAAGTCCTTGTGAGAAAAAAAATCACCATTTTTCCATAAGTCATTGCCTTAGTCTTTAGATGTGAACATTGTCACGGCTGACTCTCGATCATACTTAGGACGTCTCTTATCTTGGGTCCTTCTTGTTTTCACCAATCTCGACCTTCATTGGGTCGATCTATATTTTCTTATGCTTCAACACGTGCCCCACCTGGCATTATTATAATTACGTCAAATTTCCTTTATCAAAATTTCTATTCTTGAGAACTTTGAATACTACCTTTCTCCTTGTAAAACTTCTAAGGTTATCCTTAAATCCTTCATCAGGTACACCCTAGGCACAGGGCATATCAAGATACCATTTACTAATACCAGAATCATTGTCTATATACTTCTGAAAAATTTCTCCACTGATCCTTAAAGGTTGTTGTAACCTTATTTTTTTCCAATTCATACTGTCAAAACTCATACTGTCCCTATTAAGGGTGAAATTCCAACCTTTATGCATTCCCCTAGGATTCATCTTAAGTTACCGAGGTTCTGTCCTTAATTCCACCTTTAAAAAGGTACATGCATCCTTCCATGGATAAATCAAGTCATATATCCTTGATAGATTATCTTATTTAATCATTCCCATCTCGATAGTCTATACCAAATTTCACAATAGCATCCTTATTCAAAGTGAGGTCAATCAATATGGCCTCCAAAAGATAACAACGGTTATCCGCTTTTCTTGCCTGATTTAGTAATGATAACAAGGATGTTCTAGAAGATATTGGTCGTGTTCAACGTGAACTTTTTAGTTCTAACTACTCATTTACCTCTTTATTTATCTCAACAGTCATCTTAATATTGGGATATCTTTTATACCTGGTGTCCCCCTTTTTGGGTATCAATTCACATGCGTTACTTACACTTCACATTCTTGAAGGTCACTTCCTTCATCCAATTTCCTAATTTCTTACTTTCTTGTCTCCTCGGTCTATCTGCGTCTCATTATTTATCCTTCGAACTATCTCAAGGTTTCCTCGAATCCTCCCAAATTAAAGGGGATAAAATATATGTATCTCTTATGCCTTCAACCGTCAACTTTAACTCATGGTGAATCACCCTCATCCTGACAATCATATACTTTTCTATTTCTATTACTATGAGTCTTTAGGGTTTCCTCATACCCAACTCCCTTATCATTCCTTAAACTCTATTGCCTTTTATATTCCTTTCCACTTCAGTTTCTTTTTATTTTCCTTTCTCTTATAATCATTTCATGAACCCACTAATCATTGACTTCAAACATCACGTCGTTCTTAGATTCTTGTCCTCAGAATGAATCTTGACAACTTTTACAACTTAGATTCATAATTCATCATACTCGTCTGCCTTTGTTCTGGCTCTAAAGCTTTTACACTATCTCTATAACCTTGGGAAGTACTCTCCCGAAAAAAATTGACTGAACTTTAATCGGTTTATTATAACCTCTGGCCCCGTGTCTTTCTTGGCCTTTCACCAGCGGGTGGCCTCTCTCTTAGGAGGGTAAGTGACAAAAATAGTCTTTTGTGATTCGTCAATCATTTAGAATCTCAAATGATTCATATATTTCCTTTAGCCAGACTCTTGCCTCGAGTGGGTCAGCTTATTCCTTGGAACTCTGAGAGCTTAGCGACTTAAAGGTCCTGAAAAAATTTCTCACCTCATTGTTTCCTCAGGGTGGTGGTTAGGGATAATATTCTAAGTTCTGTTTAGAAAGGTCCATGAATTATCGTATAGGATTACCGTCTCGGGTCTCCTTTCCTTACTCGGCTTCTATTTCCTTAGTCTGAACGTTCCCTCCTCCTCCCCATAATTGGGGTCATCCTACATGTTTTAAATCCTCGTTTTCCACTTCATTATGTTATGGGTTCCTTCTATCTTGATGGCGACCTCCCTGACTATCACGTTCAGGGTTTGCTCTAAATCTTATTCCTCAAACTAGGGCTTTCATCTAAGATCTCATCTTTAAGCTCTTGAACATTTGGAACCTAAATTCTGTAGGAACACCTCATTATTCCCTTATCATCTTTCTCGGTATTCATCTCTTCTCCAGTCATTAGCTCTCTGCCTTCATTCATCAATTTTTCTTGGCACAATATGATCTTTTTCAATAATTCGGGCTGCATTACAATCTCAAACAGCTTTTTGGTACCGTCTGTGGTTACCTTCACTTCTATTTCCATTTTCTCGTAATCTCTTACCAATTCTTCCGAAGACATTATCATCTTGAGTCTCTCCTTTCTACTAAGGGCGTCAACCACCATATTGGCTTTTCTTGGATGATAAAGAATCTCATAATCGTAATCCTTGATTAGCTCTAACCACCTCCTCTAGCGCATGTTGAGCTCTTTCTGTGTGAAAATGCACTAGAGCACTTATGGATTGTGTAAATCTCGCACTTCTGTCCATACAAGTAGTGCCTCCAATCTTTAGGGCAAAACTATTGCCACGAGCCCAAGCTCATGGGTGGGGATACCGAATTTTATATTCCCTTAATTGTCTTGACGCGTACGCGATTACCTTGTTGTGCTGTATAAGATGCACCCTAATTCCCTATGTGAAGCGTCACTATAAATCACAAAATCTTCTTTTCCATCCGGCAATGCCAACATAGGGGTCGTCACCAACCTTTGCTTCAGTTCTTAAAAGCTGTTCTCGTATTTCTCTGTCCATTCGAACTTCTCAGTCTTACGAGTAAGCCGCGTTAAAGGGGATACTATCTTTACAAACTTGAATGAACCTACGGTAGTTATCGGCCAATCCTACCTCTGGTAGTCATCCTGACCAAGGTCATCCATTCCTCATCGGTCCTTTCTTCGTTCTTGTTAGGATCCTCCACAGAATCTTCTTCAGCAACAATCCCTTCTGGGATAACATCCTCAACCGCTACATCCTTAATATGAACATCATTTAGTCCCTCATTAGGGTGTTCCATTGGATCCACAATCTGATCCCCAATATGTAGTAAAACATCATCATATTATTGTGCTTGAACTTCAAGGTTCGGAGTCCCACTACCATATACGATAATGAACTACGCTTCTATCACGATATTTATAAGGGTTCCCATAAGGGTTTTAACTGTCAGTACTACATTAGGTAGTCTGACTATGAACTTGGCAAGAGTTCTTATTATCTTAGTGAACTTCTTATCTTAACGTCACATCATCTCTGAGGTTTATAACGCTTAGCTCTGATACCATTTCTGTAACACCCCCAAATCCGGGGTCGGGGATCCGGGTTGTCACGAGTTCCATTTCCCTTAATAATACTTAATCTTAATAATCAACCAACTACTGTGTACTGTGACCCTACAATATACACACACACCACAAGTTATAGTCTCAGAGATGAATATCCAAAAATAACACAAGTCATTTTATTCCACAATTATAAGTCATTACACCTCAAAAGGGTTTCTGAATAAATTTACATATTCTTTGCCATTATTACAATTTATAAATATACATAAGTCTAGTACATCAAAAGTTGAAAGCCTAGCCTATTGGTAGTTCCTACCTGAGCTACAACGACATCAACGTCTACTGGAAACGGCAAAACATTTCCTATCCGCTCGCGAATTGGGAGCTTAGTCCTGTTCATCTTGTCTATCTGTTGTTGTGTGATGAAAGAAGAAAGCAAGGGTGATCAACAAGCCCACAGAAATAAAATTTATAATAATTTCAATATATGAGTATTCTCATAGTACTCATGAAAGTCTTGGTCAAGTAAAAATGAACCAAGTTTGATATCTTTACGCGACCAAGTCGCAAAATATTTAGTACATATGTATATATACTTTTCAAAATTTTGGAAGTCCTCTTCCATGCATAATATACACAGAGTTCCAGTTTATAACTTTATAAAAATATCGTTGCAAGGCGATCTCATATATCTAACCTTGTCTCAACATTTTTCTGAAAATCTTTGTCATGCATAAGATAATCATTAACCAGATATAAGCTGAAAAGATGAAGTTACAAGATACTCCAATATACTTATATCTTTTCCGAACTACTTGAATACCACCGTTCAAGGTATAATCAGTTTCAAAAGTTCATCACAAATATGAGACTACAAGATAAGACTTCAATAGATTCAATCTTTGAAATATCATTATAAAGAATGAAGTTACGAGATACTTCATTAATGGACTGCCACTCAGCTACTTACGCATTGATGGACTCCCACTGAGCCACTTACACTTTCATGGATGCCCACTGAGTCCATGTTGCTTATGCCGACTCAACTAGATGGACTTACTTCCTGAACGTTGGGCAAGTAATCAAAATGTTTTCTCAAAACAGCAACCTCGTTACGAATATAAAATACACCACAGAGCCGGATCCCTCAGGTTTTGAGCGAGTATTTAAATCCTCTTCGAAAGGAAGATCTTAATTCTGAAAATGAGTTTTGGGATCCGCTCTAACTTTTAAAATCATTTTAAAGACTCGTAAATATTTTAAAGAATGTTTAGAGTATTGATGATTTAATAAAATAAATCAATCCCGATATATTAGGAAATATCTTAATATTATTATTTAAATAATATTCCCATAAGGATAATCTTTATGAAAATATTTGAAGTAGAAGTTTTAAAACTCATACTTGAAATGAATAATAAATAACAAAAGATATACTTATACGAAAGTACGATCTTTATTTGAATAATCAAAATAAGTTTGATTATTATTCACACCATCGAATATACCTTATTCGATTAATAGTTATAGAAAACTATATATATATATATAAATATATATATATATATATACTCGGGAACATCGACTCCCGGTTTAGAGAAATGTTCACCTTCGGGTCCCTTATACTAAGGGTATACGCAACTACTGCTTATCTCTAGCATAGGTATTATACAGTTTATAAGCATTTGAATTGACAATAGAATATCAAGATTATGAAACAGGCATGCATATATATCATATCAACATGCTCTAATATATCGCAATATTTGATAATAACAATCATGCACTTATCACAAGATTATGCATATACACATATACATCACAACAACAGTTATACGGGTAGAGTACTTGCCTGAGTATTTCGGGATAGACTTAAGCTTAGAGTGGGTCTGGTAACCTATGAACAACAACATAATCCAGAATTAGACCACGGTTGCTTAAGAAACTAGTCAAAACTCACTCATACCGTAACGGTCGCTTATACGCTTAACGATTTGCGTTAATCGTTTGCGTACCCTCGGCTCCACCAATTTTAATAAATTAACTGTTATGAATTTTAAGGCGACTCTTTCGTGAGTACTTTACCAACTGCCTAATCCACCTTAAATAATTGTTTTGTGTTTCGATTAATCATTTACGAGTCTCAATTATGGTCTCAAAGTTACTCGAGGTTTCAGGGTTCGCTCACGAAATGCCATTACTTAAAATTATCGTTTCTCCTAAACCGTAAATCGGATCTAAGCAAACGACATATCAAAACGAAGCTTGAATAATAAACTTTCTAAGCATGGTAATGGTAAGTTCATGTGATCGGGTGCAAAAGTCATGCACAAAATAGTCTAAGGAAAATTGGGCATTATGACGGCTATAACTAGCGATTTCCAAATTTTACCAAATCAATTCAATAAAAAACCACCACCAATCAACACCATTCCACCATCATTCAACCACAATACAAGATTATTCAACCATAATTGAAGATCTCAACTTATTCATCTAAACCAAGTCAAAATGTGACCAAGAACTTCAAATCCAACAAGTATCACTCCTAACTCCAAAATCAACAAAACCACTTACTAAACAAAGCTCTAAACATGATTACACACCCATTACACTAACCCATCATCTAAACATTAGGAAATCTAAAAAAACAAAACTTAAAACTAAGATCATGAAGAGTTATACCTTCCTTGACGCTTTTAATCCATGAAAGATCCTTGGAATGCCCATGGAAGCCTTGATATATGCTTAAGCTACCTTGACCTTACAAATAAAATCAAGAATCAAAAATTTGTTCTTGAAAGTTACTATTCACCCTAAACTTTTAGGAATTGTTTAACTAGGTAAACCTTGGATTCTTGGATCCAAACTTATAGCATAACTAAGTTATGAAATATAGGATCCAAAGAAACAAACCTTACAATTTTCCATGGCCTAGAGCTTGAGTTTTGAAAATCTATTTCACCATTTTTATGAAAAGACCGTATGGAAGAAGAAGAAAATGGGGGAGAGCTTTTTTTGCTTGGTTTTCCTAGGGAAATGAGAAAGAAATGCTTGTTGGAGGAGATTTTTGAAAAGATATCTTGATAAAGTGATGACATCACTTGCTCATGTCATTGCTTGTATCATTCCTTTGCCACATGTCCTTCCCTTATGGTTTGATGATGTCATCCTCCTCTAATCTCTTTGATTAGTGCTTAAGTATTTGGGTAATCCTTTGGTTACTTGTATAAGCTTGATTCTTGGTCGCTTATTTGTTTTACGGTTCGCTTAACTCTCGTTCTCGGTGATCGTTTGAGGGATCATATCCGGGATCCTATTACTTGGGCTTTCATAACCCTCTCTTCATATTTTATAGTCCTTTAATGATCCTTGCTTGAAATCCTTGAATTAAAATCATTTTAATCATGTTACCTTATTCTCAATCCTTTCGGTATCTTGTGGATTTTCAGGAAAAATCAAAGTGTACTTATTTAGATTCTGACGATCTTTACATACACTCATATACTTTATGGAGTACTAATAAGATCTCAGAATATCAATAAAAGAACTCCTACATAGTGTGGCATGAAAAATTTCCTTAATCAGCATAATCAAGAAAAGTTACTATTCATCAGTGTCTCAAAAATTCCAAAATTTGGGGTTATTACAGATAGCGTGTTAATCTCTATTTAAGCGACAGTGAATATATAGGTTTAGAACTTGCCATGCTAGCATAGGTTCATGTATTTGTTATGCATGATTCGTAGGTAATTTTAACCATCTTACTTGCCCTATGTAATCACGATAGATAACTTGCACATTAAACCGTTATGTTTTCAATTCTTATAGACATATAAGGACTAAGTATAATTGGTGTCTATTCAACTTCTATCTCTTTTGTGGATGCTTGGTAGTAGGGTATTCATACAACGAAAGTTGGCGTTTACTAGTTTCGTGTTATCTGATTAGTGTCATCACCATTACATGTTAAGGTTAAGAACAATAAGGCTATTGAATGAAGTATTTAATGAAGTTAGAATCCCATGTTTGTCTCATATAAGTAATTCAACCTCAATTCTCTTAGTTAATGCTATTTAGTATAATCTCTTAGTTTAATCAAACCCAAATTGTTATTTGTCTTAGCATTGAACGATAACCATACATTGTTGCATACGTGCATTATTTGAACTTAACCTAAACTAGTCTCTGTGGGAACGAATCTGATTTATATCTTATACTACTTGCGAACGCGTATACTTGCGTGAATTTTAGCGCGTGTTTTCGCCCTAACACATGCGTCGGGTGTTTGTAAATGGAATGTGGCAGCCTAATTGTATGTGTTAGAGAACAAAGAAGCATTACCATTTCCATGCAATTACGAAGACAGTCAAAGATACAGGAAAGAGTAATGAAGCAGCATGATTTTAGACTAGATACATTTTGTTTTATTGTCTTGTCTTATTACCATGTAACTTGGTGATATATAAACCAAGTGTAGCAAGTAGAACAAATTAACTAAGCAAGCTTATTTTCAGATAAACATATCAAGCTGTATTCTGTAAGCATTTCTCTGTAGTTTTGTTTGTTCAACTTGTAAAGCAGCTGTGAGCTATTCAAAGGCCCTTCACAGAGTTCTCAATTGATAAATATATATATATATATATATATCTGGTGGATACTTTCAAATCCACCAGAAAGTTTTAAAAGCTTGTGTTTTTATTACTTAGTGTTTTGATTCTCACTACTCTTTTATTCCGTACCATTGCAAATCAAACACTGTTATATTTATCAAGTTGGAACATTCTTAAAATTGAAAAAGTAGCCAGAACTACATTCAACCCCCCTTCTGTAATTCTTGTTGTATTGTTAGGGAATAACAATTGATATCAGAGCAAGCTCTTGAAGAACAAAGAGTATAAAGATCACAACAAACAACAAGATGAACAAGAAGGATGCTGGAGTTAAAATTCCATTTCTGGACAAAGACAACCATCACCACTGGAAGGTGAAGATGCAGCTACATCTTCTTTCCCATGATGAGGCCTATGTGGTCTGTATAGAAAGAGGTCCTCATGTACCTATGAGAGCTGCAACTGGCAATGAACCATCTGTTCCAAAACCTAGGCATGAATGGTCAGATCCTAATATTGAACAAGTCAGGAAGGATAAAAAGGCCATGAACATATTATTCAATGGTGTTAATGGTGATATGTTTGATAACATCATTAACTGTAAAACAACAAAAGAGGTTTGGGACACAATACAGATTATTTGTGATGGTACTGAGCAAGTGAGGGAAAATAAGATTCAGCTCCTGATTCAGCAATATGAGCACTTTAACTGTGAAGAAAGTGAGTCACTCACTGATATTTTTAGTAGGTTTCAGAAACTACTGAATGCTCTGAAGCTGCATGGGAGTCTATCAAACAAAAGACTCTAACCTCAAGTTCATTAGATCTCTCCCAATGGAGTGGAAGCCAATGACAGTCTCATTGAAAAATTCTCAGGATTACAAGGAGTTCAATTTGGAGAGACTGTATGGCATCCTGAAAACATATGAGCTTGAAATAGAGCAAGATGAAAGAATGGAGAAAGGAAGGAAGAAAGGAGGATCCATAGCACTGGTTGCTAAGTTAGAAAAAGAGAAAGAGATAAAGGTGGAAGCTGTTGAATCTACAACAAAGGTCTGTGAAAGAAAGGGTAAAGGGATGGTAGTTGAGAATGAAGATCTGTTGAGTCAAGATGACATGGATGATGTAGATGAGCATTTAGCATTTTTGTCCAGAAGATTTTCCAAGCTCAAGTTCAAGAAGAACTTTGGAGCTGCTAAGCCAAATAGAAACATTGTGGATAAATCCACATTCAAGTGTTTCAAATGTGGCTTAGCTGGTCATTTTGCTAATGAGTGTAGAAAGTCTGATTCTAGAAAAAAGAAGTTTGAGCCTGTTGATTATAAGCAAAAATATTTTGAGCTGCTCAAACAAAAGGAAAGGGCTTTCATTACACAGGAGACTGACTGGACTGCAGATGGATTGGATGAAGATGAAGTAACAAGCTATGTCAATCTAGCCCTAATGGCCAAGTCAGATGAAACAGAGACAAGTTCATCAAGCAATCAGGTAATCACAACTAACCTAGCACATTTAACTAAAGATGAGTGTAATGATGCAATAAATGACATGTCTACTGAATTATACCACCTGCGTGTGATGGGGAATAAAATAAATCCTGATTATGTAATTAATATCGCATTAAATGCACGCGATTTGGGATACAAAGCCCAATAAGAAGATGTATGATATTCAGACCAAAAAAGTTAACACATTGATCAGGCCTGATGGACCAGATCAGGCCTGATGGAACCAAGAAGGCCCAGAACCCTGAATATTAATTAAAGAAGAGGGAAATCAGCTATCAATATGAGTCCTAATGAAGATATGAATCCTTGTAGATCAGCTTCCAAGGGACCTAATTGAATAGGGAATCAACCTCCTATTTCCTAGGACTCCAAAGTCCATTCTAACTCTGAGACTTGCCCACCAAGTCTTCTAAATCGAGTCCAATTCAAGGACTCTTAACATCTATATCAGGGGTCTCACCCCACAAATCAGAACTACGTTTTTTGACTTGATCCTTGGCAATCAGCAAGGTACGTAGGCATCTTGTTATGGCCGATTGAGTCACGAGACAAAAGAGCAGTCAAATTGAGCCTCGAAGCTCACGAACCTTAGTAATAAATACAACAATTATTATACCCTAGTTTTTAATCCATAACATATGGCGCCGTTTGTGGGGAGTGTAACAACAACCATGGCGAGAACACGGAGTGAAAACAATGCCCCTGAAGGAACACCAGCTGGGACAACTCAAACAATTTCGTCGGTGGTGGAGATACCCCCACACTCGTCCTATGCCCCCACTCAAGGAGGAACCCCGATAGGGGAAACTGAACCTCAGCCACAAGGGATGAATCCCCCGGCTCCTCAAGGGACCAATCCCCCGACTCCTCAAGGGACGAATCCCCAACTTCAGCAGATACATACACCTATGAACTCCCAACCTGCAAGGTATGAATACTCAACTATTGTTACCACGAATCCCCCTTATGGGATGCCCCTACCCTGAGGTTGGAGGAAGTGGACATGCCGGACGAAGTGAAGCTCGGGGGCATACTCCCCCTACATACGAGGTTTGGCCCCCATTCCGGAGGACCAAGAATTTTCTGGACCTTACACAGAAAGAGACTCCAAATCTTCGGATAACGATGTGGCTCAAAGTAGGAGGCATGCTGGTAAAGAACCCATGGCTGATCCTAACCGACGCCCCAGTATCACACAAGGGATGAATACCTGTGATATCCCATATTTTTTCAGAATTATTATTATTATTATTTGAATATATTTTAGGTGATTTTTTGATTAGGATGGAATAAAATTGTGGATATTTTATTCATGTTTGACGAGTTGGTGTTATTAAATGGTAATGTGCTAATTGTTAAGTGTTATATCGATCCTTGTTAATTTTTAAAAATATTTACTTAAATGTATTATTTTCAAAAGTTTATTTGAAAACCGATCATTTTATTGATATCGGTAAATTGAGTTCGTTTAGTAATATTAGGGATTGGATGGATATTATGTCTGCTATGTGTATGTAATATTAATTGTGAGGGATTCAATTGTGATTGAGGATTATTTGTATTATTAATTACTGAGTTGTATTGTTTTGTTTTTGTCTTTAAAAGTAATTTTATTGAAAATTTAATTTCATAAATATTTAAATTATTTTTATGACTTTATAATTATAATAATTATTTTTTGGTTTTTATAAAATTTAGAAATCAATATTTCATCAATTATTTAGCCCTGTATGATTTTCTGATTTCATTTATTTGTAAAATCCGTATTTAATTCCAAAATTCTTCAAAAATTACGAAACTCATATTTATTAAAGTTTGGAATATTCTGAGAATTTTAAAATAATTTTGGGAATTTTTGGGATTAATATTACCCGCGCGTTGAATCGTTTAATTGTTAAAAGCGGGTATAAACCGCGTTTCAAAAATTGTTTTAAAATTTCGAAATTTATGTTTTTATAAACTTCGGGATATTTGTAACATTTTAAGACTATTTTCGTGATTTTCTGAATTTATTTCAAGTGCAGCTCGGTTCATTAATTGTAAAATACGGGTATGGCGCACGTGTCAAAAATGTTTTAAAAATTATGAAAATTTTATTTTATTAGTTTTCAATTATTCCGGGAATTTTAAAATTATTTTCATAATTTTTCGGGTTATTTTCATCCGCAAAATTGTTCATTAAAAGGTGAAACGCGGGACGAAATCAGACTACCGGGAGGTAAAACAATGCGTGTCCTAATTTTAGCATAGCCACAAATACGTGGCAGATGATCAAAATTTTCTTGTAGCGTGGCAAGTTAAAAAAAAAGAAGAAGAACAAAAAAAACAGAAACATACTCAGACAGACCCCACCCTTCTTTCTCTCTCTTCTCTCTCCCTTCTCTCTCTTCTATCACTCACGCGCCATTAGCCCCAGCCCCTGTTTCTTCCTTTTCCTTTACTCCCTCTGCCTGTCTCCTATTTCTCTCCTGTACCGTTTATTTATTTCCTTTTAATTTTCAAAAATTCATATCTTATAAATCGTATATCCAAATTTCAATTATTATATATTTAAACGATCAGCGCTTCGATACCTACGCATAGGTATATATTTCCGAGGATTTTGAGGAGATATTTTACGGGGCGTATTTCCGTTATATTTCCATTTTAATTTATTCTCGGGACGTACAAAAGGAATTTGACGATTTTGATTACTCCACATGGCATGTTAGCGTATGTATATCTATGGATATTAATTTTGGATTTTTCTGAGGATATTTTTCGGACATCAGATATTCTCTTCGGGGTGATCAGAATTTATTTTGGGTAAGGATTCCGAGATTCTGATTTTATATTTTGGGTATATTATAGCATGCTAGTGTTTATATATTTATTTCATAATTTTTATAAGTGGGTGTAGAAGTCATTTTTGACTGTGTTATTCATTTCTGGAGTGTTTATACGCGTAAATATAAATTATTGTGTTGATTGTTGTTAGTTGTGTCGATATGATATCGACTGGCACTCCGAGAAATAGAGGAGGTGCTGTCCGATTTCCAAGAAAATATTATTTTTAGTTCTGAAGATTATTATTTTTATTATTATTTGAAAATAAATCCAAATTATTTAGTTAATGAATTTTAATTGATTATTTAAATCGAGTTAATTATTTCTTATGATTTAAAAATTCCGAAAAATAGTTTCGAGCTTTAAAATATTATTTTAAATTATTTTCAAGGCTCGATAAATATTATTAAATAATTTATTCTTATTTTATTCATATTAAATAAACCGTTCGTCCGTTTAATACGAAACGAACGTGTCTAGACTCAGAAAAATATTCCGCTTTCAATAAAAATAATTTTGAGACCTAATTTCTTTTGTATTTCAAGGTCGTTTGATTTGTTAATCATTTTGATTCGGTTATTGATCAATAAATCATATTTGACCCATTTTAAATTCTTAAAGTACCGAGTCGAACCTTTTAACGAACCGAGGCGTGTGTGATATGAATTATGTGATACGTGAGTTATGTGTTTATATGTTATGTGAATTATGTGTGTGCATGGGTCAAGAGTTTTGTGTTTGACTGTTTCCTTTATGTGTGGGCTATCGTATAGGTAGACATTAGGGTTTTGATGCGCATTTTGTCGAGTTATTATCATTTAGACGATTAAAGCTATATCTTTTAATTATAGATACGGATCGTTCGAGTGATCAGGACAAGATATTGGATAAAGATTGAGATGGAATGGTATTGGATAACTGGCTTCTAGAAATCGCAGGAGCAGCATATCAGTAAAGTGTTGAAAAGAAAGACGAAGATGCTTTGAGACAGAATGTCAGAATAGATGCGTCTTTGCGAGTGTGACTAACTACTAAAACTCAAAGGCAAGTATCCCTATCATCACTTATTGTTCAAGAGATATTTATTTTAAATTTTATCATGCAAGTATTGCTTTCCCTATTCTCAGTTTAGAATCGATAAATGTTTTACATATCGTTGAATTAAATAATTATGTTTATGCAAATACTCATATGTTATTCTATGTTCAGAATAGGCAAGTGATTTTACTTATCAAATTACCGGATTTATAAATGTTTTAGGATTTTGAGAAAAGTGATTTGGTTGCGAGTATTCCTGCCCAAGTGAATGGGGAATAAAATTATTTTGGATGTCAATTATTATAACCCCTTTCCAATAAAAGGTTTTAAGATTGGATCATAAATGCGTAAGTGACCGGGACGGACGGTCCAGCAGAGGGCTATTTCTAAGTGCCATATGGAATATTATGACACAATTTTTGCCACGGGAAGGTATATTACCTTTTTGTTTGAGTACTCGTGTTTTGGGGACATGTTTCTACGAATCATGACCTTGTGCTATCACACGGGCTGATCAGCATGTGATAGTACGTCCATCGGAGAATGATCCCAATCTAAATTATCATATCGTTTTTGATATTCATAGAATAAATGATTTATCAACTGTTTCTGTTTTGGAATAATGGTGAAAAGCAGTTTTGATTCAGATTCTGATTTATGCTGATACTTACGTTGTTGTTAATATCAAATGTGGTATTAGTATAGATGATTGATGTTGACTTCAGTATGGGTGTTGTGAGCATCAAAGTTCGTATTGATATCTAATTTGATATGACAGCAAAATAAGTATTAATTTGAAGAGCTCGATTTTGAGTAAAGTTTATGATTTAATCCATAATCATTGTTTCTTGTTATTATTGTTTACGATATTTCCGTAAATACTGTTTTACGAGTTTCATTCTCGTCAAGATTCAAAGTATTGCTGAAGCATTTCGCTAAACAATATCAAAATGGTTTTTAAATACAATTAAGGAATCAATTCTGGGGTTCCTCCACTAAAATTTTCTGATTCAGCAATTATAATTTTAAAATGTTCTGCGCTATTGCAGATGTCGGTTTTATATCAAAATGACCCTATATATGTTATAATGATCTTGCTGAGCATTTCTTTCGCTCATACTTGCCTGTTTTCAAATTTAACCTCCAGTGAGGATTAGCTTGCGCTGTTTAGCTGCGTAATTCGAGGAAGTAAAGAAGAAGCTTTTGGAAGGTGGTTGGTCCAGGGTTTGCGAACTAGTGTAAGTTTTATTGTGTAAAGTGGTTTATATCATATTATAATTGTGTATTTTATTTGGGCCTAGTATACTTCATTTCGAAGTTATACTAGTGGGTTTAGTTTTGAGTTGGAATTTATTGAAAAGAGTTTTAAAAGAAAGTGAAAAAAAATTATTGATGGAATTTGGAATTCTTGTTTTTAGAACTGTAACCTTAAACGATCTTGGATTAGTTTGGGGTCATTTTGCTAAATATCTTCTGCTAGCATTTAATTATTGATTAAACAGGTTGATTTGGATTGAGGTTTCATAGTGACGACCAAATCCTCTGACCCCAGATTTGGGGGCGTTACAATACCCAAGACGTACAGGACAGGATCAGGGCTCATGAAGCTGAGATTCAAATGTTGAAGCATGATCTGGAGACACATTTAAGGCCTCCACTACCCCCGAGGAGGAGGAATCTTCCGGTTATAGACCTGGATGGTCCAATACCAAGAAGGGCTGATGTCTCGAGGGCTGATCCAAGTGATCTTTTGCCCCTAGGAGATCCTGATGATCCCACTCCACCATTCACTGAAGAGATAATGAATGCCCATATCTCAAGGAAGTTTAAGATGCCCACCATCAAAGCTAATGAAGGCACGGGAGATCCCGCTAATCATGTGAGGATGTTCTCTAATGCCCTGTTACTGCAGCCCGTAAATGACGCCATTAAGTGTCAGGCCTTTCCTCAAACCCTGTCGGGAATGGCTCAAAGATGGTATAGCCGTTTGCCTCCGAATTCTATTGGATCCTTCAGGGATCTAAGTCAAGCTTTTATTAAGCAGATCATCAGTGGGAGAGTGCACGATAAAAGTTCAACATCCCTCATGAGCATAGTGCAGGGATCAAAGGAATCCTTGAGAGGCTACCTGAATCGTTTCACAAAGGAAACTTTTAAAGTTCCAGACCTTGATGATAAGGTGGCTATGATAGCACTACAACAAGGAACTAGAGACGAGTTATTCAAGATGTCATTAGCCAAGCTGTAACACCCCCAGATCCGGGGTCGGGGATCCGGGTCGTCACGAGTTCCATTTCCCTTAACAACACCCAATCTTAATAAATAATCAACTACTCTGTACTTTGACCCCACAATAACACACACACCACAAGTTATAGTCTCAGAGATGAATATCCAAAAATAATCACAAATCGTTTTATTCCACAATTATATGCCAATACACCTTAAACAGGTTTCTGAATAAATTTACATTTCTTTGCCATTATTACAATTCATAAATATACATAATCTGATACATCAAAAGTTGAAAGCCTAGCCTATTGGTAGTTCCTACCTCAGCTATGGCGGCATCAGTGCTTCTAGAAAACTGCGAAATGTCTCCTAACCTCTTGCGAATCGGGAGCTTGGTCCGGTTCATCTTGTCTATCTGATGTTGTGTGATGAAAGAAGAAAGCAAGGGTGAGCAGCAAGCCCACCAAAATAATATGTATAATGATTCACAATATATGAGCCTTCTCATAGTACTCATGAAAGTCTTGGTCAAAAGAAATGAACCAAGTTTGATATCTTAATGCGATGAAGTCGCAAAATATTCAGTATATATATATATATACTTTTCAAAATCTTGGAAGTCCTCTTCCATGCATAATATACATAAAGTTCCAGTGTATAACTGTATAAAAATATCGTTGCAAGGTGATCTAATATATCTAACCTTGTCTCAACGTTTTTCTGAAAATCTTTGTCATTCATAAGACAATTATTAACTAGATATAAGTTTAAAAGATGAGGTTACCAAATACCCCAATATACTTATATCTTTCCCAATACTACTTGAACTACCACCGTTCAAGTTATAACCAGTTTCAAAAGTTCATCACATAGATGAGACTACAAGACAAGATTTGAATAGATTCAATCTTTGAAATATTATTGAATGAAAAAGTTATGAGATACTTTATTTAGTCCCGATATATATATATCCACATATATATATCTCTAAAACATTTCCTGGAACCTCTGTTATGTAAAGTATGAACAGAGTTGCAATATCCAATGAATTTGGAAGGAAAAGAAAACCTTTGGCATAAACCAGATATCTTGCTGATCAGGCAAAGATACCCATAAGTAACCTTTTCTACTAGTAGATGGACGAATTCCCCACTGGTCATCACCCTGGTCATAATTAGGACCTTATGCTGGACTGCCACTCAGCCACTTATGCATTTGATGGACTCCCACTGAGCCACTTACACTATCATGGACGCCCACTGAGCCCATGTTGCTTATGCCGACTCAATAGATGGACTTACTTCCCGAACGATGGGCAAGTAATCAAGCTGTTTTCTCAAAACAGCAACCTCGTTGCGAATGTAAAATACACCACTGAGCCTGATCCCTCAAGTTTTGAACGAGTATTTAAATCCCCTTAAAAAGGAAGATCTTAAATATAAAAAAATGAGTTTTGGGATCCGCTCTAACTTTTAAAAATCATTTTGAAGACTCGAAAACACTTTATAGAGTGTTTGGAGTAAAGCTGATTTAATGAAGTAAATCAGTCCCCAGAATATTTAGAAAATGACTGAATATTATTATTTAAATAATATTCCCATAAAGAATAATCTTTATAAAAATAATTGAAGTAGAAGTTTTAAAACTTATACTTGAAACGAGTATTAAATAACCAAAGATATACTTATAAGAAAGTATTATCTTTATTTGAATAATCGAAAATATGTTTGATTATTAACACCTTATTCTTTAATAAAATAAAGAATATATTTCAGCAAATAATCGGAGTCATAGATCCTCAAATGAATATTCAAATAATATTCATTAAATAATATAAACTGAGTCATAAGCCTTCGAATGAATATTCAAATAATATTCAGATAAATAAATAAAAGGAGTCATACGCCTTCGAATAATATTCAAAATAATATTCATTAATAAAGTAAAAGGAGTCATAAGTCCTCGAATGAATATTCAAAATAATATTCAGATAAATAAATAAAAGGAGTCATAAGTCCTCGAATGAATATTCAAATAATATTCATTTAACATAAAGGAGTCATACATCCTCAAATGAATATCCAAGTAATATTCAATAATTAATATAAAGTTAAAGTTATCGAATAAACCTTATTCGATTAATAGTTTTAAAAACTATATCCATATATATATATATAAATAAATATATATATATAATATACTCGGGAACATCGATTCCCGGTTTAGAAATATGTTCACCTTTTATCCCCTATACTAAGGGTATACGCAACTACTTGCTTATTTCTAGCATAGGTATTATGCAACTATAAGCATTGAAATCAACAGATAGATAACCAGATTACGAAACAGACATGCATATATACCATATTAGCATGCTCCAATATATCGCAAAATTTGCTAATAACAATCATGCAATATCACAAGATAATGCATATACATATATTTACATCACAACAACAGTATAACGGGTAGAAAACTTGCCTGAGCGACTTGGGGTGATAAAAGGCTCGGAACGAGTCTGGTAACCTATAAACAACAAGTAAGTTGGAATTAAACCAAAATCACTTGTAAATCTATACTTTAACTAACTTAGACTCTAACGCTTGTTTTGCGCTCACTGATTTGCTTAAGTCACTCGGGTACCCTCGGCTCCACCATTTTTAATAATTTAACCTTTACGAGTTTTAAAGCGATTCCTTCGCGAGTGTCTTACCAACTGCCTAACACACTTACCATAAATGTTTCATACATTAATTAACCCTTATTGGTCTTTAACCTATGTTTCAAAGTAAGGCGAGGGAAAAAGTTTCGTTCGCGAAACGCCGTTACTTGAAACGGTCGTTTCTCCTAAACCGTGCATCGGAATCGAACGAACTACATATCAAAACGAAGCTCGTAACATGAGCTATCTAAACATGGCAATGGTCATAATCTAGCAGGGGGTTCTCGGGTCCTAATGCTATGCACAAAAACAGTCCAAAGAAAATCGGACGTTACGACGGCTATGTTTACGCGATTTCCAAATTTTAAACCATACAAAACCAACCACAAACCAACCTCAAATCCAACATACAACCAACATCCATCCTTATCACATCATAACAACCCCAACCAATTCAATTTAATAATTCATACTTATGCTTAAACTTAACTTTAATCATACTTAAGTTCCTTTAAATCAAAACCACAACAATTACCATTCCATTTCACTACCATTCCAAATCCCAAACTCTAAATCATAACAACAAGCTACAATATCAACCCACTAATCAAAATCATCTTATAATATATAGGAATCTAGGGTTTGGAGATGGTATACCTTCCTTGAAGTGGTGGGTGGAGCTAGGAAGCCTTAAGAAGCTTGGAGAAGTCTTAAGAATGCTTGGATCTTCAAGAAAACCAAGAAAAGTTCAAGTTAAAAAACTTGAAAACACTATTCATTGTCTTCTTCTTTGATTAAATGAAGAAGATTGAGAAGGAATTAATGGCTTAAACTCATGATATAGTCCTAACTAAGCATGAAGATGATTAGGGAATTATCTTACCAATTTAGGAAGCTTGGATCTTGGATTTTGAATTTCTCTTGCCTTTTGAATAGTGAAAAGCCGTGAGCAATGAAGAACAAAGCCTTGGTTGCTTTTGATTTTTGATGAAAATGATTTTACTTGGCTTGGTTGCTTGGTTTTTGTGCTTGTTTTAGTCAATTACCTTCTTGCCCTTGAATTTGTGTGGTTACAAAGCCACCACACCTCCTTCCTTCCCATGTCATGCTTATGTCACCTTGCACATGTCATAATGCTCCCACTTGTCCACACCTTGTGGTTTGATGATGTCACAGTCCCTGGCTTCTTGTACAAGCTTGTCTCTTGGTCACTTATTTGTTTTACGGTTCGCTTATCTTTCGTTCTTGTTTATCGTTTGAGGGATCATACCCGGGATCTTATTACTTAGGTTCCCTTAACCTTTCTCAATATATTGTATTCCTTTTATGATCCTCTCCTATAATCCTTTAATTTAAATCCTTTTATCCTGTTACCTTTTTCTCAATTATTTCCGTATCTAGTGGATTTCCGGGAAAAATCCAAGTGTTCAGAATTGGATTCTGACGATCTTTACATACACTTATATACCACATGGAGTACTAATAATATCCCATAAGATCAATAACAGAACCCCTACATAGCGTGGCATGAACAGTTTTCTCATTCAGCAAAAACACTATTCATAAGGGTTTCAAAAATTTCCAAAAATTGGGGTTATTACAGTCTCCCCTCCTTAAAAGGATTCCGTCCCGGAATCAGATAGAAATAAATAGGGATACTTTCTTAGTATTGCACTTTCTAACTCTCAAGTCAATTTTCCCACATTGTGGTTCTACCATCAAACTCTTACTAGTTTGATAACCCTTCTCCTAAGCACTCGTTCCTTTTCACTCTATAACCCTTCCTGGTTGCTCCATATAGGTTACGTCGGGTTGCATATCTATGCGCTCATATGCCTCTATTTATCTGGCATCTGAATTACACTTCCTTAACATTGATACGTGAAACACGTTATGAACTTGCTACAGGTTCGGGGGTAGGGCTAGCTCATATGCTAACTTCCTAAACGTCTTAATATATCCAAGGGTCCAACAAATTGTAGACTTAGCTTTCCTTTCTTTCCGAACCTCATCAATCCTTTCCAAGGGATACCTATAACATTACTAGGTCCCCTATTTCATACTCTTTATCCTTTCGTGTCAAATCAACATACTTATCATGACCATCTTGGGCTACTACCAGCCGTCCTCTGATTAGATCTATCATATCCTTGGTCCTTTGGACTACTGCGGGTCCGAGCATCTTGCGCTCTACAACTTCATCCTAACATAAGGGAGATCGACATTGTCTTCCCTCAAGGATCTCATAAGGCGACATCTCGATAATGACATATGATCTATTGTCGTAAGATAACTCAATCCGAATTAAGTGATCATTCCAATTTCTTTCAAGTCTATTGCACAGACTCTCATTATAGCTTTTAGCATTAGAGCTTTTGCTTCTCAATACCCATTCTTTTCCAGTTCGTAATCGCTACTACCTTCTGTTCCTAATATTATACTGGTTATACTTTTGCTCGTTAGCGTTCTATAACCTTTTAATAACCTCGTCAACCTTAGTATCACGAATGTGTTTCCATTCCACATACCACCACAACTTTACTACTCCTTTTTCAGCTGCTTCTATCTTCGAAAGCTTAGTCCTTCATATAGAAGTAAAAGAATTTATTGAGAGATCACTATGATCATGAACACTTGTTACATTGCATAGTTAGTACAGAAGGTGGCCAGCCTTTAGTACTTGACAAGCAATTAAACAATAGCTGGTATCCTACTCGGCTTCTATCACACAGATAGATAGTCATTCGGCAATACCTCCCCTTCTGGAAGGGTTGTTCTTCTCAGCTTACATGAAATGAAAAGAAGAGAAAAGAACGAATTAAAGAGAATTGTATATTCATAAAAAATTTATTGCCATAAAATATCTGGCTTGGAATCTACCTCTGAACTATAGAGGTTTGTCATAGGAGAACAAAACATATATGTATTTATATCAACATCGAGTATTATCGCATCGCATTTCACATGCTTAAATATTTGCTACTCCGTCCATCATTCTATGGACCCATGCACTTCCTCTAGCTTATACACAATTACCTTTAAAACTCCCTCGATATCGAAAATCGAACCTGGGATCTCATTCTAGACATCATCGTTACTAGAATTCTATGTTTGCACTGCAACCTTCCTCGTATAATAATACGACTCTCTATTGATAAGGAAGAATAATAATTCACTAGGTAGATACTCTACTTAATTAGTCTATCAACGATAACTTATACACTACCACGACCCGATTAGTGGTACTCAATCTCAACACCCATTCCAATACAACTCTCACGGTTGTAATCAGCTCAATACTCGCATAACCATTGCTGCCTTACCATGGTCCACCACTGACCTACTGTAGTCATTCATTTTCCATGAAGTCTTAATAGCTAACCATACGGAGTCCATACATATCGTATCTAATCCTTCTAAGGAGGTAACATAATCACCATTCATGATTCATGAAGAACACTCCTGATCCTGACATACATACATGACATGAAGCAAATAAAATTACAGAAGAGTTTCCATCAAAGCAACGATAGTAGGTTAATACCATTCGTAATCATATGCCTTCAATAGAAGACTTAACTCAAGGGTTCATCTAGTCCTTTTTGAAACATGGTTCTGGCTTATCTCAAGATAGGACCTCCTAAGATAGATAGCCCGTTCATGGCGATTACACGAATTAAACCTTTACCAACTACTATTACGGTTGGGTATTGCACAGTCATCAGAAGGAATGTCAATCTTCCAAACCATAATACAACCTTCACAGCTTTAACCATCATCACTGTATTCCTCTCGCACGAGCGCCTATAATTATCCTCTTACCTTTAAAGTGTCGGCCACCTCTTTGGCCTTTCCTGATAGTAATAGTTCCTTACAGTCAATGTCTTTTAACCACCTTCAACTAAATTTTCTACCTCATTTCAATCACAGCTTATGTGAAGATGTTTTCCTTAAAATCTGATAAGTAAAAAAAAAATATCACCATTTTTCCATAAGTTATTGCCTCAATCTTTAGAGGTTAATCACTGTCACGACTAACTCTCAATCATACTTAGAACATCTTTTATCTTAGGTCCTAATTGCCCTGAACAATTTCGACCTTTACTGGTTCGATCCATACTTTCTCGTGGTTTAACACGTGCCCCACTTGGCATCATTATAATTATGTCATATTTCCTTTATCAACATTTTTATTCTTGAGAATTTCGAATATTTCCTTTCTCCTTGTAAAACCTCTAAGGTTATCGTTCAATCGTTCCTCCTGTATTCCCTATATACAGGGCATATCAAAATACCATTTACTAATACTAGAACCATTGTCTATATACTTCTGAAAAATTTCTCCACTGATCCTTAAAGGTTATTATTACCTTAATCCTTTCCAATTCATACTGTCAAAACTCATACTATCCCTATTAAGGGTGAAATGCCAACCTTTATGCATTCCCCTAGGATTCGTTTTAAGTTACCGATGTTCTATCCTTAATTCCACCTTTAAAAAGGTACAAACATCCTTCCATGGATAATTAAAGTCATATATCCCTGATAAGGGTGTCTTATTCAATCATTCCCACCTCGATAGTACATGTCTAATTTCACAATAACATCTGTATTCAAAATGGGGTCAATCAAAATGGCCTCCAAAAGATAACAACGGTTATCCGCGTTTCTTGCCTAATCTGGTAACGATAACATGGATGTTCTGGAAGATATTGGTCGTGTTCAACGTGAACTCCTTCTTAATAATTCCTTATTTACTTTTGTTGTTTATCTCAACAGTCACCTCACTGTTGGGATATCTTTCATACCTGGCGTCTCCCTTTCTGGGTATCAAGCCACCGGTCGTACATTTCCTTCTTGAAGGTCACTTCCTTCATCCAATTTTTCCTAATTTCTTACTTTCTTATCCCCTTAGTCTATCCGCGTCTCATTATTTATCCTTCGAATTATCTCAAGGTTTCCTCGAATCTTCCCAACTTACAGGGGAAAAATATATGTATCTCTTATGCCCTCAACCATCAATTTTAACTCATGGTGAATCACCCTCATCCTGACGATTACATACTTTTCTATTTCTATTGCTACGAGTCTTTAGGGTTTCCTCATACCCAATTCCTTTATCATTCCTCAAACTCTATTGCCTTTATATTCCTTTCCACTTCAGTTTCTTTTTATTTTCCTTTCTCTTATCGTTATTTCATGAACTAACACAACATAAGTATTGATTCCAAACATCCCGTCATTCTGGATTCGTGTCCTCAGAACGAATCTTGACAACTTTTACAACTTAGATTCATAATTTATCATACTCGTCTGCCTTTGTTCTGACTCTAAAGCTTTACACTATCTCCTTATCTTTGGGAATTACTTTCCCGAAAACAACTTACTGAACTTAAATCAGTTTATCATAACCTCTGGCTTCGTGCCTTCCTTGGCCTTTTACCAGCGGGTGGTCTCTCTCTTAGGAGGGTAAGTGACAAAAATAGTCTTTTGTGATTCGTCAATCATTTAGAATCTCAAATGATTCCTGTATTTCCTTTAGCCAGGCTCTTGCCTCGACTGGGTCAACCTGTTCCTTGGAACTCTGAGAGCTTAGCGACTTAAAGGTCATGAAAGAATTTCCTGCCGCATTGTCCCCTCAGGGTGGTGGTCGGGGATAATAGTCTAAGTTCTTTTTAGACAGGTCCATGAATTGCCGTATAGGAGTACCGTCTCGGGTCTCCTTTCCTTACTCGACTTTCTGTTTCCTTAGTATGAAATGTTTCATCCTACTCCCCATAATTGGGGTCATCTTTTAATTTAAAATCCTCATTTTTCACTCAATTATGTCATGGGTTCCTTCTATCTTGATGGCGGCCTCCCTGACTATCACGTTCAGGGTTTGCTCTAAATCTTATTCCTCAAACTATGGCTCTCATCTAAGTTCTCATCCTTACGCTCTTGAACTTTCGGAACCCAAATTCTATAGGAATACCTCATTATTCCCTTATCATCTTTCTCGATATTAATCTTTTATCTAATTGTTGGCTCTCTGCCTTTCTTCATACTTTTTCTGGCACAATATGCTCTTTTCCAATAATTCGGGCTGTATTGCAATCTCGAACAGCTTTTCGGTACCGGCTCCGGTTACCTTCACTTCTATTTCCATTTTCTCAAAATCTCTTATAAACTCTCCAAAAGACATTATCATCTTGAGTCTCTCCTTTTTACTAAGGGCATCATCCACCACATTGGCTTTCCCCGAATGATAAAGAATCTCCCAATCATTATTCTTGATTAGCTCTAACTGCCTCCTCTGGCATATGTTGAGCTCTTTCTACGTGAAAATGTACTAGAGTACTTATGGTTTGTGAATCTCATACTTCTCTCCATACAAGTAGTGCCTCAAACCTTTAGGGTAAAACTATTGCCACGAGCCTAAGCTCATGAGCGGGGATATCGAATTTCATATTACCTTAATTGTCTTGACATGTACGCGATTACCTTACCGTGCTACATAAGCACGCACCCTAAGCCCTTGTGCGAAGCGTCACTACACTTCACAAAATCTCCTTTTCCATCCGGCAACGCCAGCATAGGGGC
The DNA here is from genome assembly GCF_009905375.1 of Apium graveolens. Lineage (NCBI taxonomy): Eukaryota > Viridiplantae > Streptophyta > Magnoliopsida > Apiales > Apiaceae > Apium > Apium graveolens. Next base: position 19,342,430 of record NC_133657.1, on the reverse strand, counting down.
CATCACCAAGCTCTGCTTCAGTTCTTGAAAGCTGTTCTCGCATTTCTCTGTCCATTCGAACTTCTCAGTCTTACGAGTAAGCCGCGTTAAAGGGGCTATTATCTTTACAACTTGAACGAACCTCCGATAGTGACCGGCCAATCCTACCTCTGGTAGTCGACCAAACCATGGTCATCAATTCATCAATGGTCCTTTATCCAATCCTGTCAGGATCCTCCATGGGATCCTCCTCAACAACTATCCCTTCTAGGACAACATCCTCAACCGCTACATCCTCAATATCAACATCATCCGGTCCTGCATTAGGACACTCTATCGGATCCACAATCCGATCTCCAATTAGTAATAAAATATCATCGCGATGTTGTTCCTCAACTTCAGGGTTCGGAGTCCCGCTACCATATACGATAACGAACTACGCTTCTATCGCTACATTTATAAGGGTTCCCATAAGGGTTTTAACTGTCAGTACTACGTTAGGTAGTCCGACTATGAACTTGGCAAGAGTTCTTATTATCTTAGTGAACTTATTATCTTAACGTCCCATCATCTCTGAGGTTTATAACGCTTAGCTCTGATACCATTTCTGTAACACCCCCAGATCCGGGGTCGGGGATCCGGGTCGTCACGAGTTCCATTTCCCTTAACAACACCTAATCTTAATAAATAATCAACTACTCTGTACTTTGACCCCACAATAACACACACACCACAAGTTATAGTCTCAGAGATGAATATCCAAAAATAATCACAAATCGTTTTATTCCACAATTATATGCCAATACACCTTAAACAGGTTTCTGAATAAATTTACATTTCTTTGCCATTATTACAATTCATAAATATACATAATCTGATACATCAAAAGTTGAAAGCCTAGCCTATTGGTAGTTCCTACCTCAGCTATGGCGGCATCAGTGCTTCTAGAAAACTGCGGAACGTCTCCTAACCTCTTGCGAATCGGGAGCTTGGTCCGGTTCATCTTGTCTATCTGATGTTGTGTGATGAAAGAAGAAAGCAAGGGTGAGCAGCAAGCCCACCAAAATAATATGTATAATGATTCACAATATATGAGCCTTCTCATAGTACTCATGAAAGTCTTGGTCAAAAGAAATGAACCAAGTTTGATATCTTAATGCGATGAAGTCGCAAAATATTCAGTATATATATATATATATACTTTTCAAAATCTTGGAAGTCCTCTTCCATGCATAATATACATAAAGTTCCAGTGTATAACTGTATAAAAATATCGTTGCAAGGTGATCTAATATATCTAACCTTGTCTCAACATTTTTCTGAAAATCTTTGTCATTCATAAGACAATTATTAACTAGATATAAGTTTAAAAGATGAGGTTACCAAATACCCCAATATACTTATATCTTTCCCAATACTACTTGAACTACCACCGTTCAAGTTATAACCAGTTTCAAAAGTTCATCACATAGATGAGACTACAAGACAAGATTTGAATAGATTCAATCTTTGAAATATTATTGAATGAAAAAGTTATGAGATACTTTATTTAGTCCCGATATATATATATCCACATATATATATCTCTAAAACATTTCCTGGAACCTCTGTTATGTAAAGTATGAACAGAGTTGCAATATCCAATGAATTTGGAAGGAAAAGAAAACCTTTGGCATAAACCAGATATCTTGCTGATCAGGCAAAGATACCCATAAGTAACCTTTTCTACTAGTAGATGGACGAATTCCCCACTGGTCATCACCCTGGTCATAATTAGGACCTTATGCTGGACTGCCACTCAGCCACTTATGCATTTGATGGACTCCCACTGAGCCACTTACACTATCATGGACGCCCACTGAGCCCATGTTGCTTATGCCGACTCAATAGATGGACTTACTTCCCGAACGATGGGCAAGTAATCAAGCTGTTTTCTCAAAACAGCAACCTCGTTGCGAATGTAAAATACACCACTGAGCCGGATCCCTCAAGTTTTGAACGAGTATTTAAATCCCCTTAAAAAGGAAGATCTTAAATATAAAAAAATGAGTTTTGGGATCCGCTCTAACTTTTAAAAATCATTTTGAAGACTCGAAAACACTTTATAGAGTGTTTGGAGTAAAGCTGATTTAATGAAGTAAATCAGTCCCCAGAATATTTAGAAAATGACTGAATATTATTATTTAAATAATATTCCCATAAAGAATAATCTTTATAAAAATAATTGAAGTAGAAGTTTTAAAACTTATACTTGAAACGAGTATTAAATAACCAAAGATATACTTATAAGAAAGTATTATCTTTATTTGAATAATCGAAAATATGTTTGATTATTAACACCTTATTCTTTAATAAAATAAAGAATATATTTCAGCAAATAATCGGAGTCATAGATCCTCAAATGAATATTCAAATAATATTCATTAAATAATATAAACTGAGTCATAAGCCTTCGAATGAATATTCAAATAATATTCAGATAAATAAATAAAAGGAGTCATACGCCTTCGAATAATATTCAAAATAATATTCATTAATAAAGTAAAAGGAGTCATAAGTCCTCAAATGAATATTCAAAATAATATTCAGATAAATAAATAAAAGGAGTCATAAGTCCTCGAATGAATATTCAAATAATATTCATTTAACATAAAGGAGTCATACATCCTCAAATGAATATCCAAGTAATATTCAATAATTAATATAAAGTTAAAGTTATCGAATAAACCTTATTCGATTAATAGTTTTAAAAACTATATCTATATATATATATATATAAATAAATATATATATATATATAATATACTCGGGAACATCGATTCCCGGTTTAGAAATATGTTCACCTTTTATCCCCTATACTAAGGGTATACGCAACTACTTGCTTATTTCTAGCATAGGTATTATGCAACTATAAGCATTGAAATCAACAGATAGATAACCAGATTACGAAACAGACATGCATATATACCATATTAGCATGCTCCAATATATCGCAAAATTTGCTAATAACAATCATGCAATATCACAAGATAATGCATATACATATATTTACATCACAACAACAGTATAACGGGTAGAAAACTTGCCTGAGCGACTTGGGGTGATAAAAGGCTCGGGACGAGTCTGGTAACCTATAAACAACAAGTAAGTTGGAATTAAACCAAAATCACTTGTAAATCTATACTTTAACTAACTTAGACTCTAACGCTTGTTTTGCGCTCACTGATTTGCTTAAGTCACTCGGGTACCCTCGGCTCCACCATTTTTAATAATTTAACCTTTACGAGTTTTAAAGCGATTCCTTCGCGAGTGTCTTACCAACTGCCTAACACACTTACCATAAATGTTTCATGCATTAATTAACCCTTATTGGTCTTTAACCTATGTTTCAAAGTAAGGCGAGGGAAAAAGTTTCGTTCGCGAAACGCCGTTACTTGAAACGGTCGTTTCTCCTAAACCGTGCATCGGAATCGAACGAACTACATATCAAAACGAAGCTCGTAACATGAGATATCTAAACATGGCAATGGTCATAATCTAGCAGGGGGTTCTCGGGTCCTAATGCTATGCACAAAAACAGTCCAAAGAAAATCGGACGTTACGACGGCTATGTTTACGCGATTTCCAAATTTTAAACCATACAGAACCAACCACAAACCAACCTCAAATCCAACATACAACCAACATCCATCCTTATCACATCATAACAACCCCAACCAATTCAATTTAATCATTCATACTTATGCTTAAACTTAACTTTAATCATACTTAAGTTCCTTTAAATCAAAACCACAACAATTACCATTCCATTTCACTACCATTCCAAATCCCAAACTCTAAATCATAACAACAAGCTACAATATCAACCCACTAATCAAAATCATCTTATAATATATAGGAATCTAGGGTTTGGAGATGGTATACCTTCCTTGAAGTGGTGGGTGGAGCTAGGAAGCCTTAAGAAGCTTGGAGAAGTCTTAAGAATGCTTGGATCTTCAAGAAAACCAAGAAAAGTTCAAGTTAAAAAACTTGAAAACACTATTCATTGTCTTCTTCTTTGATTAAATGAAGAAGATTGAGAAGGAATTAATGGCTTAAACTCATGATATAGTCCTAACTAAGCATGAAGATGATTAGGGAATTATCTTACCAATTTAGGAAGCTTGGATCTTGGATTTTGAATTTCTCTTGCCTTTTGAATAGTGAAAAGCCGTGAGAAATGAAGAACAAAGCCTTGGTTGCTTTTGATTTTTGATGAAAATGATTTTACTTGGCTTGGTTGCTTGGTTTTTGTGCTTGTTTTAGTCAATTACCTTCTTGCCCTTGAATTTGTATGGTTACAAAGCCACCACACCTCCTTCCTTCCCATGTCATGCTTATGTCACCTTGCACATGTCATAATGCTCCCACTTGTCCACACCTTGTGGTTTGATGATGTCACAGTCCCTGGCTTCTTGTACAAGCTTGTCTCTTGGTCACTTATTTGTTTTACGGTTCGCTTATCTTTCGTTCTTGTTTATCGTTTGAGGGATCATACCCGGGATCTTATTACTTAGGTTCCCTTAACCTTTCTCAATATATTGTATTCCTTTTATGATCCTCTCCTATAATCCTTTAATTTAAATCCTTTTATCCTGTTACCTTTTTCTCAATTCTTTCCGTATCTAGTGGATTTCCGGGAAAAATCCAAGTGTTCAGAATTGGATTCTGACGATCTTTACATACACTTATATACCACATAGAGTACTAATAATATCCCATAAGATCAATAACAGAACCCCTACATAGCGTGGCATGAACAGTTTTCTCATTCAGCAAAAACACTATTCATAAGGGTTTCAAAAATTTCCAAAAATTGGGGTTATTACACAAGCGCCCCCTGAAAGCATGTTACAACTCCAAGATAGAGCCGGAAAATACATCAAGGTGGAGGAGAGCATGAGGAAGACAGTAGTGAATAATGAGCCTGCTGGGAGTAAGAAGCGGAAGACTGATGTAGAATATAATTCTAGGGACAAGTATCCTAGAACTGAGGCGAGCACTGATTCATCCCCAAAGAAGGGAGGACCCGGGCAAAAGTTCACCGAGTATTCCAAACTGAACGCCCCTAGGAGTCAGATCTTGATGGAGATTGAAAGAGATAGGGAAGTTCGTTGGCCTAAACCCCTAAAAGCAGATCCTACTAAGTTGGATAAAAGCAAGTATTCTAGGTTTCATAAGGACGTAGGACATGACACCAACGAGTGTAAGCAATTAAAAGACAAAATAGAGTTCCTAATTCGAAAGGGAAGGTTAAGCAAGTATACTAGAGATGGGGGAGATAGGAATAATAACGGAAGAAGAAACTTTGATGATCGTAGAAGAGATCAGAATGATCAAGGGCGAAATCCCCCACCAAGGGGACCGATGATTAATGCAATCTCTAGAGGACCTTGACCCCGGGGAGCGGTGATAAATATGATATTCGGAGGGCCAACTGCTGATGGGACATCAAAGAGTTCAAGGAAAGCATATATTAGAGAAGTCATGCATATTATGGGAGAAGCCCCAAAGAGGGCTAGGACAGGAGTAACAATGACGTTTGATGATTCTGACTTAGAGGGTGTGAAATTTCCCCACGACGACCCGTTGGTCATAACACCAGTAATAGGCAACAGCCCACTGAAGATAGTCCTTGTAGATAATGGAGCTTCAGTAGACATTTTGCTTCATGATGCTTTTATAAGGATGGGTTACAACGATTCTCAATTGACCCCGACTGATATGCCGATATATGGATTTGCTGGAGTGGAGTTCCCCGTGAAAGGGATAATTAAACTGCCAATGACCATAGGCCAGGAACCAAAGCAAGCAACACAGATGCTAGACTTTGTAGTAGTAAAGGCCGGATCAACTTACAATGAAATTATTGGGAGAACGGGAATACATGCTTTTAAGGGAGTCCCCTCTTCTTACCATTCGGTAATGAAGTTCCCCACTCGGAAAGGGATTGGAGAAGAAAGAGGAGATCAAAAGATGGCCAGAAGTTGCTATGTGGCCTCCCTAAGGGCAGATGGAGCTGGGGGCAGGTTCTGCCTATTGAAGACTTGGATGTCTGGGAGAACGATGAAAAAAGGGGGAAGCCAGCTGAAGACTTGATTCCAGTTCCTTTGGCTCCTGAGAATTCTGAGAGAGTGACTTTCATGGGACCATCACTAGAGGAGCCCCTTAGAGGGAAGTTGGTGAAAGTTTTGCAAGAGAACAGTGATGTGTTGCATGGTCGGTAGCTGATATGCCAGGGATAGACCCGGAACTGATTACTCATAAGTTAAATATGGATCTGAATCGAAATACTGTGAAGCAAAAGAAGAGAAGCTTTGCTCCAGAAAGGCAAGAAGCTATCAAATAAGAAGTAGAGAAGCTCTTAGAGGCTGGTTTTGTTGAGGAGTTACAATTTCTAGAATGGTTAGCAAACCCTGTGATGGTAAAGAAAGCTAATGGGAAATGGAGGATGTGTGTGGATTTCACTGATTTGAATGATACATGCCCCAAGGATTGTTTCCCGCTGCCAAGGATATATACATTGATAGGTGCTACCGTTGGACATGAGATGCTAAGCTTCATGCATGGATATAGTGGATACAATCAAATCAAGATGCACAAGGACGGCATCCCAAAGGTATCATTCATCACTGATTATGGTATTTATTGTTATCTTGTTATGGCATTTGGTCTCAAGAATGCAGGAGCCACCTACCAAAGGTTGGTAAATAAAATTTTTAAGGATCTTATTGGCAAGACCATGGAAGTTTATGTCGATGACATATTAGTCAAGAGTCTAGTGAAGACTGACCATATAACCCATTTGAGGGAAGCTTTTGAGGTCCTGAGATACCACAAGATGATGTTAAATCCTGCAAAGTGTGCTTTTGGAGTGGGTTCTGGAAAGTTTTTGGGATTGATGGTCTCCAAGAGAGGAATTGAGACCAATCCTGATAAAATAAAGGCAATCTTAGACATGAAGCCACCAAAAACTATTAAAGACATTCAAAAGCTCACTGGAAGGGTTGCTGCATTAGGACGATTCATCTCCAAGTCTGGGGATAAGTGTTTGTCATTCTTCAAGTCCTTGAAGAAGGTTTAGGATTTTTTATGGAGTGAGGAAAGTCAGAGGGCATTCGAAGAGTTAAAGAAATATATGGCCCAGGCACCGTTGTTGGCCAAGCCAGCTTTGAATGAAATTTTATACTTGTACTTAGTCGTTTCAGAGAATGCCTTGAGCGCTGTGTTGGTTAGGGAGGAGCTTAAAATCCAGAAACCCGTATACTATGCCAGCAAAATTATGCATGGAGTTGAGTTGAATTATTCAACTATTGAGAAGTTTGCTTTAGCCTTGGTAATGGCTTCAAGAAAGTTATGTCCTTACTTTCAGGCTCATCAAATTGAGGTACTAACAAATCAGCCCCTGAGAAATATTATTCATAGTCCCAAGGCTAGTGGGAGGCTGATCAAATGGGCAATAGAGTTGGGAGAATTTGACATCAAGTATAAGTCATGAACGGTGATAAAAGCTCAGGCATTGGCTGACTTCGTGGTAGAATGTACCATACCCAACCAAGAAGTCGGGGGGCAAGAAGATACTATACCTGAGGACACAGAAGGAGACAGAGAGAAGGAATATTGGGATATCTATTTTGATGGAGCATCAAAAACAAATTCCAGTGGAGCAGGGCCAGTTTTACAAAGCCTAGATGGGTTCTTGATTGAATATGCTATGAAATTAGACTTCTTAACTACAAACAACGAAGCAGAATATGAAGCTCTAATAGCTGGCCTCGGCCTAGCAGGGACGTTGAGAGTCAAGAGCTTAAAAGTCTGTGGAGACTCAAAGTTGGTTGTATCTCAGGTCAAGGGAGAGTTTGAAGCAAGGGACGATACGATGGCTAATTATGTTCACCTAGTAAGGGCTGTGATGACTCAGTTCGATGAATGCCATGTTGAGCACATTTCAAGGGAGGAAAATGCTAAGGCGGATACGTTGTCTAAATTCACTTCATCAGAGATAGAGAAGAGCTCAGGAAGTGTATACTTCCATGTTTTGAAGACACGAAACATTGATGTTAAACTTGTAGCTCCCATAGGCCTGGGAAAATCATGGATAGATCCCATAAAGGCCCACATTCAGACTGGTTGGTTGCCAAACGATGTAACTGAAGAACAGAGATTGACTGTCTGAGCACTGAGGTATTCTTTGATTGATGGGATTTTGTATAAAAGATCTTATGTGGTTCCTTATATAAGATGTCTCAGGCCCGATGAGGCACGCTTGGCTCTGGAAGAAGTACATGAAGGTATTTATGGGCAACACTAGGGGGCAGAGTACTGGCTCATAAGATAACCCGTTTAGGCTTCTATTGGCCAGAGATGATGGTCGATGCTAAAGAGTACGTGAAGAAGTGCGATCGTTGTCAGAAACATGCACCTGTCATTCGACAACCTCCCGAGATGTTGAGCTCCATCAACTCCCCCATTCCCTTTGCCATATGGGGAATGGATATACTTGGACCTTTCCCCATAGCCACGACAAAAAGGAAGTTCCTTATTGTAGCCATTGATTATTTTACAAAATGAATTGAAGCCAAGCCTTTAGCCAAAAGCACAACTAAGCAGGTTGCATAATTCTTGTGGGAAAACATCATGTGCCGATATGGAATTCCCCGTATCCTGGTTACCAAGAATGGAACGCAGTTCAACAACGAGGAATTCAAGAAGTATTATGAGGAGAATGAGATTGAGTTACGGTTTACCTCCGTAGCTCACCCGCAAGCCAATGGGCAAGCGGAAGTGGCAAATCGAATAATCCTGGATGGACTAAAGAAGAGGATCGAGAAGTCGAGGAATAACTGGGTGGATGAAATACTCCTGATACTATGGGCCTATAGGACTACCTGTAGGGTGACGACTGGCGCAACTCCCTTTATGCTGGCATATGGGGCAGAAGCGGTTGTTCCTGTAGAGATTTCACATTCGTCTCCCAGAATTCAAGCTTTTAATGCTGAGGAAAATGAGGAAGGGCAAAGATTAGCCCTGTATCTGATTGATGAGGTACGAGATGAGGCACATGCGAAGATAGTGGAATATCAGAAGAATTCCTCGTTCTACTACAATCTAAGGGTTAAGGAAAGGTTCTTCAAGCAAGGTGACTTGGTTCTGAGGAAGGTGGAAGCTTTCGGTGTTGGGTAAAAGGGTAAAATTGCCCCAAATTGGGAAGGGCCATACAAGGTCAAAGACATTCATGGAAGAGGAACCTACAAGCTGGAGACTATGGGTGGTTTTGAAGTCCCGAGAACTTGGCATACGAAAACCTGAAGATTTGCTATGTGTAAGATGGTTGAGCACGATTCTCACTTGTCAAGATGACGAGTAGGTTGAAAAGCACCTTGAAGCTTTGCTTGCTTAGGATTACATGTTTTAATTTTATTCTTTAAAAGTTTGAGAGTTGTTAAGACTTGTGTAAGGGTGGATCCCTACAGTTTATAAGATTTAGAAAGTTCAAAATATGTTTAAAATCCCTGTGGCTTGGCAAGTGAACTAAGTGTATAAGATAAAAGCATGAAGTTCGATAAAGAAAACTAGTTCAAATAAATAATACAAAGTCTGATAAAGATAGTTTCAGAAATAAAATAAAATAATAAGCCATGCAGGGCTAGAAAAGCTCTAAGGGGCAGAGGTGTCCTCGGCATCCATATCATCATCCCCACCACTCTCGCTGGATGTCTCAGCGGTCCCGGAGGAGGAAGAGCTATCATCTGCAGAAGGCCTAGAAGATGACTCGGGAGGAGGAAGAAGCGGGTCTTGAGGAGTATGATCCGAGACAACTATTCAAGTACGAAACCTCTGCAGTAAAGCCTCGTCATCGGGGCAGACATAGTCCCCGGGTTGATATTAGGACAAGCCTCGTTCACGGTCCCAAGGGCCGTATCCCAGCCGGTCCTGAAAAACCTGGGGAACACCAAGTCATCCCTCACCCTCAAAGACTGGGTGAACTCATCTGAGTTCAAGTAGTTATCAATCGCCTTGTCTTTCTCAGCCCTTAGCACCATCAGCTCAACTGGTGTCCATTCTGTCTTCTCCTTCAGTTGATAATGTTCAGCAACAGTAGGAGTTGCAGGCACCAGTTTTGTTGGCATGAATGGTCCATCATTGATTATGTCTAGATAATCTAGATCTGTAGCTTCCAGGTACATGAGCATCTTCACCTTCCATGTTGGATATTCAGTCTTTTTCAGAATAGGAATTTTAATGCTTTCATACTTGTTCAGAGATATATTTAGATCATTTCTGATTGTGAATTTATCAGTGTGCTCTGATACCAATTGTTGCCCAGTAAAGATACAATTGTTTAAGGGGGTGGATACAATTGTATAAATATTTTGAACAAGTAATAAAATATAACAGCTTTTTATATATCTGATAAAAACTGTTACAAAATCCTCTCAAGAAATACTGATGTTCTTGAGAGCTGCTAGGTCGAATGATCCTCGAGTGTGATACACTAAGTGATGACCTAAACTGTGTTTATATACTATACAGCTACAACAGATTAATCTAAGATATGCATTATCAAAAACTAACTGAAACTGATTTATATCTTAAACTAAACAGATAAAGTCCTATAACTCAGACGTAACAGATATCTGCTCCACATTATAAGGAACAGTACAAATCCTCTAATGCTGACTGTTTTCAAATACTGATGTCATATAAATGCTGATGACATACCAAATCCTGACGGTACATCAGATCCTGACGACATCCGAACAGCCAGATCATGAGCTTCTTCTGATCATTAAAAATTTAATATGTAACAGGTAGAACTTTTTAAGCCTGAGTCCAAGCCAGGTGTTGGGAATCTCGGATTCATCCATATTCATTAGCTTATAAGTCTCTGGTCTTAAAACTTCTTTCACCTTGTATGGCCCCTCCCACTTAGGCATCAACTTGCCAGTATTGGTAGGATTCGAAGCCTTTGTGTCTCGGAGTACTAGGTCTCCAACTTAAAAGTTTTTGACCCCGAAACTCTTGCTAAAGTGCAACTTTTTCTTCTCCTTGTATTTTTCCATACTTGCTATAACTTGGTCCCGGACTTTATCAATATGTTCCATGTTTGTCTTGAGCCCCTCCTATTTCATCAAACTTCATTGCTCGGTGAGAAGGGGATCCTACTTCGAGGGCAGCATTGCTTCTGTTCCATAAGATATCTTGAAAGGAGTTTCTCATGTGCTTATTTGGGGACTGGTCCTATAGGCCCGTAGTACGTTAGGCAACTCTTCTAGCTATTTGTTATTTCTTTCTCTAAGTCTCTTCTCGATGCCCGGAGGAGGATTCTGTTTGTGACTTCTACTTATCCATTCTCCTGAGGGTATGCTACTGATGACTTTTTGTGTTTGATTCCCCTATCTTGGAGATAGGATTCAAATTCTGACCCGAAGAACTGTGTCCATTGTCTGATACCAGGACCCTCGGGATCCCAAACCTCATCAAAATATTATCCACAAATTTTTTACAGTCTTGCTGGTTGATGGTCCCCATTGCCTTCGCTTCTACCCATTTAGTCATGTAATCGATGGAAACTAAAAGATATCTCAGGTCTCCTTTGGCCCGAGGAAAAAGTCCCATTATATATATCCTCCAAATAGTGAAGGGGATTGGAGATAAGACTGAGGAGGGTAGGACTGGGCTGAGCCGGGACATGTTGTTGAATAGTTGGCATTATTTGCATTTTTCACGAATTCAATAGCATCTTGGTAAATGGTGGGCCAGTAATAACCTTGCCTTATGATTTTGTAAGCCAGGGCCTTCGCGAACATATGGTCTCTGCATATTCCCTCATGAACTCCCATTAACCAATAATTAGCCTCCACTGGGCCAACATATTTTAGTATTAAGGGGGGAGAAGGTCCTGCGATAGAGTAGTCTTTCTTCATGAAAGAACTTAGCTACCTTATCTTTTAATCTTTGAGCTTTTCCTTTGTCTTATGGAAGCTCTCCCTTTTCCTAGTAACTGATAAAATGAGTCATCCAGTTTGGAGCATTGTATATCTCAGATACTTCTTTAGTGTCTATAGTTGGATTTTATAATTCTTTGAAATAAACCGAGAAGTTCAGGTCTGATGAGTTCTGGACCAGTTTGGACAGGGCGTCAGCCTCTGCATTCTCTTCTCGATAGATTTGTAGGACTTGGTGTCAGGGTATCGATGTAAGGTAGCTCTGAACCAAAGATTGGTACTTGAATAATATGGGATCTTTTGCTATGTATTCTCCATTTGTTTGCTTGACTAAGATCTGTGAGTGACTATAGATGTTTAGGTCCTACACTGCAACAAGGGTTTCATACTCTACTTGGTTGTTTCTTACTGGGAAACCGAATGATATAAAAGTTTGGATCATGAAGCCATCATGGTTTTTCAGGATGAGTCCAACTCCTAACCTTTCATCTGTTGAAGATCCATCGACCTTCAGAGTCCAGGCTCCCGGGTTAAGAATTTGGTTGCTTTTTTGGTCAATGTTCATATGTGCTGGCTCAGCTTCTGGAAAGTTGCATTCAATGATGAAGTCAGCAAGTGCCTGAACTTGGATAGCAGTCCTGGGAATGAATTTTTGGTTGAATTAACTTAGCGCCACTGCCCAATTCACAAGCCTTCCCGAGACATTTGGTTTATGTATTATCTTCCTCAAGGGCTGATTAGTGACGACCTGGATCTCCCTTCCTTGAAAGTAATGTCTCAGCTTTCTTGATGTCATAACCAAGGCAAAGGCAAGTTTTTCCAAACTTGGGTGTCCGGTATCTGCATCTTTTAGTACTTGGTTTACATAATATACTGGTTTTTGTTATTCATTTTCCTCCTGAATTAGTGTTGCTCCTACTGCCAGGGTCCCGGCTGACAAGTAGAGGTATAAAGGTTCTCCGAGTTGGGCTTTAGTTAGAATTGGTGGTTGTGAGAGGTACCCCTTGATTTCTTTAAATGCTTTTTGGAAGTATGGGATCCAATTTATTTTTTTCTTGTTGTTGGATCCTTTCAATAAATCAAAGAAAGGTAAGCATCTTTCTGCTAGCTTTGATACAAACCTCCTGATTGCTGCTAGTGATCCGGCTAGCTTTTGCACATCCTCTCTGTGGCAGAATTCCTTCTCTTTTGCTTAACCGGTTTCCTTTTCGGGTTCACATTCAAGCTGTGCAATGCTATGGATTCTTGTTGCCCGGGCATATCTTTCATGCTCCAGGAAAATACATCAGCATACTCTCGGAGCAATGATATCAATTCTTCCTAAAAAACTATTTCGAGCCTGGATCCTATCTTCACCTTCTTGGAATGATTTCTTTCATCAATCATGATCATTTCTGTTTCTACTGCAGGCTCCACCTTTGATTGGTCTTGGGTGGATACCATCTATTATATTCTGGCTTCAGCATTCTTTTTCATGTAGACTTGAACCTATGTTGATGCCCTTTCTTGGTTGCTTTCCTTTGGTTGATATGTTTTAAAGTTGGTTGCTTGCATAGTAGGATCTCCCTGGTTCAAAACCGGGTCTACTTCGATCACTATCATGACTTGGTTGCTTTTTGGTCTTTTTGATCCTGACTTAGTTGCTTTTGGATCCGGGTTGGATTCAATAACTTGAACTTCTTTTCCCAATCCTTCCCTTGAGCGGGGGTGATGTTTTCTATTGCTTTGCTATTTTCGAACGACTGTGGCCTTCCTTTTATTGTCTTGGTGAGTTTCTGCCATGACCAGGGTTTGACTATAGCACCTTTCTGCGCCTTCATAATTTCCTTTGACTTCTTCGACTCCAGTCGGGATTGGGAACTTGATTTTCAAGTGAGAGCACTATTCCATAAGTGGGTTACTGTAATGCAAGTGTTACGTGTTACATTAGCTAAGAAATATTTGTCATATTGTAACACCTCTTAATTACTATTATAATAGCTATAAAACTTGTGTTGCATGAAAATAATGGTGTTGCACAACATGTAACACAAGCACCTGGTGTTACATTAGTTACTTTTTTAATTTTTAAAAATATTAAAGTAAAAATATTATTATAAATTAGTACTAAATTTATATTCTCATTTAGTAGTGAACGAAGAATGTAATATAAAATATCATAAAAATTATAAAATATATTGTATATGAATATAAAACTTTTTTCAGATAATTATTTATTAAATAATAATTTGTTAATTAAAATGAAAAATCTGCATAGAAAAAGTATATAGTTTATACAAGTTTTAGTATGTGAAATGTTGGGCGGCCTTTTCCCGGTTTAATAAAAATGGTTTCCCCCAACAAATATTTTGCCCAAATTTTACCTCATTTTCTAAAGTCCCTCTCTTTTGTAGATTATCTCACTCATCATTTTCTCCTTCACTTACCCTCGTCTATCTCACATTCTCTCAAAATACATAATACACACATATTAGTTTTCTCTTTCTTAGTTCTCCAATTTCAAATACACGCACATCCTCTCAAATTTAGAATGTTGTGGTTACTGATAGCTGTCATTATTAAAGGGTTTTTAGCACATAAACGCAGCGAAAATGTAAATTTAATCTTAAAAAAAACGAAACCCTCCGCAGGATCCATGCGAAAAATAATATTTAATTCGTAGTTCAGTATGTTTACCTTAAGAAGCTTTACGTTAATGGAAAGATGGAGGTCTTTAATAGCGATCCAAGAACGATGAATAGAGATCCTTAGCAGCTGCTCCTCAAGTGTGAAGCACTCCACCGGTATCCACCAAGAAAACGATGTAATGAAGGAGGAGGAGATGGAGAGAATTAGGGTTTTATAAATCTTTTTGGTTGAGGCAAAAATAGGGTTTATAATAGTATATTTATAGACAAAATTTTCAGCTGAAAATTTTCCCATAAAATATTATTATTAACCATTTATTATTCTCACTAATAATTAAAACACCTTTTAATTATTAATCCTTTTTCTAAACTCTTTAGAAATAATTCTCTCACTTGATTTAATTTCCAAAAATTAAATTCTTAATTAATAATATTAAGAACCTTTTCTTAATTAATTTATAATCAATTAAATCTCATTTAATCAATTATTAAATTTGCCAATTAATTATTTATTTCATAAATAAATAATTATCAGTCATTATTAATTAATTCCTCCACCATTAAATCATTCTCTTTTATGGTGTGACCCTGTAGGTTCAATATTAAGCCGGTAGTAGAAATAAATAATAATAAAACTATTTTATCATTATTTATATAAATTCTCTAATTCATTAAATATGATTAATTAATTAATCATATTTATTCTACATCGTGTGGGATACTTCTCAGCATATCGCGACTATCCGGATAATACGAATTCACTGCTTAGAATACCAAGAACCTATTCAGTGAGTAGTTACCGTACAATTAATTCCTTCTACCCTGCAATGTCACGATTAAATACAAGGCATGGAACTTGTGTTAAGCCTATCTTATTTAATCATTTGCTTTCCCATTCACTATGTTTAGTTCTATTTAATGTAAATTAGAAACTCCTTTTTAATTTCATTCACTCTGGCCAGAGATTCCTAAACTAACATAAGTGGATCAGCATTGAACATTCTCTTCCTATACTGGAAGGGGTAGATTCTTTATTGATCATACACTATCTTCGTGTACAAATTCCTATACCCAATAGAGCCCTTATAATTGTCCCTTGAGACTAAGAACTAAACCAAAGCATAGTTCAGTGTATACAAGATGACTATGATGATCTCAAGTCTAAGGATACTTGTACAACTATCACTATGTGAACAACTGCTGACACGTGAGTGAACTCCATCAGTTGTTCAGCTGTGTGAGTCATGTTCAGTGAACTTATTCTATAATAAGCACCTACATACTAGCTATAGTGTCACCACACAAATGTCTATGAGAACAGACATCCTTCATAATAAAGCAAGCATAGTATGTACCGATCTTTACGGATTATTAATTACCAGTTAGTAATCATACGACCAGGAACTATTTAAGTTTAGAGTTATCATCTTTTAGGTCTCATTATTATGATCTCATCACAATCCATAAAAAGCTTTACTTTAAACTGTGGTATATCTTATTTAAACATTTAAATAGATAGAGCCCGTAATAAAAACAAAACAAGCCTTTTATTAATATCAATGAAATCAAAACAGATTACATAAAAGTTATTCCTAAATCCTCATACATGATTGGACTTAGGACATATCTCTTTCAATCTCTCACTTGTACTAAAGCCAATCACTCTGGTATCTAATACCCATCTTGTCTTTATGACGATCAAAGTGACTCTGAGAAAGTGGCTTTGTGAGTGGGTCTGCTACGTTGTTATGTGTGTCAACTCTCTCGACGTTGACATCTCCTCTTTCAACAATCTGAATTGCACCACCATTAAGAGTAAACACGTACCCTGACATGGATTTGCTATCACTTTCTGATTGAAAACTAGGATCAGTATAACCCTCTATTTCAACTTAGATTCACCACCAAAAACAAGAAAAATGTCCTGAGTCCTTCGCAAGTACTTAAGGATGTTTTTCACTGCTTTCCAGTGGTCTTCACCTGGATTGGACTGATATCTGCTCGTCACACTAATTGAATAAGCAACATCAGGCCTTGTACACAACATCACGTACATGATAGATCCTATTGCTGAAGCATAAGGAATCTTACTCATATGCTCTCTTTCATCAGGTGTCTTAGGAGACATTTTTTCGGAAAGGGACACTCCATGGCTCATCGGTATGAGACCTCTTTTGGAGTTTTCCATGCTAAACCTTTTAAGCACTTTCTGGATGTATGTACCCTGGGTAAGACCTATCATTCTTCTAGATCTATCTCTATAGATCTTCATACCGAGAATGTAGGATGCTTCTCCCAAGTCCTTCATGGTGAAGTTCTTTGATAGTCATACTTTGACTGATTGTAGCATCGGTGTATCATTTCCTAAAAGAAGTATGTCATCCACATACAATACAAGAAATGTTACCACACTCCCACTAACCTTCTTGTAGACACATGGTTCATCTATGTTTTTCGATAAAACCAAACTCTTTGATTGTCTCATCAAAATGGATGTTCCATCTACGAGAAGCTTGCCTTAAACCATATATGGTTCACAGCAGCTTACACACTAGGTGTTCATTTCCCTTGGAAAGAAAACCCTCTGGATGTATCATATACACTTCCTCCTCAAGTTCCCCATTGAGGAAGGCCGTTTTCACGTCCATTTGCCAGATCTCATAGTCGTAGTAAGCAGCAATCGCAAGCAAAATCCGAATTGATTTTAACAGGGCTATAGGCAAAAAAGTTTCATCAAAGTCAATCCCTTGCCTTTGTTTGAATCCTTTTGCCATGAGCCTGGCCTTATAGGTCTCCACCTGGCCATCTGCTCCAATCTTTCTTTTGTATACCCACTTGCACCCAATAGGATTAACACCTTCAGGCGCCTCAACCAGAGTTCATACTTGGTTGGTATACATAGATTACATTTCGGATTTCATGGCACTATGCCATTTCTCTGAGTCAACACTACTCATAGCCTCATTATAGGTCACAGGGTTGTCATCATCAATGATTGACAACTCATTGTCATTCTCAATGACAAGGCCATAATACCTCTCAGGTTGGCGAGACACTCTCCCTGTCCTACGAATGGGCTGTTCCACAGAAGGTTGTTTAGTCTGAACAGGTGTTTCCACTTGATCCGTAGTAGTTTGTGCTTCTTGAACTTCATCGAGTTCAATTTTGCTCCCACTGTTTCCTTCAAGGATAAACTCCTTTTCCAAGAAGGTAGCATGTCTGGAGACAAACACCCGATGATCGGTGTAAAAGTAATACCCCAAAGTCTCTTTAGGATATCCCACAAAATTACATTTTACGGATCGAGATTCCAGCTTATCTGGGTCAACTTTCTTGACATAAGCTGGACATCCCCAAATCTTAACGTGTTTAAGACTCGGTTTCCTTTCTTTCCATATCTCATATGGTGTTTGAGGAACAGATTTAGAAGGCACCTTATTCAGTAAATATGCTGAGGTTTCCAATGCATAACCCCATAGAAATACTTGAAGATTCGCATAGCTCATCATGGACCGAACCATGTCTAACAAAGTTCGATTTCTCCTTTCATATACCCCATTTAACTATGGAGTATATAGAGGAGTCCACTGGGAGACTATACCATTTTCTTTGAGATAATCTAGAAACTCTCCATTCAAGTATTCA
The DNA here is from genome assembly GCF_009905375.1 of Apium graveolens. Classification (NCBI taxonomy): domain Eukaryota; kingdom Viridiplantae; phylum Streptophyta; class Magnoliopsida; order Apiales; family Apiaceae; genus Apium; species Apium graveolens. The sequence goes on along the minus strand of NC_133657.1, from coordinate 19,324,192 downwards.
CCACCTCGATCTGATCGAAGAGTTATAATACTGTGTTTGGTTTATTTCTCCACTTCATGTTTATATTCTTTGAACTTTTCAAAGGCTTCAGACTTGTGTTTCATCAAATACACATATTCGAATCTAGATCTATCATCTATGAAAGTAATGAAGTACGAAAATCCACCCATGGCTTGCGTAGACATTGGTCCACATACATCTGTGTGTACCAATCCAAGCAAATCTGCAGCCCTCTCTCCATGTCCACTAAATGGAGATTTGGTCATTTTACCCAATAGAGAAGACTCGCATGTAGGATATGATTCAAAATCAAAGGGGTCAAGTAACCCTTCCTTATACAATGTCCGCAGTCTATTTTCACTAATATGACCTAGCCTACAGTGCCATAAATAGGTCAGATTTTCATCATCTCATTTTCTTTTATTAGTTTGTTCAATCTGAAGTAAATCATGCTCTACGTCACATACATACAGACCATTATTTAAAATACCATGTCCAAAAAGAACATTATCTCTAAGGATAGAACATTCATTATTCTTAATAATAAATGAAAAACCATCCACATCCAACATAGGAATAGAAATAATATTCCTCACAATAGAGGGAACGTAATAACAATTATTCAAAATAATAGTCTTGCCCGTAGGCATATGTAAACTAAACAATCCTACAGATATGGCCGCAACCCTTGCTCCATTGCCCATACGTAGAATCACCTCATCTTTTTCAAAAGTCCTACTTCCCTTTAGTCCTTGCAACGAATTGCAAATATGAGAACCACAGGCGGTATCTAATATCCAAGTAGAAATTTGACCTAGTGACATATTAACTTTGATCATGAACATGCCTGAATCAGAAGCGGTAGTCTTACTACCCTTCTTCTTCTTCAATTATGCAAGGTAAACCTTGCAGTTCCTCTTCCAGTGCCCCAACTTGTTACAGTGAAAACAAACAGCTAAATTAGGACCAGTCAACTTGTGAGCATCTAGTATGCTCCGGAATAATAGTGCAGAAGACATGACGAATATAGTAAATCTGTAAATGATAAACACATAACAACACTTAGCAAATATTCAATTTCATTTCAAAACACTATATGAATCGGGTCTTTATTCATAAGTGTCTCCCACTAGTTTATCTAATTTTTTCAACCCCCTAAGTGAAAATTAAGCATTCATAATGCTAGTGGGAATAGGGATCCTACATTCCATCACACAACCTCGGTTGTGGCACGAAACGTCATATGATGTTCAATAGGCAGACAACTCTTGTCAATTACATCTTATGTTATTCCCTAATTTAAGTTTAGCCTCTTGAATAATTGAGTCACGGCTGTGGCACGACAAACTCTATATTCTAAGTCAAGTCTAACCCAACATTTCATACAATTGAATCAGTCTCCAACGGCCCACGGCTGTAGCACGTACCGACCTTTAGATTCTAATTCAATGTACACATCTCTATGTAATAGACAAGTATTTCTTATTTCGAAATCAAAGCCCTCGACTGTAGCACGAAACGACAATAATTTAAAAATAAGAACCCCTTTCTACCATGTTGGAAGGCTATGACCGACACAAGCCCGTTGTGTCATTGGCCAATTACTACTTGATATTATTTAATTTTAGATTGATTATATTACGTTACAATCATAATCATATTATAAAGAGATTTTTCCTTTTAAATTAAATATTTCAAATCAATAATCGATAATCAGATGATTCCCAGATCGGGTGGAGCATTGTCAAGAGGCGTCACTTAATAACCCTTTCTTACAGAAAGAAATCTGTTGTTGACAGAATCATCCTTTCTCTCAATATTGAAAATTCATATTCAATTACGTGTTTCATAAACACAAGAATCTCATGATCATATTCATAATATTTATTGTTAAGGCAAGAAACGATTCCTATTCTAAATTTTCTAGAGCACGCCTTATATTGATTTAAGTTCACCTAAATCTATCATCGCATGGTAAACATAGGCATATATCTCATATATAAAATTAAATAAACAAGTAAATGTAAAGTGCAATAAAGTAAATGTGTTTGGTTATGGCCCCATCCTATGTGATCTTTATCAAGCTCATGATAAAGATCAAGGTCAATCTAATATGATGATGAAAATAAATACAACTACTTATTACATAAGTCTTCTTCTTTGTTTAGACTTCTTGTATGCCTCGTCTTCTTCTTTGTATCACCTCCATTGAATAGCCTTCTTGAGTCTTCAATTACATTACATGATTGAAAGTAAAACTAATCTAATGAACTTACAAGAATAACTCGAGTTACATTCGAGATTTTTGATTACAAAGATTGATGACATGCAAGTCGTATTTAAAACCAAAACCAAAACCATTACACTAAGGTCGAAAGGCCATAACCATCCACCATGCTCATATAACACATAAAAGCATGTTAAAACACATAATCTGATCTTAACATATCATATTATCCATGATCTAATCATAAAAAGAAAATATGACAAAAATCAGAAAAATCAGAATCAAATCAAAAAAACAAGAATCACTGTTTACGGCAGTAAACGACATCAAACGCCTTACAGACGAGTCGTTAATAGCTTTAGCTATCAGTTTTGTTCAGACGCTCGTTTACCTATGGAATAGGGTATTCGTTTGCGTAAATAGGACACCAGACCCAGATTTCAGCAAATCTGCAGCAGCCAATTCAGAATCTGTATCTAATATGATTCTCATAATTAGAACAAACATAAATCATGTATATATCAGTATATATACAGATTACATAATCATCTTATGATTATACAACTCACATGAATATCATATATTCAAAACCATACATATATAAGCATATTATATCAACATCAAATCATGGCGAATCACGTACATGCTCATATATCGAAAACAGTTAAACACATAAACAAATTAAAAACTTTTCGCAAGTAACTCTGATACCATTGAAGGGTTTTTAGCACATAAACGCAGCAAAAACGTAAATTTAATCTTAAAAAAAATGAAACCCTCCGCAGGATCCATGCGAAAAATAATATTTAATTCGTAGTTCAGTATGTTTACCTTAAGAAGCTTTACGTTAATGGAAAGATGGATGTCTTTAATAGCGATCCAAGAACGATGAACGGAGATCCTTAGCAGCTGCTCCTCAAGTGTGAAGCACTCCACCGGTATCCACCAAGAAAACGATGTAATGAAGGAGGAGGAGATGTAGAGAATTAGGGTTTTGTAAATATTTTTGCTTGAGGCAAAAATAGGGTTTATAATAGTATATTTATAGGCAAAATTTTCAGCTAAAAATTTTCCCATAAAATATTATTATTATTAACCCTTTATTATTCTCACTAATAATTAAAACACCTTTTAATTATTAATCCTTTTTCTAAACTCTTTAGAAATAATTCTCTCACTTGATTTAATTTCCAAAAATTAAATTCTTAATTAATAATATTAAGAACCTTTTCTTAATTAATTTATAATCAATTAAATCTCATTTAATCAATTATTAAATTTGCCAATTAATTATTTATTTCATAAATAAATAATTATCAGCCATTATTAATTAATTCCTTCACCATTAAATCATTTTCTTTTATGGTGTGACCCTGTAGGTTCAATATTAAGTCGGTAGTAGAAATAAATAATAATAAAACTATTTTATCATTATTTATATAAATTCTCTAATTCATTAAAAATGATTAATTAATTAATCATATTTATTCTACATCGTGAGGGATACTTCTCAGCATATCGCGACTATCCGGATAATACGAATTCACTGCTTAGAATACCAAGAACCTATTCAGTGAGTAGTTACCGTACAATTAATTCCTTCTACCCTACAATGTCACGATTAAATACAAGGCATGGAACTTGTGTCAAGCCAATCTTATTTAATCACTTGCTTTCCCATTCACTATGCTTAGTTCTATTTAATGTAAATTAGAAACTCCTTTCTAATTTCATTCACTCTGGCCAGAGATTCCTGAACTAACATAAGTGGATCAGCATTGAACATTTTCTTCCTACACTGGAAGGGGTAGATCCTTTATTGATCATACACTATCTTCGTGTACAAATTCCTATACCCAGTAGAGCCCTTATAATTGTCCCTTGAGACTAAGAACTAAACCAAAGCATAGTTCAGTGTACACAAGATGACTATGATGATCTCAAGTCTAAGAATACTTGTACAACTATCACTATGTGAACAACTGCTGACACGTGAGTGAACTCCATCAGTTGTTCAGCTGTGTGAGTCATGTTCAGTGAACTTATTCTATAATAAGCACCTACATACTAGCTATAATGTCGCCACACAAATGTCTATGAGAACAGACATCCTTCATAATGAAGTAAGCATAGTATGTACTGATCTTTGCGGATTATTAATTACCAGTTAGTAATCCTACGACCAGGAACTATTTAAGTTTAGAGTTATCATCTTTAGGTCTCATTATTATGATCTCATCACAATCCATAAAAAGCTTTACTCTAAACTGTGGTATATCTTATTTAAACATTTAAATAGATAGAGCCCACAATAAAAACAAAATAAGCCTTTTATTAATATCAATGAAATCAAAACAGATTACATAAAAGTTATTCCTAAATCCTCATACATGATTGGACTTAGGACATATCTCTTTCAATTATCACGTGCCCAAGTTCATGCCCAAGTGCCCCTCCTTGGTGGGCAACCTCTACTTATAACGCTATCATGGAAAGAATAGGGATCATTGTGTCTAAGGTCGTGCCTTCAACCTACCACATAATACTGAAGTTCCCGACTAGGAACGGTGTCGCTGAGGAAAAGGAGATCAGAAAATGGCTCACAATTGCTATGTTGTAACATTTAGACTCGATGGATCCGGGGGGCAGGTTCTCCCCATAGAAGACATATATGTCCGTGAGAATGAAGAACTTCGGGGGAAGCCAGCAGAGAACCTAGTCCCAATTTCCCTAGACTCCTTAGACCCATAGAAGGTCATATACATTGGAGCATCTTTGAACAAGCCCCCGAAGGGCTAATTGATAGCTTTCTTACATGAGAGCAGTGATATGTTTGCTTGGACGGCAGCTGATATGCCTGAAATTGACACCAACCTTATAACTCATAAGTTGAACATTGATCCAACTCGGAAGGCCGTGAAGAAGAAGAAGAAGAGAATTTATGCCACTGACAGGATGGAAGCCATTAAACAGGAGGTCGAGAAGCTCCTAGAAGATGGATTTATAGAGGAAGTGCAATTTCCTGAGTGGTTGGATAACCCCGTAATGGTCAAGAAAGCTAACGAAAAGTGGAGGATGTGCATGGACTTCACCGATCTAAACAATACATGCCCAAATGACTGATATCCCCTACATAGGATTGATACCATGATCGATGCCATCACTGGACATGAGATGATGAGTTTAATGGATGGCTTCAGCGGTTACAATCAGATCAAAATGCACAAAGATGACACCCACAAGGTATCTTTCATAACTAACTTTGGTGTCTCTTGTTATCTTGTTATGGCTTTTGGACTTAAGAATACAAGAGCTACCTACTAGAGATTGGTAAAAAAGATATTTGTCTATATAATTGAAAAGACCATGGAGGTCTATGTTGATGACATGTAAGTCAAAAGTCTAGTCAAGGCCGATCATATTAATCACCTCAGGGAGGCATTCAAAGTGCTGAAACACCACAAGTTAATGTTAAACCCTGCCAAGTGCGCCTTTGCTTTTACGTCTGGAAAAGTTTTGGGACACATGGTCTCGAAAAGAGGAATCAAGGACAACCCTGATAAGATCAAATCCATCCTAGATATGGAGCCACCATCCATCAAGGATGTTCAGAAGCTGAACGGAAGAATTGCAGCTCTGGGAAGGTTTATCTCCAAGTCTAGAGACAAATGTCTGCCCTTTTTCAAAACCCTTAAAAAGGTGAAGAACTTTGAGTGGACAGTTGAGAGCCAAGAGGCCTTCGAGCAGCTAAATAAGTACATGACTAAGGCCCCGTTGTTGGCCAAACCTAGTCCGGAGGACGTCCTTTACTTATACCTCGCGGTCTCTGAACAAGCCATGAGTTCCGTCCTGGTAAAAAAAAAGAGAAGCTCCAAAAGCCCGTCTACTATGTGAGTAAAGTGCTCAACAAAGCGGAGTTGAACTACTCCACCACCGAGAATTTTGCACTTTCCCTCATCACAACCTCGAAGAAGTTAATACCATACTTACAGGCCCTCAAAATCAAAGTTGTGACAGACCAATCTTTGAGGAACATTCTTCACAGCACGAAGGCAAGTGGCAGACTCATAAAATGGGTAATTGAGTTATGTGAATTTGACATCAAATATAAGCCTCGAACATCCATCAAGGCTCAGGCCTTAGCAGACTTCGTGGTCGAATGCACCATTGTTGACCAAAAAGTTGGGGGGAAAAAGAGAATAACCATGGAAGGAGAAGAGAAAGAGAAAGATAAATATTTGGCTCTGAAAGAGTATTGGGTTCTCCATTTTGACGGAGCGTTAAAAATAAAATGTTGTGGTGTAGGCCTAGTCTTACAGAGCCCCGAAGGATTCATGATTGATTATGCTTTGAAGTTGGACTTCCCAACTACAAACAATGAAGTAGAATATAAAGCTTTGATAGCCGGCTTAGGCTTGGATAGAGCCGTGAGGGCCAATAACCTTAAAGTTTATGAAATTCAAGACTTGTGGTTGCTCAAGTCAATGGAGAGTTTGAGGCAAAGGATAATACAATGGCCAAGTACCTGAGAGTCATGAAGCGGATACTGACTCGGTTTGATGCACGACATGCTGAACATGTTCTGAGAGAGGAGAACGCTATGGCCGATGCTTTATCTAATTTCGCCTCGTCTAAAATTGAGAACTATCCGAGGAGTATCTACTTCCAGGTACTGAAGACCTCTACTATACATATTATAAAGGTGATAGCACCAATTAGTATGGCGAGCTGCTAGATTAATCCAATCAAGACTCATCTTAAGACTGGATGGCTCCCCGACAATCCCCAAGAGGCACACAAATTATCGGTGAGAGCATTGAGATATTCGTTGATCGAATGCCTTCTATATAAAAGGTCTTTTGTTATTCCATACTTGAAATGCTTAAGACCTCTCGAAGCAGAGGAGGTGCTTAAGGAAGCCCATGAAGAGATATGTGGAAAGCACTTGGGGGCAGGTCCCTTGCTCACAAGTAACTCGATTAGGCTTGTACTGGCCAAAAATGTTAGCCGTGCAAAGGCTTATGTGAATAAATGTGACAGATGTCAGAGGCATGCTCCGATAGTACGACAGCCCCCAGAGAGGCTTTCATTGATCAGCACACTCATCCCTTTTGTAATGTGGGAATGGATATAATTGGCCCATTTCCTGTGGCATCGAAACAGAGGAAGTTCATTGTGATAGCCATATATTATTTCAAAAAGTAGATTGAGGCTAAGACACTAGCCAAGATAACCACCAAACAAATTACCCAATTATTCTAGGAGAATGTGTTATGCCAATTTAGTATCCCACACATCCTTATTACGGATAATGGGCGACAATTTGATAATGCATAGTTCAAGGAGTATGGGAAAGCAGAATTTGCTAACCGAATTATCCTTGATGGACTAAAGAAAAGGGTCGAACGCTCAAGGAACACTTAGGTGGACGAGCTTCTGCCTATACTATGAGCATACCGAACCACCTGCAAAGTCACAACTAAGGCATGAAGGTCGCTCTCGATCTCATCGACGAGGTCGGAGATGAATCCAATGCCCACAATATAAAGCATCAATGAAGAGCCTCCCTCTATTATAATAGAAGGGTTAAGGAAAAGTTCTTTCAGCAAGGAGATCTGGTCTTAAGTAAGATTGAGGCGTCAAAAGTTGGGGAGAGAGGAAAGATATCCCCTAACTAGGAAGGGCATCATAAGGTGACCTTGAACGGTGATGAAATGCCCCACACTTGGCATGCATCAAACCTGAAGGTTTATTATGTTTAGGACATTCATAACATGTTTCTAGTACTTAGTAGTAGATATATAAATAAGGTCAATGAAACCATCTTATGTAAGGGTTGAACCTTTTTTCAAAGACATTATCTATTGATGCAAGTTTATTTCTTTCATCTTATCTACCAATTTATTTAAGTATGAGCATCTAAAGAATGCAAGTCCTGAAGGACCAAATGCCGAAAATAAAAGACAAGTATGAAATCAAACCAATGACATATAGATAAAGATCTCGAAGGATCACAAATCGGCCACAAGGGACTGTTAGGTTACATACCATAAGAGTTCAAATAAACAAAGTTCTGTATAAAAAGCCATATGTGGCATCTAAAGCCATGCAAGGCTATCACAGTCAATCATCTGAGGAATCCTCCTCCTCCTAGTTCCCTGCTCCATGAGCGACCTCATCTTCTTCCTCGTCCTCTTCTTCTTCACCATCTTCATCTAAACAAGCCTCGAAGAAAGAGCTACTACTCCCTGGAACCAGCTTCCGGATCTTCCCATAAAGACCCGCCTTGGAGCTAAAGCTTCCTGAAGGAGTTTTGTTCTTAGACCCAGAACCCCCGCGACTCAAAATGGATAAATACTACTGGAGAATAGTGTCGGGTGCGGACCCGGAGGCCTATCCGGATGGATCAATCATAGAAGCTTCCCAGGAGAATGTGAAAAGGCTCGGGTCAACCACGTCTGTATACAGGCTACGGACGTCCTTGACGCCCCTTTGCCATAAATTTCCATGTTCACAGGGTACATTAGATTGTCATGGTCATCCATCATCTGGAAAAACTCTTTGGATTCATGATACACATTCACGAGTTTTATCCACTCCATCTTCCTCCTTTAATCTCCTTGGAGTGCTTCTTCTCGAAGAGAGCGGCCTTGTCCTCCGATTGATGTGCCTTAGACTCCCATTCCTCTGAAGAGATCTTCATCTTGTTCATGGAGACTTGCAGTGCTGCATAGTCACTCCTCATCTTGATGCATTGTGTAGAAGATGCAACAAAGTAGACATTGGCATGAAAAAGAAAACAAAAAGAAAGGTATCACCCGATGAGACGTGAACAAGGTCCGGTGGAGTGATGCAATATGTGGACCATTCTAGGGAAAGGATCGGACTCCTGAACATCGAGTCATTAGTGGATATGCCCCACGAAGGTTTAAAGGGATTTTCACATTTCCATCTGAATCCTTGACCCTTTTCTTTCCGGAGCCAGAGGCCTCAAGGAGTGCCGGGACTTTTGGAATACATTTAGCCTGCTTGGAAGTTTCCCTAACCATCCTTCCCATGGCCATGTCACTCTTGTCGGTCAGTGCATCCAGGGCCTCAGCAGCTGAAATAAAATAAAGGAAAGATAGATATAAGAATAAACTTGACCAAGTTTGAGATAGAATAAAAAATGAATATCCTATTTAGAAAGGCTGTTAATGCCGACCTTCATGAGATTTTTCTCCGTAACAAATTTTTAATAAGGGGTTTGTCCATCATCTTTGATAAGACGGTCACAAGTATAGAGATCGGCTTCTGTGAGGTAAAGAATATAGTGAGCACTATCTACGGGACATGTGACATCACGTCTGAAGTATACTGCCCAGTCACCTTCCTTCCACTCCAAGACCACAAACTTTTTATTCCACTGATGAATCGAGTCGTGACGAGAGTGAGTGTTCATAATATGAGAAACACGAGGCCTGTGTTGTAGTACCTAGCCGGGCCTGGAGGAAGGAGATGCCTTCAACATGAATATACTTCAAAATATCGAGACACTCAAAGGAATACCAAGATCATTGCACCTTACAATGAAACCAATGATGAAAGCTCACCCGTTGGGGTAAATCTGAAATGGATGAACCTGCAGCCAAGGAAGGAGTGTAGGAATGAATGGGTACAATGGGAACCTTAACCCGATTTCAGCGTTGTTTTGTACACATACAGTCTAGTGCTTCTTAGGTTGTAAGTCATCTCATTGGAATTGGCCTTGCAAACCTCGATATATTCGGGCCAAGGATAACTTGACCGAATCTCATCAACATCCTCTTCATCGAGCACGCTTCTATGCTTGAACGCATCGAAGTGCACGGTGCTCGGGTACTCATCGGCTCGCTTATCTAAATGCTTTTTAGTATATTAGAACAACGATTAAGAGAGTAGGGAGCAATAGAAGTTGTACCTTTCAGTGACCGAATTGTGGCTCGCTTGTGCATAGCCTCTTTAGCCGAGATGGAGGGCTTGTTGTAAGGACCTTGAGACATCCTAAAATACTTGGGAAGTTGAGAGCTTCTAAACTTGAGAAATTTTGAGAGAAGTTGGGAAATGAAGGTGTGAATGAAAATGAGCACTTTTCATCTTCTTTTATAGGAAAAAGGGCAACCTGCTACACAGGCCACAACTCTGTCTAATTCGCGCTAGCAGGTATCATTTGAAAAAAGACCGAAAAATGGCAGAAAAATGGTCAAGAACTGAGAAAAGGACATGATAAATGAATAAAGCGATGCAGAATGTCGCTTATAGTATCAATCCTCCAAGGAAAGCTTGATGAAGTCTAAACATAAGGCGTTAGTCCTAATTCGGTTATTAGTTATGATGATTAGTGAAAACTCTTAAATATTAGAGCAAATTTAAGCCCTTAATCCAACATCAATGGCCATCTATAGCCACGATTCAATTACGGGAACATTTTGAGAAACAAGTTTCGTGAAGAGTAGAATGTTCACGAGAACAACAGCAGAACGTTCATGAGAACAAGAGCACAACTTTCACTAGAATAAGATTGGAACGTCGACCAAAACAAGAATAGAATTTTCACCATAATAAGAGTAGAAAAATTGCCAAAACAAGCCTAGAATGTTCACGGAAATGAATACAAAAAAATTGGGGGAACATTCACCTCCCGGCCGACTAGGACCACCATGGAGGTGGCTCTATAGCCGACCAAGAGGAGGGGCCGAGTCCGACACATGGAGGCCTCTAGCTGACCAGAACCTCCACGGAGCATGGTTGGGAGCCTCTTGGAGGATTTTCAGTGACCCTCCTTGTTGGAAAATGTCTAAGTCCGAAATCAGGATTTGCTGGGATCAGAATCTGCACAAGTCATTCAGGATTTATCAAAGTGTCAGGATCTGCTTATTGGTCAGGATCTGCATGCATCAGGATATAGTCTGTCAGGATATGACTGCACTATAGGATAAGTCAAAATCTATTGATTGATATAGTCCAAGCATTGGAGGAGTTTATTATAGTCGGTTCCTGACTTACATGAATGCAGCTGTTAATTAAATATATATAGAAACTAGATAAATCATACTGTAACTTATCTTTTAATTGATAGAGATTAATTTAGTAGTTGTGTATTATATAAACTCTTGAGAATACTATTTCCTTGAGAGAGTTCTGTAACAATTTATCTGAGATTTAATAAAATGTTATTTGATCTATTATATTCTTATTTTACTTCTTGATAATCGATTAGTTTGATAATTGTATTCAACCCCTCTTAAACATTTATCATTCACTGTGTAACAAGTGGTATCAGAGCAGGCTAATTGATTGATAATTAGAAAAGATCAAGATATCTGGAAGTAAATATGAAAGCATGAAAATTCCAATCCTGAAGAAGACTGATTACTCCACATGGAGAGTCGAGATGTTAATGTTTTTGAAGCAATTGATGATGCTTATGTGGATATAATTCATAGTGGACCTCCTTATCGTCAAAAGGTTGTTCAAATGACAATCACAGTTCCTGAACACTGCATCATGAAAGAAAAATATGAGTGGTCAGATCCTGAGAAGGCTGCAATGCTTAAGGATGCTAAGGTCAGAAATATTCTTCACAACAGTTTGGACAATGTAATTTCAAACAGGTTGATTGTCTGCAAGACTGCCAAAGCTATATCAGATGCTTTGGAAACTCAGTGTCAAGGAATAATGGCAATTAATAAAAATAGAAGGGCTCTTCTTATGCAAGAGTATAAATAGTTTGATGTTAAACCCGAGGAGACTATTACTGTTATATATGACAGATTTGTGACATTGTTAAATGATATGTCATTGGTTGAGAAGTGTATGAAAAGGAGGACTCAAATACCAAATTTCTGAGAGCTCTTCCTGAAAAATGGGATACTCAAACATCCATTATCATAAATCAGTATGATCTTGATATACTGACACTGAATGAAATCTATGGGATGCTGAAAACCCATGATTTGGAGATTCAACAAAGGAAGAACAAGAAAGGTAAAAAAATGAAGGATATTGCTCTTAATATTGAGACTCACAAAGGCAAGGAAAGGGTCAGTGAAAGCTCAAGAAGAAGAAACATGATTGAGGAGTCAAATACTGATGAGCCATCAGATCCTGATGAGGATTCTGAAATTGTGTTGGATGATCCTCAAGTTGTGCAAATGGCTATAATATTGGTAAAAGGCTTCAGAAGGATGAGATTTGGAAAGTCACGGAGAAAAGGTGGCTTTAAAAAAAAAGTACTCTGGTGATGGCAAAGGGAAATTAAGAAAGAATGAAGTTCAGTATACCAAGGGAAGAAAGTTTGACAAGACTAAGGTGAATTGCTACAACAGCAATGAAAGGGGACATTTGGCTACTGAATGTCCTAAGTCAACTGGAAAATCATTATTTACTTCAAGCTCTAACAGGGACTGGATGGATATATCAGGATCTAACAATGATGATGAATGTTATGCACTAATGGAAACTCATGGAGAGGATGTGTCTTTCACTGATAAGGTACAAATGACTGTTTTTCCTATAGATACTGATAACTTATATGAGTTAAAAAAATTCTTGTATTCTTTGCATGCTAGCTTTAAGATTAAGTCCATTGAAAATGATAGTTTAATTACTGAGAATAAAGAACTTAAAAAGAGAAATGATCACTTAGAAGCTAAGTTAATTTGTATGCATGAAAATGAAAAAGCATGTAAAAAGGCTATACATAATGAAACTCAGATGCACATTAAATATGCCATGCTAGAGGAAGTACTAGAAAAGAAAAGAGAAGTGTTTAAGACTTGGATAACTTTAGGAAGGAAAGTTCATAACTTTATAAATGACAATAACTGGAAAAAATGTTTAGGTTAATATAAATTCACAGACAAAGACATCAATAAAAAGATTACCAATACTACACCAATTAAGTTTGTTAGTACTGATGAGAATTGAGTTAAATCAGTATATAATATAGGATCTACCTCTAGAGTTCTTGATAAAAAGAAAGTTGAGTTTAGAGCTAAGGAAAAGAAATTTAAAAACATAGGACTTCTCTCTAAAAGTCAACTTGAAAAGAAAATTAGTGAAGTAACTGCTAGGCATCATAAAACCAGTGCAAAAAGAGGTAGAAATGGAAAATATGGTATTAATAAAGCAAACAATAATAAGTACATTCCTGATGCACCTAGGAAAGCTTGTTTTAACTGTGGGAACATAAATCATATTGCTATTGATTTCAGAAAAAATAAAAAGAAAGCTACAGTTCCTGAGTCTGATATTAGTGGTAGATCAGTATTTTATAAACCACAGAACCCTTATTTACACTGTGGTAGTATTTGACATTCCATATATACTTGTAAGGAGTATCATAGTTTATACCATTACAATTATGATCATTTTACCAAGTTCAATAAAATTTCTATTTCTGCTAAATCTACCAAACTGAATGATCATGCATCTTATAGAGTTAAAACATCCAGGACAAATCATGATGGACCAAATCCTGGCACAAAGTCTTTTGCTTCAAATAAACATAAGATATTAAAAAGGACCCAACAAGTGTGGGTTCTTAGAAATTCTAATTGATTTCCAAATTTATGATTACAGGGAAACAAAAAGAGTCTGCTAGTACTAAACAATGGCTGCTCTGGACATATGACTTGAAATAAATCCCTGTTGTCAGAATATGAGGAGAAGGCTAGCCCAATGGTTTCCTATGGTGATGGTAATGTGGGAAATATAATCATTGGAAATGTCATAATTCAAGATGTAGCTCTGGTAGAAGGATTGAAGCACAATTTCTTGAGCATCAGTCAAATTACTGACAGAAATACTATATTGTATTTTATGATACTCACTGTGAAGTAGTTCATAAAATCACAAAGAAGATTGTTTTCAAAGGGTATAGACGGAAACATCTATGAAGCCAAACTTTATGCAAATACTGATGGACCTGAAACTTGCTTGATAAGCAAGACATCAGTAGATGAGAGTTGGAACTAGCATAAGAAGCTTTCTCATCTCAATTTCAACAACCTTAATGAATTGGTGAAAAAAGATTTAGTCAGAGGTCTATCAAATATGTACTACTCCCCTAATGGTTTGTTTGATGCATGCTAACAAGCCAAAAAAAAGAAGAAGCTCTTTTAAGAGCAAATCAAAATCATCCATCAAGAAGCCATATCAAAGGTTACATCTGAATCTCTTTGGCCTGGTCAATGTCATGTCAATTAACAAGAAAAGGTACACCTTAGTTGTTGTTGATGAGTATACTAGATTTATATGGGTATTTTTCTTACACGGAAAAGATGAAACTCCAAATGTTCTTTTAGATCATCTAAGGCTATTTGAGAATTGCTCCAAGTACAAAGTGCAAATTCTCAGGAGTGATAATGAAAATGAATTCAAGAATAACAAGATGAAAGAGTTATGCATATACAAGGGAATTTCTCAATAATTCTCAGCTCCTGGAACGCCTCAGCAAAATGTTGTTGTGGAAAGGAAGAACATGACACTGATTGAAGTTGGAAGAATGATGCTTGTGGAAGCAAATCTACCAACATACTTTTGGGATGAAGCTATCAATACTTCCTATTATACTCAGAATATAACTCTGATTAATAGACATGGACTGACTCTTTATCAAATGATCAAGGAAAAGATGCCAAGCTTGAAGATCTTCACATTTTTGGATATAAATGCTTTGTACTAAGAACACATCCTGAAATGCTTGGAAAATTTGACAGAAAAGCTGATGAAGAAATTTTTGTTGGATATCCTTCTTCAAAAGCCTACAAAGTATTCAATATGAGAACTAGAACAATTGTTAAATCGATTCATGTTTCCTTTGATGATAAGAAGATTCATGGAATTGAAGAAGATACTCATTAAGAACTTGTATTTGCAAACAAAAATCTCAACTCACAAAATGATCCAAATCCTGATGATACATCAAATCCTGATGATGAGTAAAATCCTGACAATGAGTCCAATCTTGATGATAATAATGATCCTAATCTAGAGTTAATCATTGAAGCACATGTTGAAGGGGAGCAACATCAACACACAGACATCAATAACTCCAATGAATCAAATCATGATGATACTGATGAATCAGGAAATACTGGATCAACTGAGAATACTTCTAGTAATGACAGCTCATTGGGAGGAGATCATTCAACTGAACATCAAGATCTATTAGGTGAAAAGTCTACAACTAGAGGCTCTTCTCTATCAGGAAATGACAACAGTGATACGGGGGAGCTTCACATGAAAATGATGCATCCAATTTAGGGGAGCATCAGGAAATGGGACTGAACTGCCAAGAGCTGTCAGATAGACAAAAGATCACAATCCTGATCTTATCATTGGCTGGTGTTCAGACAAGGAGTGCAACTGAGCAAGAATGCCTCTAACACAATTTTCTTTCTAAAAATGAGCTAAATAAAGTAGAGGATGCACTCAAAGATGCTGATTGGATTCAAGCAATACAGGAACAGTTAAATGAATTTAAAAGGAATGAAGTGTGGAAACTTGTTTCTAGGCCAAAGAACAAGTCACTAGCTGACACAAAATTGGTTTTGTAAAATAAGACAGATTCAGATGGCACTATAATCGGGAGCAAAGCTAGAATTGTTGCAAAAGGTTATGCACAACAAAAGGGCATTTATTATAATGAAACATTTGCTCTTGTGGCAAGACTGGAAGCTATCAGGATTTTCTTGGCATATGTCGCACATAAGAAATTCAAGGTCTTTCAGATGGATGTCAAGAGTGCCTTTCTGAATGGAGAGTTAGAAGAAGAGGTATATGTTGAGCAGCCACCTGGTTTCATTTATCCAAGGTTTCCAAATCATGTGTACAAACTTGATAAAACTGTATATGGACTCAAACAAACACCAAGGGTCTAGTATGAAACACTTGAAAAAATTCTGATTGAAAGTGGTTTCAATAGAGGTATAATTGAAAAAACCTTGTTTTATATTAACAAGGGTAGTGATCTGCTTTTGGTGCAAATATATGTTGATGACATAATTTTTGGGTCAACTAATAACAAGATGTGCAAGAAGTTTTCTGATCTTATGAAGTCAAGGTATCAAGTGAGCATGATGGGAGAATTGGGCTATTTTCTTGGACTACAAGTCACACAGAATGATGAGGGAATTTTTATCAATCAGTCTAAGTATACAAAGAATCTATTGACTATATTCAATATGCAAGAAAGTACTACAGTTACAACTCCACTGGCCATTACTATATAGTTTGATCCTGATCAAGATAATGATATTGATATCACTACTTATAGGGTTATGATTGGCTCATTATTGTATCTCACTTCTAGTAGACCAGATATTATGTATGCCTGATTGTGTGCAAGATTTCAGGCCAAACCTGGAGAACCTCATTTGGTTGATGTGAAAAGAATTTTGAGATACTTGAAGGGGACTCAATCTCTTGGATTATGGTATATAAGAGAAGAAAATTTTAGTCTGATAGGCTATTCAGATGCTGATTTTGCAGGATATAAAATTGACAGAAAGAGTACCTCGGGTGGCTGTTAGTGTTTGGGTGGAAGACTTGTTACCTGGAAAAGCAAGAAACAGAAATCCATCTCTACATCTACAGCTGAAGCTGAATATATAGCTATAGGCAGTTGATGTGCTCAAATTCTTTAGATGAGAAATCATCTTTTGGACTATGGATTGTCTTACTCAAAATTCCCTGTCTATTATGAGCAATAGGTATGACAGGAAATCCAGTACAACACTCTCTCATAAAACACATCAGTTTCAGATATCATTTTATTAGGGAACATATCATGGAAGAAATAATTGAGCTTCACTGGCCATTACTACAGCTACAACTCCAATGGCCTTTACTACAAAGTTTGATCCTGGTCAAGATAATGAGATTGATATCAATGCTTATAGGGGTATGATTGGCTCATTATTGTATCTCACTTCTAGTAGACCAGATATTATGTATGCCTGATTGTGTGCAAGATTTCAGGCCAAACCTAGAGAACCTCATTTGGTTGATGTGAAAAGAATTTTGAGATTCTTGAAGGGGACTCAATCCCTTGGATTATGGTATATAAGAGAAGCAAATTTTAGTCTGATAGGCTATTCAAATGCTGATTTTGTAGGATGCAAAATTGATAGAAAGAGTACCTCAGGTGGCTGTTAGTATTTGGGTCGAAGACTTGTTACCTGGAAAAGCAATAAACAGACATCCATCTCTATATCTACAGCTGAAGCTGAATATATAGCTATAGGCAGTTGTTGTGCTCAGATTCTTTAGATGAGAAATCATCTTTTAGACTATGGATTGTCTTACTCAAAATTCCATGTCTATTGTGAGCAATAGCTATGACAGGAAACCAGTACAACACTCTCTCATAAAACACATCAGTATCATATATCATTTTATCAGGGAACATATCATGGAAGAAACAATTGAGCTTCACTTTATTTAAATAGATCAACAAGTAGCTGACATCTTTACCAAGCCATTACCAGAAGCAACCTTTGCAAAGCTCATACATGAACTTGGAATGATCAGCTATGAGAAATAATGAAATGTCAAATCCTGATTGTCCTAGTCAAATCCTGACACACCATGTCCTGACATGGTGAGTCAAATCCTGACAAAGACAATCAAATCCTGACAAGGTATGACAAATCCTGACATGATGAAATCCTGATGAGTTAATCCAATACTGATAGGTTGAATACTAACTATGAGTATTTTGTGATTTTGTACAATTATTCTTCTTAATTGATATTTGATTTAATCCAGTATAATTAAGGCTTATTTTTGTGCATAAATATAGAGTCATTTGCAATTCAAAATAATATGTTAATGTAATTTCTAGTTATTAGGTGCAGTATTACACGTTTTTGCCTTAAAAGTCATACACTATTAACTAAAATTACACATTATCTGGTCCACTAATTATTGCATCCAATTAGCTGTTACCATGTGTATATGTGTCTTGTTGTATTGATTCTCTCTCTATCAGTTTTTGAAAAAACTACTCATATTCAAAATACACACAATTTTTAATCTTCTCAAACTCTCTCTCTGAAAAATTTTCGAACCCTAACTTTTCTTAGAAAAACCTTGAAATTCATAATGGCATGTACTGATTCTGTCTCTAAGATCACCTCCACCAAGTATATGCTTCACGAGAAAAATTTTGCTGCTAATAACTTTAAGGCTCCTCTGAATCATGAAGGAATTCATATTGATTTTTGTTTTTTTAGAGTTTTATAGCCCAGAGTCATACAGGGTATGCATTAACAGCTCCTTCCCAAGTGTGGTACAAACATGTTTTGCAAATATAGGACACTTCAAGAATTGATGCTGAGAAAGGTGTAATCATCTTTACCCATGACAACAAGGAGTATGAGATCAATGTTGATGTGCTGGAAAAGGCTTTGAAGCTGCCTTCATTGAATGGTCGAGATGCTATAGTTACTTCAACTGCAACTCTGTTTGAAATCTTCAGGAAGGTAGGACATAGTACTGATTTCACTAAAGCAAGAGAAATGTTCAGGACTAAGCTTAGAAAAGAGAGAATTTTTTACTTTGACTGTACCAGTTGTGCCTTTCGGAATAAGGTAACAAATTTTGATGCCCTTTCGCTTGTATCTCTGCAATTAGGGTATTCACTGATCAAAGGACATACATTTGATTATGGTAACACTATTCTTTAGTTTCTGATTGCTAGATTAGGTGATAAAGAGGGTATGATAGGGTATACTAGATTCCTGCAGTTAATATTCACTTATCTTTTATCTGGTGTTACTTTTGATAAAGATTAATTATTGTATGTTTTTTAAATAACATCAAAATCTATGACTGATTTGGCCAAAAGAAAAGACAAGTTTGCAGGAGGGGCTCTGTTTCTAACTGAGATGTGGCAGTTCCTAACAAGTGTCTTGCCACATAAATATATATTGGCAAATCGTGACACTAAGGGACATGGCACAACCAACCATGTTCCTGACCCAAGTGTCGTTTATACTCTTAAATCTAAACACATTTTCACCTCTGGTTCTTCCCAAAAAGAATCAGTTGTAAAATCTACACCACTAGCTAAGACTGATGTGTCTGGAGGACAATCAGGTCGAAGAGTTGGTTCACCATCACCACAATCTCAGAAGAAATAAGGTGGAGCAAAAAAGAATCATGTGCAACATCACAGAACTAAACAGGGTTTTTCTGCAAAGAAAAGAAAAGCTAGAGCTAGAGCTGGTGTTAAACTTATTGATGAATCATTAGAAACTGACAGTGATAAGGGACATATTTCCTTCAAGATCAGAGTAAAACTAGTTGAGGCTACCGGTACTATCACTGAAGAAGCAAAGACAGTTGTTGAAGGGGAAACTCCAAGGAAAAAGAGGAAGTTGATGAATTTGGGGGATAAACTAAAAGCTCAACAAGAGAAAGTCAGGATACAAGTTCCACTTCATGCTACTCCTGATCAAACAATGCTGTATCCTGAAGGAATAACATCATCAATTCCTGATGAGGTTATCTCAGTTCCTGATCAAGCCAATCCTGACTCACCTCCAGAAAAATATATTGAGGTCTCCTATGAGAGAATGGGGGAGTTAGCTCAACAGGTTGTGGTTGATACTGCTGGAAAAAGGAAGGCTGACATCAAAGAAGTCTTTTAAAGAAAGAAATCAAAGCTACAATCTCCATAGAAGGAGCACAACCCACAATAACCACTTTCTCAAAGTGAAAGTGCAGTGTTAAGGCTTCAGACACACAAGAAACACCAACTCAAAGTGGGGGTGAAGGTACTAATATTCTAAAGATAATTACTAACACTGCTCAAGGTAGTCCTGTTACTGTGGAAGCTGAAGTTGCAGAACACATTCAGCAGAAGGAAGCTCATCAAGAGCACTTATCCAAACTGGATGTTGTGATCAATGATCATGTTTTTTTAGGGAAGCACACAAGAACCTTCAACTCAAAGTGTTGAAGCAGTTTCAAAACCTCCTGTCAAACAAGAACCATCAGTTCAAATTAATGATGAAGACAAAGATACAAATTCTGGCACATGGTCAATTCCTGACACAACAATTCCTGACACATCCATTCCTGATGCTTATCCTGATGAAGCTGTTCCTGACACTTTAATTCCTGATAAAACTATTGAATTGGTTACTGTAAGGGACAATACTGTAGCAATTTTAGTGACTCCAATCACTTCTCTACCAATGGATACAACTACAACATGTACATCTTTTTCTCAAACTGCTACTTTATCTGCTAGTATGACTATAAATAGACCTTTATATGAGTAAACCTCTATTTGTATGACTGTAGACGACTCATATTTGCCACCTCTTATTTTTTCTATTATGAGTGAACTGAACTTTTTTAGTGAGCGTGTGATAAAAGATTTAGTGAAAAACAGAATTACTGAGAGGTAGTCTCCTGAACTGGCAAAAGGAGAGGTAGAATTGAGTGATAAAAGTGAGAAAAATATTACTTTCAAAAGTAATATGTGTGTGAGAAGTGATGAGATCACTTCAAAAAATAGAGAGATTTAGGTGTTCCTTGTTCTATTGTTTCAGGTTCATCACAGGAAGCTGGACCTTCTAAGCCAATTCCTGATCTTAAGCTTAAAGGCAAGGTGGATGAACCAGTTCCTAATGTTCCTGATACATTTTCTGATTCTATTTCTGATGCTAATTTTAATGATGAGGATTCTATTGATGCACAACTCAAAGCTGCTATTAAGACTTCTAAAATTCCTACTCATGGATCTTCATCAGGCCATGCTGCTTTTAATGATCATAGAACACATGAGTGGAATCATTCATGGAGGTTGGCTGGTGAAAGAATTTCTATGGAAGTTTCTCATGTTCTTGCAGATCAAGTTGTCACTACTACCTCAAATCTTGACTTGAAGAATGTGATTAAAGTCAACTGTTATGGTCAATGGGATGTAGTCTTCTATATCTTCACTGAAAGATTCTAATATGGATTTAAGATAAGAAGTTGTTGATCTTTCTGTAACCATAAAAGGCACAAACAAGCATTATGGCTTAGTCAAAAGGATGTTGAGTATGGAAGTTAAACATGAATAGATGACTGAGATATTGGAAGCTATTGAAGTTTCTCAAAAGGCCACAAATTAAAAGTTGGATGTTATTTTCTCTTTTTTACAGGGCCTTGATGCCAAAAGGGGGAGATGGTAGCTAAGATAAAATGTGCACCTGAATCAGTTTTGAGGAAAGATGTTAATCCTGATAATGATGGTGATAATCAAGGGAAAGGGACCTCTGATACTGTGGTGGTTCAATCTAGAACTGGAATTCAAACTCAAACACAAACCACACAGTCAACTCATGTCTCTCAAGATGGCTCAAAGACTGTAATAACTCAAACAGTTACTCACTCTCAGATCCTGATGGAAAAGTAACAATCAGTATCTGTAATTTCTGATGAAGATAAAGTGATAACTGACAATCCTGATGATGCACAGAGGTTTTACAGAACTTACCAAACCAAGGCTGGTGACATTCTAAATATCTACTACAAAGACAACAGAGTTGATGAGTTATTTGACAGAATTTGATGAATTTCCTGATATGTCTCAAGAAGAAATGCTCAAGAAATAAGAGGAAATTCTCAGTCAATTTTAAACTGCAAATAAAAGCACCCCTAGAGAAAGAGGTAGAGCTAGGGGAATTAAAGCTGGTAGGAGATGTGGTAGAGGAAAAGTTATGAAGATTGTTCAGCAAGTATTAGTTCTTTCTCAAAGAAAAACTAGGTCAAGTGGGGTCAGGATTGAAGAAATACCTGAGACATATAAGTATCAGGCTCCTAAAATACTTATTGATCCTGTGTTTCTTAATCCTATGCCTAGACCAGTTGAGCTGCCAAATCTAAATATTTACAGAGAAGAAGGTGATGAAGAAGAAGAAGTATAAATGTTTAGAAGACTAAGGCAACTTTAAATTGAAGCAGCTCCTGAAAACTCAAGTCAAAATCCTGACACAGGAAATCCTGACATTGCAAATCCTGACAAATCAATTCATGATCCTGACAAATCAATTCATGATCCTGACAGGTGGTCTAATTCTGCCTTAGTTAAAGATGGAGATGAAGCTGTCTTGAAGCACTTGAATATACAAATCTTGTCTGCTTATCTTGATTGCTACAATGCTGAGATTGAAGAAGAAGAAGAAAGAAGAGAAGAAGGAAAAATCAGAATAACATTCAACATGGCTAATCAAGAGTTTTATAATATGTTATGGAGATCTGGTTGAGAAAAATGGAGATGCACTGATAGGAAATAACTTTATGAAAGAGCAGAAAGAAGGGCTTATGAATTTCCTAGAATCAGGCACAATTACAAGTGGGAGAAAATTGATGATCTGAAATGCAAGAAGCAGATGAATTTTACTCCAAGAGGAATAAGGGAGGAAGGATTTCCTGAACCTAACATCATGAACAGAAATGATGATACACCTTCATGGGTAAGATAGGCTCAAGCTCTCAAACTAACTGATCCGTATACAAGAGGAAGAATTGGGCATCATGAAGCTAAATTACTGAATACAATCATGGTGAACTTCACATTAGCTGACTGACCTGGTCAGGAAGTTACAGCAAATCATTTGGACAGGCTTGAAGCTGTAAAAATTATTCTTGAAAAACATGATGGTTCAGAACCTAAACAGAAGATCTTGTTTATGCTACAGGGTGATCAAATTCAAGTTCTTTAACTTGATGAACTTTTGATAATGTTAACCAAGGAACTCAAATACATTCACTATCTATTGAAAATTAAAAATCAAGCATCCGGGGAATGGTCGAATTTAATCTTCTATGCGATCAAAAGAAGAATTCTTGATAAGGTCATACAATACAAAGGACACTACACCCCTACATACATGAACTTCAGTAATCAAAAAGTAGAAATGAAAAAGAGAGTGGTAGTATTTGAAATTGTATAGACTCAAAGGCACTTAACTATGAATCCTGATAGAATGAAGCCATGCTATGTGTCTTTGGCTAAGTTGATTGTAATAACTCGAATTTTGAGATCTTGTAAAACGTTTAATGAATAGTAACCCTGACAGACGGGAAAAACTTTTGAGCCCACACTATGTAGTGCATGAGAAAATGAGTTTCGGAGTTGATATTATAATTGTGCGTACCAAATGAGTGTATGTAAACGCTATTAGTTTTCGAAAAAAATGAACTTTGAAAAACGACCATATTTACGAATCATCGAGGATTACGAGAATCATAATATAATTATGAATATAAAACCCTATGGATTTATACCCAAGTAGGATAATTCAAAACATAAGGAATAAATATGAAATGAATTACGTCGCGAACTATTTATGAGGAAGTATTTCGAAAACGTTTAAGCGACCAAGCGAACGCGTAAACGATTAAATAAACGTAACGCTCTAACTAAACATGGTAAGAAAGTAACCATGGTTACTTTATCAAATAGTGAGCTAGAGATAGGATGATCAACCAAGGCTAATGGAATAGTAAGCTAAGGAAGCTAAGCAAGTGGCTTAGCTTGTAATCTACCACAAGCTAGTTAGATTTGTCCATGGATTTGGCAACAAGAATAAAACCTAGGATTCTAAACTAGGAGAATATCAAATCAATATAAGATATCACCAACATCATTTCCTAGAAGCAACCAAGGAGCAAGCATAAAAACACTCCCTCTCTCTCTTTAAGCTCCATTCGGCCTTCTTCATTATACCAAGGAATTCAAAATCAAAACCTCAAGTTCTAGACATGGTTAAATCCTCCCATTAATTCTCAAGCTTCCTAACAACCAAACTAAGGTAAGATAAATCTTTGATCTCTTTTATTAAGGTTTGATGGGTGAAATAAAATCAAAAAAGTTGCTAATGAACAGTTTGAATAGTAACTCTTCTTTGGTTTCTTGATTTCAATGGTAGTTTTAGGTTCCAAAAATATACCAAGCACTCCCAAGACTTCACCATCATCAAGAACACATCTCAAGCTTTCAATAAAGGTAAAAATCTTTGACCCAACTTTATTTAAGATTCAATTTCAAGATCCTTTTAGTATGTAGTTGTAAACCTAGTTTTAGTGGTGATATTATTGAGATCTTGATGTTTAGTTAAGTAGATTTAAGGTTAATTGTTATTGCCTCAATAAAATGATGTTCTTGATAGAAGTTAGTGTTTTGATGATGATATGATGATTTTTGGTGGTAGTATAAAGATTTAAGGCGTAACGAAACTCCAATCGTAAACGTAATCTCGTTAAAATGAATGAAACATAACTTTAAGTTTATGCAGAAAGTTCCGAAGATGTAAACTGTAGTTTCTTGAAAACTAGGCGATGTTATAAGGATCGTTTAGGCGCTTGAATCGCTTGATTCTGAATTACGGATCAAAAGTTATGGTCGTTTTACTAAAAGTGATTTACGTGACAAAAACTTCTACGAATTATGAATTTTGAAAATATAAAGAATCGACTTAAGAAGGTTCATAAATCATGAAATTTTTACAGAGAGTAGAATATTGAGTTTCTTAACTTCCATAAAAATTTCAAGTGTGAATACTGATTTTTTAATTTTATAAAAATATCGGAGCCGAGACCGCGCGATTAGAAACCGTAGAATCCATAAGCGGAGCCGACGACGAAAATGAAAAATGAACTTGAGATAATTTGAAAAAGGAAGCGACCACGATGTGAATAGGGGCTTAAAGGAATAATAACGGTAATGTAAGTTGAGAGGGTGCATAATAATTAGCGCATGAGTGCGGGTAGCCGTAAATTAGAACAGGACCTAACGAAATGAATTGTGTTTATGGTTATAGATTTCCGAGCGGAACCTAGAGCATCCTCCACCTCGAGATACCCAGGCAAGTTTACGAACCCAACTCCATTTTACTGTTGTGTTGTGAAAGAATTGTTTTATTATCATTGCATAAATACTATGCTTTCCATGATACGCAATAATTGAATTTTTCGCATAATGTAGCGATGTTGTACGCTAAGTATATATCGTAAAATATTTAATTTCGCTTTAAGCGTGATGTATAATTATAAGACAGAGAGTCGGTCGGGATTTTAAGATAAAAACCCGGAAATCATTCCGGTGATATTATGGGACGATTACAAGTCCATAATAGTACGTTTAAAGGGACTCAACGTCCACTTACGAAACATTAAAATACCTCAAACTTTTGTTAAAACAATTTCCCAACGATCATATTCCCTCAACTATATTTTATTGTTCGAATAATAAATATCATATACCTATTCCTTTATTATGGGAGAAGTATACTCCAACGATTATTTATTTCAAACACGATTAAACATTAAAGATTATTAATTGCGTAGACATAAACTAGTTGAGGAATATAATTCTAAATATTCTTTTAAAGAGTAAACTCATTCGAGGTTTAATTATTTATCGATTATCATTTAATTAATTATTATTTATTAAAGGGTTTATTTATGATTTAAAATCATAGAACCTGATTTAAAATACTTTCTGGTTTTCAGAAAATCATTCGAAAAAATTTCAGATCGCCAGAGAATATTATTTCGACTTATTTTTATATTTTGAATATAGTTCAAAGAGAAACTCCCCCTTATTTAATTATCTGTTAACGGTCAACTCACATCCTTAGTACTTCCTCCGAAAACTTTCGGAAGTACATATATATATATATGAAGTAAAGTTATGCCTATCAACAAGCAAAACGCTTGGGGTAACTTCGATGTGGTTCGAGTTCTACTCCGATCCTTTTTAATGTTTCCTGGTTAACCATATGGAATAGATAAATAATCTAATTCTCTTAAAGGACAAGGGAGGGGTAGGATCCAAGTACTTCATGTATTGGATAGACTACTGGTACCGTAGGAGACGGTACAATATGTACCTAAAGACCTGCGAAGTGTGTGTATACCCGAAATGAGGACACATAGCCCGTATGCGGCAAGGGTGATAACCGGGATACGAAGGTGTCGTCCTTCTACTAGTAGAAAAGGTTACTTTTATCGTAGTACGACTTATCATCGTATGCGGTGGCTCCAATGAATGTCCAATTCTTCCAATTGGAATTGTGATGCAATATCGTAACCCAAGCCTAGGTGCTGGGTTTACTATTAAGGTATTCGTAGGTTAATAAAATCCACTAAAGGATTGTTTTCATAAAAGATGTGTATCACCAAGGGAAACTATTTTCGAATAAAACGTAATTATCATATATGATATTTTACGTAAGTTTATCATATAGTCATTTTCATACTGTACAATATTATGTTGGGCATTATAGCTCACTCTTGCTTTCTTTTAAATGACACAACACAATAGTGAATCAAGATGCGTACCATGAGAACCACAGTCAGGAAACGGATAGGAAATGGCCAGATGTTCCGTAGATTGTTTGGTGTTGTACCGCAGGTAGTCCGAATAAGCTGGATTGGTTTTCAGTTATTTCTAGTTCGGCTTATTTATAAGTATGACTTATGTAAAGTAATAAATAAGAAACGTATATTTGGCCGACGGACTAGCCTTACTTAAAGGTTATTCCCCGGTAAGACTTAATTACTTTTGGGTTGTAATAATTATCACTTTGCGGTTTAATCTACTCTAGTAATGAATGGTTTGTTTCCAAGACAATAACCTGTAAGTGTGTGTATGTGTGTGATAAGTGTGGGGTGGTAAAGTGTGCGTATTTATATATTGTGGTGTGAGGTATGTGGTTTATAGTGGTTTAGATGGCGTGGCCTCCAAGATTCCCGACCCCGGATTTTGGGGCGCCACAGAAATGGTATCAGAGCCTTAGGTTATCAAATCTTGGAAACGATAGGATATAAAATGCGTAGACATAAGAATAATAAATAATCAATTAGAGCTCAAGTCGAGTTCATCGTCGGGCTACACGGGTAGTCTTGACAGTTTTACCCTCAAGGGAATTTTGACTCTGAGTTAGTAACACATTTCCTATTGTGTCAGGTACTAGTGGAGCCTATGAGGGAAGTTGACCCTTTTGATGATGTTATGGTTCCTGAGCATGACCCTACTCCTGAGCCAGAGGACCCACCCATTGATGACTCAAACGATGACCCTACTGAGGATGCCCCGGAGGAGGAGACTGACCTTTCTGTCCCCATAGCTGATTACGTTGAGATGACCCATGGAGATGGCGTAGGCTGGAGGGATGTAGAGATGTACCCTCACCCGACTATTCGATCTCCTACACCACACCCAGGGATGCAGAGCCCTTTGCCCTATACTGATGATGAGGAGGAGGACGGGATATATGCACAGGTCTACGAGACTTATGAAATATCCTCTAGCGACCCACACTCACCTCTACCACCCCCGGCGACCATACATGTAGTTGTACACGACTGGATGGTGACTCATCTTAACGCTGAGATCACTGCGGCATTTTCCCGCATTGTGGAGTTACGCCAGGCACTGACAGCTGAGAGAGCCATCCGACTAGGATACCCAGGGGATTTCATAGCTACTTTCCCAACCATAACCCGCAGAGAGATTGATAGGTTCGAGCTCCGTACCCGGGTTCAGATGAGGGTGACGGCGATTGGAGGATACATCCTGGTAGTTGATGTAGAGCTGATGTTGGCAGGA
The DNA here is from genome assembly GCF_009905375.1 of Apium graveolens. NCBI lineage: Eukaryota > Viridiplantae > Streptophyta > Magnoliopsida > Apiales > Apiaceae > Apium > Apium graveolens. Next base: position 19,296,326 of record NC_133657.1, on the reverse strand, counting down.
GCGATGAGAAGGGTGTGTGACCTCACGTGCAGTGACAGTGACTGAGGTACTAGTGACTATTTATGGACCTTGAAGAAGGCTGTGTGACTTGTCACCAATTTTGATAGGATAGCTAGTACTAGATAGCGTTCCTAGCCCTTCAGGGTATACGGCTTATGTATTTGCATTTCAGATTTTCAGGACAAGTAATGATGTATTATAATCATGCATGTATGAACTCGGCTAGTTGTTTTTTCACCCATATATAAATGGGAGACCCTATGGTATATATATCTAGCAGTTATTAAGAAATGGATTTCCATATTATTGCACCTAATAAAAACATGCTAGATAATAGATGACATGCTTACATATGAATAAATTAATCCAATTATAAAATATTGCAACTATATTGACAAATTTTCCTTATCATAACAATGCCACCCCGTAGAAGAGGAACCAGGGCACAGCCCGCATAATCTGTTAACCAACAACGGAATGAACCTGACCCTGTAGTGAATGAAGAAAGTGAAGAGGACCTAGACTATAATGAATATGATGAGGAAGAATATGTAGAAGAAGAGGCTGAGGATACCCATCAGGGAGGGAACCCCATGAATAAATTTATGGAACTGTTAAGAACAAATCTGAACCAACAGCCTATTCCACCACAGCCACATGTTGCACAACAGACTGCAGCCACTGCCTTTAGGGTCTTCAAATCTCTCAAACCCCCAGAGTTTCTAGGATCTGCCGACCCTGTTGAGGAACGGGCCTGGCTCAAGGAGATAGAAAAGTCCTTCGAGATACTAGGTGTAGAGGAATGGCACAAGACCATTTTCGCTTTTTACATGCTGAAAGGAGAAGCTAATCAATGGTGGGAGTCCAAACGAAACCTAGAGACTGAATATGTGATTCAGTGGGATAGGTTGACCCGACTATTCTTAGATAAGTATTTCCCTAGGTTTATGGAAACCCAGATGAAGATTAAGTTTCTGGAGTTGAAACAGGATAGGATGACTGTGGCAGAGTATGAGGCCAAGTTTACTGAGCTATCACAATTTGTGCCTGAATTTGTGAATACTGAAGAGAAGAAAGCGTGAAGGTTTCAGCTTGGTCCGAAACAGTGGATCCAAAACCGAGTGGCGGTACTAGAGCTGACAGATTATGCCACCTTAGTGCAGAAAGCCTCGATTGTTGAAGCTGGCAGTGAGCAGAGTGTGAAGGAAAAGGAAAAAAGGAAGAGAAAGATAGGAAACCAAGACGGAGGAGGAGGAGTACGAACCGGAAATAGGAGCCTTCCAAGCAGGTTCGTCAGGGGAGTGGTGTCCTAACCTGCGCGAGGCCCCGGATTCAGAAAGGCCCCAAGTGAGAGTGTTGGCCAGGGTGGTGGACAATCTAGGGCAACATTTCATAGCCAACACCGTGCCCCAATACCGGAATGTCAGACATATGGAAAAAGACACCTTGGAGTGTGCACCCAGGCGAGAGGCCCACTGAAATGTTACAGGTGTGACCAACCCAGACACCTTGCCAACAACTGTCCCTAATATAACAAGATATGTTTCCAATATGGGAAGGTAGGGCACATGAGGAAGGATTGCCCGACGTTGAAGTCCCCGGCCTCAGGGATGAGCAGAGCTGCATCCAATCGACCCCCAGCTGCTAGGATTTTCAACATGACCGTTCAGGATGTTGTCCGAAACACTGACGTGATAGCAGGTACCCTTCTGTTAAATTCCGAACATGCAAATGTCCTATTTGACTCTGGAGCAACCAAGTCATTTATATCTCAAGATTTTGCTAAAAAGTTAAAACTTAACGGCATACCCTTACGTGAGATATTACAAGTGTAAATAGCAAACAAAGAAATAATTTATGTGAATCAAGTACACCTTAAGTGTAAGTTGAAATTTGAAGGGAAGGTCTTCGAGGTTGACCTAATCCCATTTGCCTTAGGAGAATTTGATGTAATCTTAGGAATGGATTGGTTATCCATTAATGGAGCGCAAATAGATTGTGAACAGAAGAGGGTAAAGATAAGAGTGCAAAATGGAAAAGAAGTAGTGTTTAAAGGTCAACGACAGAACCAAAAATTTCTGACCATGCTACAGGCAAAAAGATTATTAAGGAAAGGTAACGAGGCATATTTGGCTTATGTGGTAGATACCAAAAAGGAAGTTCCTAATATAGAGAACATACCCGTAGTGAACGAATTCGAGGATGTGTTTCCAGAGAACTTACCAGGGTTGTCACCTGACAGGGAAATATAATTCGCTATAGAATTAGCACCAGGAACGGCACCAGTATCCAAGGCCCCATATAGGCTAGCCTCAGTTGAGATGAAGGAACTAGATTCTCAAATGCAAGAGTTATTATAATGGAATGATAAGACCCAGTGTGTCGCCATGGGGAGCGCCAGTACTGTTCGTAAAGAAAAAGGACGGCAGTATGAGGTTGTGCATAGACTATCGAGAGCTTAATAAGCTGACTATTAAGAATAGGTACCCTCTCCCTAGGATTGATGACCTATTCGATCAACTCAATGGAGCTGTGTATTTTTCCAAAATATATTTGAGGACAGGATATCACCAGCTGAAAATCAAACAGGAGGATATACCGAAGACTGCTTTTCGCACTAGGTATGGACACTATGAGTTCTTAGTCATGTCATTTGGGATAACCAATGCACCCATAACCTTTATGAATTTGATAAATAGAGTGTTCAAAAAGTACCTAGATATACGTGTGATAGTTTTTATAGATGATATTCTAATCTACTCAAATACAGAGCAAGAACATGCAGAACAATTGAGGATATTCTTGGAAATCTTGAGGAACGAGAAATTATATGCCAAGTTCTCGAAGTGCGAGTTTTGGTTAAGAGAAGTTCAGTTCTTAGGACATGTGGTGAGTAGCAAAGGAGTTTTAGTTGACCCCGCCAAAATAGAGGCCATATCCAACTGGGAAAGACCAACTACCCCAACAGAGGTTAGGAGTTTTGTGGGTTTAGCAGGATATTACTGAAGATTCGTGCAAGACTTTACTAAGATAGCTGGTCCACTGACTAGACTTACCCGGAAGACAGAAAAGTTTGTATGGACAGAGAAATGTGAGGAAAGTTTTCAAGAACTGAAAAGGAGACTAGTGTCAGCACCAGTGCTCGCTCTTCCTGATGGAAAGGGGGAGTTTGTGATATACAGTGACTCATCGCTTAAGGGATTAGGATGTGTGCTTATGCAACACGGCAAAGTTATAGCGTATGCCTCTCGACAATTGAAGGAGTATGAGAGCAGATACCCGACGCATGATCTAGAATTAGCAGCCATAGTGTTTGCCCTGAAAATTTGGACACACTACCTGTACAGTGAGAAATGTGAGATCTACACAGACCATAAAACCCTAAAATATATTTTCACTTAGAAGGAACTGAACATGAGACAGAGGAGATGGTTAGAGTTGATTAAGGACTACGACAGTGAAATTTTGTATCACCCGGGTAAAGCCTATATGGTGGCTGATGCCCTTAGTAGGAAGGAAAAACTCAAGATGATAATGACATCAGAGGAGTTAATTAAAGAATTTGAGAAAATGGAAATCGACATGAGAATGACCGGTAAAGGAACGGAAGGATTATTTGAGATTAAGCTAGTGTCGGAACTGACTGAAAAGATACGAGTATGTCAGGAAAAGAAGATGAGTGAAGAAAGAGGAACATTGACCGGTGAGGAAGTGAGATGCGAGAAGGACGAGAAAGGGATCATGAGGTATGCGTCCCGAATTTGGATTCCCAATGTGCAAGAGTTAAAGGACGAGCTAATGCACGAAGGGCACAGCTCCAGATATTCAATCCATCTAGGAAGTACGAAGATGTACCGTGACCTTAAGGAATATTACTGGTGGCCTAACATTAAGAGAGAAGTATCGGAGTGGGTCTGCAAGTGCTTGACATGCCAGAGAGTGAAGGCTGAACATCAGCGACCTAGTGGACTATTACGGCTCCTGGAAATTCCGGAATGGAAATGGGAGCATATAGCCATAGATTTTGTGACAGGCCTACCAAGGACAAAGACCAATCATGACGCCATATGGGTTATCATAGATAGATTGACCAAGTCCGCACACTTCCTACCAATCAACGAAAGGTACCTCGTAGACAAGTTGGTGGACATTTACTTGAAAGAAATTGTAGTGAGAGCCATAGTGTCAGATAGAGACCCAAGGTATAATTCCCGATTTTGGAGAAGCTTCCAAGAATGCGTAGGCACCAGACTAAACATGAGTACCGCTTACCACCCCCAGACTGATGGACAAAGCGAAAGGACTATTCAGGCCCTAGAAGATATGCTGCGAGTATGTGCCATTGATTTTAAAGGAAATTGGAATGATCATTTACCCCTTATCGAATTTACTTACAATAATAGCTATCACGCTAGCATAGGAATGCCTCCGTATGAAGCTCTTTATGGAAGGAGATGTCGCTCTCCCCTATGTTGGGATGAAGTTGGAGAACACAAGATAATAGGACCAGAGTTACTCCAACAGACCAGGAAAATGGTAGAACTCATCAGAAAAAGACTGGTAGCAGCTTAGGACAGACAAAAGAAGTACGTGACCAGACCAGGAAGGATAGGGAATATGAAGTAGGAGATTCAGTGATATTGAAGGTATCTCCGTGGAAAGGAGTGATGAGATTTGTGAAGAAAGGGAAGTTGAGTCCCAGATTCATAGGACCCTTTGAAATTTTGAGGAGAATAGGACCTCTAGCTTACGAGCTCGCCTTGCCCACTAATTTGCAACAAGTGCACAACGTGTTCCACGTGTCCATGTTAAGGAAGTACCATGCAGATGTACGACATGTAATAGAATACGAGCAGATAGATTTACAACCAGACCTGACCTACATCGAGCAGCCAGTAAGGATAATGGAGCAAAAAGAACAAGTGTTAAGGAACAAGACTATGAGGCTGGTTAGAATAATATGGAGGAATCAAAATGTCGAAGAGTCAACTTGCGAACTTGAAGACGCAATGAGGAATAGATACCCCCACTTATTTTCTAATTGATTTCGGGATGAAATCCTTGTTAGAGGGGAAGACTGTAATAACTCGAATTTTTGCGACCTTGTAAAATGTTTAATGAATAGTAACCCCAACAGACAGGAAAAACTTTTAAGCCCACACTATGTAGTGTATGAGAAAATGAGTTTCGGAGTTAATATTATGATTATGCATACCAAATGAGTGTATGTAAACGCTATTAGTTTTGGAAGAAAATGAACTTTGAAAAACGACCATATTTATGAATCATCGAGGATTACGGGAATCATAATATAATTACGAATATAAAACCCTACGGATTTATACCCAAGTAGGATAATTCAAAATATAAGGAATAAATATGAAAGGAATTACGTCGCGAACCATTTACGAGGAAGTATTAAGAAAACATTTAAGCGACCGAGCGAACGCGTAAACGATTAAATAAACATAACGCACTAACTAACCATGGTAAGAAAGTAACCATGGTCACTTTATCAAATAGTGAGCTAGAGATAGGATGATCAACCAAGGCTAATGGAATAGTAAGCTAAGGAAGCTAAGCAAGTGGCTTAGCTTGTAATCTACCACAAGCTAGCTAGATTAGTCCATGGATTTGGCAACAAGAATAAAACCTAGGATTCTAAACTAGGAGAATATCAAATCAATATAATATATCACCAACATCATTTCCTAGAATCAACCAAGGAGTAAGCATAAAAACACTCCCTCTCTCTCTTTAAGCCCCATTCGGCCTTCTTCATCAAACCAAGGAATTCCAAATCAAAACCTCAAGTTCTAGCCATGGTTAAATCCTCCCATTAATTCTCAAGCTTTCTAACAACCAAACTAAGGTAAGATAAATCTTTGATCTCTTTTTATTAAGGTTTGATGGGTGAAATAAAATCAATAAAGTTGCTAATGAATAGTATAAATAGTAACTCTTCTTTGGTTTCTTGATTTCAATGGTGGTTTTAGGTTCCAAAACCATACCAAGCACTCCCAAGACTTTACCATAATCAAGAACACATCTCAATCTTTCAAGAAAGGTAAAAATCTTTGACCCAACTTTATTTAAGATTAAATTTCAAGATCTTTTTAGTATGTAGTTGTAAACCTAGTTTTAGTGGTGATATTGTTGAGATCTTGATGTTTAGTTAAGTAGATTTAAGGTTGATTGTTGTTGCCTCAAGAATATGATGTTATTGAGAGGAGTTAGTGTGTTGATGATGATATGATGATTGTTGGTGGTAGTATAAAGATTTAAGGCATAAACGAAACTCCAATCGTAAATGTAATCTCGTTAAAACGAACAAAACATAACTTTAAGTTTTTGCAGAAAGTTCCGAAGATGTAAACTATAGTTTCTTGAAAATTAACCCTTGTTTATGATATGAAATGTTATAAGGATCGTTTAGGCGCTTGAATCTCTTAATTCCGATTTACGGATCAAATGTTATAACCGTTTTACTAAAAGTGATTTACGCGACAAAAACTCCTACGAATTACGAACTTTGAAAATATAAAGGATCAACTTAAGAAGGTTCATAAATCATGAAATTTTTACAGAGAGTAGAATATTAAGTTTCATAACTGCCATAAAAATTTCAAGTCAGAATAATATTTTTTTAATTTTATAAAAATATCGGAGCCGAGACCGCGCGATTAGAAACCGTAGAATCCATAAGCGGAGCCGATAACGAAAATGAAAATAAACTCAAGATACTTTGAAAAAGGAAGAGACCATGATGTGAATAAGGACTTAAAGGAATAGTAAGGGTAATTTAAGTCGAGAGGGTGCATAATAATTAGCGCATGAGTGTGGGTAGCCGTAAATTAGAACGGGCCCTAACGAAATGAACTGTGTTTACGGTTATAGATTTCTGAGCGGAACCTAGAGCATCCTCCACCTCGAGATACCCAGGCAAGTTTACGAACCCAACTCCATTTTACTGTTGTGTTGTGAAAGGATTGTTTTATTATCATTGCATAAATACCATGCTTGCTATGATACGCAATAATTGAATTTTTCACATAATGTAGCGATGTTATACGATAAGTATATATCGTAAAATATTTAATTCCGCTTTAAGCGTGATGTATAATTATAAGACCGAGAGTCAGTCGGGATTTTAAAATGAAAATTCGAGAATCATTCCGGTGATATTATGGGACGATTACAAGTCCATAATAGTACGTTTTAAAGGGACTCAACGTCCACTTACGAAACATTAAAATACCTCAAACTTTTGTTAAAACGATTTCCCAACAATCATATTCCCTCAACTATATTTTATTGTTCGAATAATAAATATCATATACCTATTCCTTTATTATGGGAGAAGTATACTCCAACGATTATTTATTTCAAACCCGATTAAACATTAAAGATTATTAACTGCGTAGACATAAACTAGTTGAGGAATATTATTCTAAATATTCTTTTAAAGAGTAAACTCATTCGAGGTTTAATTATTTATCGATTGTCATTTAATTAATTAATATTTATGAAATGGTTTATTTATGATTTAAAATCATAGAACCTGATTTAAAATACTTTCTGGTTTTCGGAAAATCATTCGAATAATTTCAGATCGCCGAAGAATATTATCTCGACTTATTTTTATATTTTGAATATAGTTCAAAGAGAACTCCCCCCCTTATTTAATTATCCGTTGACAACGGACAACTGTCATCCTTAGTACTTCCTCCGAAAACTTTGGAAAGTACATATATATATATGAAGTAAAGATATGCCTATCAACAAGCAAAACGCTTGGGGGAACTTCGATGCGGTTAGAGTTCTCGGGATATGATAAGATCTCCTAAAGGACAAGGGAGGGGTAGGATCCAAGTACTTCGTGTATTGGATAGACTACTGGTACCGTAGGAGACGGTATAATATGTACCTAAGGACATGCAAAGTGTGTGTATACCCGAAATGAGGACACATAGCCCGTATGCGGCAAGGGTGATCACCGGGATACGAAGGTGTCGTCCTTCTACTAGTAGAAAAGGTTACTTTTATCGTAGTACGACTGATCATCTTATGCGGTGGCTCCAATGAATGTCCTATTCTTCCAATTGGAATTGTGATGCAATACTGTAACCCAAGCCTAGGTGCTGGGTTTACTATTAAGGTATTCGCAGGTTAATAAATCCACTAAAGGATTGTTTTCGTAAAAGGTATATATCATCAAGGGAAACTATTTTCGAATAAAACGTAATTATTGAAATTACACCTAGAGGGGGGTAAATAGGTGATTATGGCTAACTAGGATTACTTTTAAATTTTACCCAAAAATAGCTTACTGAGATTTTACCAACAGAACTATAATCTGACAATGATAGTAAGCTGATATGACTAAATGCAATGTAAAAAATAATGTGTATGAAAGTAAATAGAACACACAAGAATTTTAGCCAGGTTCGACCCCTAAGCCCCTATGGTCTACGTCCTGGTCCCTTACCAACTTGGTAAGAGAATATATTATTGATCAATTAAGGTTACAACTACAAGATACAACAATATATCTCCCTTTATCCCAGCTGCTGATAATGGCTTGCTGAAACCCTGTTTAAGAACCTGCTCTCTAAGTACTATACTACCCCGTAGTACAAACTCCTCTAGCAAGTACCACTAAACCCTTGTTTCCCTAGCCAACTTATCCAGCAACTAATCAATATAATTTGAACAATACAAATCAGTGATAAAGTTTACAACTCAAACTATAGACTCTCTCTAAGATAAAACACGTGTATATATTTAGAGCTCGAGAGTATTTTAGAAACAATAAAGATCAGGAGTTGTATGTGTTCTTGCTTGCAAAGTCGTCAGTCATAAAACTGCAAGAAACCACATATATAACCACACATTAACCTTTGAAACATTCTCAACAACTTACAACGGCTAGAATCCAATTCTACCGTTTAAGATCGTTGGGATGGTTTCCAACGTTCATGTGTACGTTAGATAGAAGAGAAAGAAAGATGTCCAACGTACAGAAAATATCTCTTCTATTTTGTAGAGGATAAAACGTTTTAATCAGAAGATAGAAGAAAGAGTTTGAAAGAGAAACAAACTCCTATTCTTTAGGAAATCAATTTGAATAAGTAAAAACATTTTATAAATGAGCTCTCTATATATCATGCACGTTTATTATATTAGAGAAGTCCTTACAACTGATATATATAAAGATCCTATAAAATCTCCAAGAAATTCGACTTCCTTGTTGAATCTGGACTGTGCATCTTGGCTTGCTGTAATTCTGACAATCGTGATCATAGTTTGCTGAAATAGATTACTGTCTTATGATAGCTTGCTGTATTGTGATTATCAAAACTAAGGAGTTACAATCTCCCCCTTTTTGATGATTACACACATTTAGGAGAATTATAAAACTCCCCCTAAATATATGCATATCTCAAAATCTTATAACCTGTTACTACAATTAATATAAATGACACATATGCATATCCAAATATCCAGTCATAACTAACAACCAGCATAAATCATTACATCAAGTCTTAAAAACCAAAAGTCAATTTAAACCAAGTAGCAAACCACAGATTAAACATAAGCCAACTATTCAACAGAAAGTCTTAACCATAAGTCAACAGAAGATAGTCTTAATAACCAAACAGAAATAAACATAGGCATAAGTAAGTCTCCTAAATATCTCCCCCTTAAAGCATCAAAAAGATCTAGATTGAGGGCTGATCATAAGTGTAAGATCAAGCATCAAAACAAACCAACAAGTAAGCAGCAATAAACAGATAATGACATATCATAATGAAAAAATAAATTAAACACAAAAATACTTTTTAAATACCCAATCATAGTAAGCTAACATGAAAAACGATAGTAATCTAACATTACCAAATTTCCAAAGATAGCTTGCCATTATACACTGCACATGCCAAGTTCCCTTCGAATGGTAGAAAATCTTGCTTCGCCAAGGGGTTTTGTAAAGATATCTGCCAATTGATATTCAGTAGGTACAAAAACTAATTCAATATTACCTTTGGCAGCATTATCTCTCAAGAAATGATGACGAACATCAATATGCTTTGTTCTTGAGTGATTAACTGGATTCTTTGATATGTTGATGGTGCTAGTGTTGTCACAATAGATTGGAAGTTTGCCACACTTGATTCCAAAATCTCGTAGAGTCTGAATCATCCATAAAATTTGAGAGCAACAGATACCAGCTTCCAAATACTCACCTTCTGCTGTGGATAATGCAACTGAAGTTTGTTTCTTACTTTGCCAAGATACGAGACTTTGTCCTAAATATGTACAAACACCACTTGTACTCTTTCTATCAGTTTGACAACCTGCATAGTCAGCATCACTATACCCCACAAGATCAAATGTGCTTGTAATAGGATAAAATAACCCAAGATTAATAGTCCCACTTAAATATCGAAATATTCTTTTAACTGCATTTAAGTGTGATTCCTTAGGTTTAGCTTGAAAATGAGCACAAACACATACACTATACATAATATCTGGCCGAGAAGCAGTAAGATATAAAAGACTACCAATCATACCTCTATACTTCTTGATATCAACATCATTACCTTTTTCATCCGATGTCAGCTTGCTATTTTTATTCATTGGAGTATATTTCGGCTTGACATTGTCAAAACCAAATCTGGTCAGCAAATTCTTGACATATTTTGATTGATGCACATAAATTCCATCTTTAGATTGTTTAATTTGGAGCCCCAAGAAATAATTGAGCTCACCCATCATGCTCATGTCAAATTCACTGCTCATACACTTAGAAAACCACTCACACATAGCATCATTAGTGGATCCAAAGATTATATCATCTACATATATCTGGACAATCAAAATATCATTACCATTTTGCTTAGTAAATAAAGTAGGATCAATTTTACCTCGAATGAAGCCATTTTTGATCAAAAACTTACTAAGCCTCTTGTACCAAGCCCTTGGTGCTTGCTTTAAGCCATATAATGCCTTCTTAAGCTTGTAGACATAGTCCGGATGTTGTCCATGTTCAAAACCAGGAGGTTGCTTGACATAAACTTCCTCTTCCAGAAATCCATTAAGAAAAGCACTTTTGACGTCCATTTGATGTAGCTTGATCTTCTTGTAGCATGCATAAGCAAGAACCATCCTAATTGATTCCAATCTAGCTACTGGAGCATAAGTTTGATCAAAGTCAATGCCTTCTTGTTGGTTGTACCCTTGTGCTACGAGCCTTGCTTTATTTCGAGTAACAGTACCAAATTCATCCACTTTATTCTTGAAAATCCATTTTGTAACAATGATTGAAGCATCCTTTGGTGGCTGGACCAGTTCCCAAACATCACATCGTTCGAATTGATTGAGTTCTTCTTGCATAGCCGTGATCCAATTTTCATCTTCAAGTGCTTCTTTGACATTCTTGGGTTCCTCTTGAGCTAAAAATGCAGCATAAGCACAAAAATTTACAGTGCCTTTTCTTGTCTTGAGACCATCAGAAATATCACCAATAACCTGTTCTGGAGGGTGATTCTTCACTGTCCGTGTAGCTTTTGGCAATGAATGCTTTGCAATATCTTCATGTGAAGTCTTCCTTATCTTAGATGGAGGAGCTAAGTCTTCACCATCATAGATTGGCATTTTATCCTTTACTCTATTTCCTCTAGGACCATCAAGAGTCATCTTTGCCATCTTTACAATTGCATCATCAACTGGAGTAGAAGGTTCTGCTTGCTAATTTCCTGAGGCAGTTTCAATTTCAGCTTGCTGTTTTCCTGAATCAGTCTCTGTTTTAGCTTGCTGTTTTGGAGTAGCCTTCTCTGTTTCAGCTTGCTGTTGTCCAGCTTCACCTGCATCATCTTCCTCCTCTCTTGGAAGATCATTGTTAGGTTCTTGAAAAGTAACATCTATAGATTCCTCAACAATATGCTTAGACAAATTATAAACTCTATAGGTTTTACTATTCATAGAATAACCAAGAAAAATAGCTTCATAAGATTTAGCATCAAATTTACCATCATTACCAATTGTCTTGAGCACAAAACACTTTGAGCCAAAGATTCTGAAGTAACTGATGTTGGGCCTCTTTTTCTTGAGCAATTCATATGGAGTCTTGTCCAAAATAGGTCTTATCAATACTCTATTCAGAACATAGCATGCTGTGTTGACTGCTTCTACCGAAAAACTTCTAGGTAACTTGCTTTCTTGCAACAAAGTCCTTGTTGTCTCTTGCAGTGACCTATTCTTGCGTTCCACCACACCATTTTGTTGTGGAGTCCTTGGAGCCGAGAATTCATGTGATATTCCTCTTTCTTCACAATAAGTAACAAAGTCTTTTTGGAATTCACCACCTCGATCACTCCTTATTCCTACAAGCTTTGTATTGAGCTTATTTTCAAGTAATTTAATTAGTTTCTCAAACTCATTAAAAGCAGCATCTTTAGTTCTAAGAAACAATACCCATGTAAAACGAGAATAATCATCAACAATTACAAAACCATATTGCTTACCTCCTATACTTTTATAATCTTCTGGACCAAATAAGTCTAAATGTAAAAGTTCTAAGGGTTTAGAAGTAGATACCATTTTCTTTGCTTTGTGAGTACTTCTAATTTGCTTGCCTAATTGGCATGCCGAACACACCTCAGTCTTGACATACTTGATTTTGGGTAAACCTCTGACTAGCTTCTTCTTTGAAAGCTTGTTAAGTAAGTCCATGTGAGCATGACCCAATCTTCTATGCCAAACATAAGGATCAGTGTCTATTGCAGCAAAACAGTAAGCTGTTTTCTGCAACTCAAAGTCCAAAATATATATATTTCCTTCCCTTCTAGCAACTAGGGGGACTTTGTTAGTACCAATAGTAATAATACATTTATCAATACCAAAGTTAACAGTATGACCATCATCATATAACTGACTTATGCTAAGCAGATTATATTTAAGGCCTTTAACATATTGAACTTTATCAATTGAAATGTGTTTATTACCTATTTTACCTTTTCCAAGAATTTGAAGAGTTTTGCTATCACCAATAGTCACTCTTCCACCCTTTTTCATCTGAAGACTCAAGAATTGTGCTTTGTCTCCACTCATATGTCTAGTACATCCGCTATCTAAAATCCATTGAGTTGATTTGACTCGAGCGGCAAGACACATCTACAAAACAAATAAAACAACTCAACCTTTTGGTACCCAAAGTTTGTTGGGTCCGACATGGTTAGCAGATAAAACATATAAAACATGTAAATCAGATTTCTTTATCCATTTTTGGATAAATCTAGGTGATTTAACTCTGCCAGCCTGATGATGGTAAGCTGTCTTTGTTCTGCCATTCTGATCATAGTAAGCTATTTTCTGTTTGTTTCCTCCATGGTATGATTTTTGTCCATTCTGAACTTTGCAATGCTTTTCAAGATGCCCTTTCTTTCCACATCTGTTGCATATCTTCCAAGGCATAGCATAATCATAGGGTATGCCATGTTTTCCTTCATATCTTAGAGCTTTGTCCTTCTTGTTTGCATTCATTCCAATTCCTTCTCTGACCAATGGAATATTTGTGTTGTTCATCATAGATTTGAGACTTTCTTCTCCTTGAACAAACGATCCCATGCCCTTTTTCAGATCCTCAACTTCCTTTGTGAGCAGATCAATCTTTTCAGCTTGCTGACTTATGATTTCAGCTTGCTGAGATGGTTCTTCTGCTTGATTTGAAGGTGTTGCATCTATTGATTTTCTGAGTTTGAACAGCTCCAAACATTCATCCCTTGCTTCAATCTCCTTCTTTAACTCTGTGATCTCCATTAATTGAGTCTTGTTTCTTTTGAGGAGAATTTTGTTGAAGTTTTCCACATGACTAACTTTAGCTTGAAGATCCTTGATTTCAGCCTCTTTATCAGCTTGTGTAGGTACCTTCTTGTCAATCCAAGTATCTACTTTGCTCATCAAATCTTGAACCATAGTCTTGAGATAATTATTCTTCTCTTTTAGCTTGCTATTTTCAGCTTTAAGAGAATAATATTCACCCATAGATACATTCTTACATTCCTGCATGGTTAGTGGTTCCAAAACAATATTTTCAGAAGATAAATTATATTTACAAGAGTTTACCTCACTCTGATCTTCTTCTGAATCACTTTCTAGGTATCCACTTTCTGAATTTCCTCGAACAGAATCATCATCAAGTCCAACTAGGGCAAGATTGACCATGTCTCCACTTGAATCATCACTGGAAACCGAGTCATCATCACTCCAAGTCATTAGAGCTTTAGCTTTCTTCTTATCCTTGAAGACAGTTTGCTGTTTTGACTTCAATTTGTAGCAGTCCCGCTTATAATGGCCTGGCTTTCGACATTCAAAGCATGTCTGATCTTTAGAATCCTTGTTGGGCTTCTTGTTGTTGGAAAATCTGCCTTTATCTCTTTTCAGCTTGTTCTTCTTCTCGATCATCTTTCTGATCTTCCTGGATATTAAAGCTAGTTCTTCGTCTGACTCATCTTCAGATTCCAGTAAGCTATCATTAGTGTGAAGAGCTAATTACTTCATTTGAGCAACTGGAGCTTGCATCGAACTTGATTGGCTTTCCTTGATTTTGCTTTCAAATTGTTCCAATTCTGCAAAAACAGCCAATTGATCCATAGTATCTATAGTTGGAGAGGATTCTAGAGCTGTTACCTTTGGTTCATAGATAAATGGCACAACACTAAGTATCTTCATGTTGATTTCTTCTTGTGGGATATGTTTGCCAAGCTGCTTTAAGGCATTCAGATTTATCTGGAATCTAGCTTGACTTTCTCGAATAGTTTCTCCGTCTTGAAGCTTGAAATTTCCAAACTCATTTATTAGTTTACTCAATTTCACCTTTCTTAAACTCTTGGATCCTTCGTGATACAATTCCAGAGTATCCCATATCTCTTTAGCTGATTTGCATGAAGAGACTTTATCACATTCACTAGGACATAACCCATTCATGAGAGAATTCCTAGTCTTTCCATTGAAGTTGTATTTGATTAGTTCAGTCTCTGTGAGATCATCAACGTCTTTCACTTTGCCTTCTTTGTCCTTAAACTCAAAAGGACCCTTCTGAACAACTCTCAAAGCTAGTGGCTCCCTGGATAGATACACTTCCATGCGACCTTTCCACCAGTTATAGTTTTCTGTACCAAGCAAGAGAGGTGCTCGGTAATCTGAGGTTCCTTCGGGATATTTGTCAGCCATTTCGATCGAATACTATTCCTGTTACAGAAAGATTAGTATACCAATGCTCTGATACCAACTGAAATTACACCTAGAGGGGGGTGAATAGGTGATTATGGCTAACTAGGATTACTTTTAAATTTTACCCAAAAATAGCTTACTGAGATTTTACCAACAGAACTATAATCTGACAATGATAGTAAGCTGATATGACTAAATGCAATGCAGAAAATAATGTGCATGAAAGTAAATAGAACACACAAGAATTTTAGCCAGGTTCGACCCCTAAGCCCCTATGGTCTACGTCCTGGTCCCTTACCAACTTGGTAAGAGAATATATTATTGATCAATGAAGGTTACAACTACAAGATACAACAATATATCTCCCTTTATCCCAGCTGCTGATAATGGCTTGCTGAAACCCTGTTTAAGAACCTGCTCTCTAAGTACTATACTACCCCGTAGTACAAACTCCTCTAGCAAGTACCACTAAACCCTTGTTCCCTAGCCAACTTATCCAACAACTAATCAATATAATTTGAACAATACAAATCAGTGATAAAGTTTACAACTCAAACTATAGACTCTCTCTAAGATAAAACACGTGTATATATTTAGAGCTCGAGAGTATTTTAGAAACAATAAAGATCAGGAGTTGTATGTGTTCTTGCTTGCAAAGTCGTCAGTCATAAAACTGCAAGAAACCACATATATAACCACACATTAACCTTTGAAACATTCTCAACAACTTACAACGGCTAGAATCCAATTCTACCGTTTAAGATCGTTGGGATGGTTTCCAACGTTCATGTGTACGTTAGATAGAAGAGAAAGAAAGATGTCCAACGTACAGAAAATATCTCTTCTATTTTGTAGAGGATAAAACGTTTTAATCAGAAGATAGAAGAAAGAGTTTGAAAGAGAAACAAACTCCTATTCTTTAGGAAATCAATTTGAATAAGTAAAAACGTTTTATAAATGAGCTCTCTATATATCATGCACGTTTATTATATTAGAGAAGTCCTTACAACTGATATATATGAAGATCCTATAAAATCTCCAAGAAATTCGACTTCCTTGTTGAATCTGGACTGTGCATCTTGGCTTGCTGTAATTCTGACAATCGTGATCATAGTTTGCTGAAATAGATTACTGTCTTATGATAGCTTGCTGTGTTGTGATTATCAAAACTAAGGAGTTACAATTATCATATATGATATTTTACGTAAGTTTATCATACAGTCATTTTCATATTGTACATTATTATGTTGGGCATTATAGCTCACTTTTGCTTTCTTTTAAATGACACAACACAACAGTGAATCAAGATGCCTACCATGAGAACCACAGCCAGGAAACGGGTAGGAAATGGCCAGCTGTTCCGTAGATTGTTTGGTGTTGTACCGCAGGTAGTCCGAATAAGCTGAATTTGTTTTCAGTTTTTTCTAGTTCGACTTATTTATAAGTATGACTTATGTAAGGTAATAAATAAGAAACGTATATTTGGACGACGGACTAGCCTTACTTAAAGGTTTTTCCCCGGTAAGACTTAATTACTTTTGGGTTGTAATAATTATCACTTTGCGGTTTAATCTACTCTAGTAATGAATGATTCGTTTCCAAGACAATAACCTGTAAGTGTGTGTGTGTGTGTGTGATAAGTGTGGGGTCGTAAATTGTGAGTATTTATATATTATGGTGTGAGGTATATGGTTTATAGTGGTTTAGATGGCGTGGCCTTCGAGATTCCCGACCCCGGATTTTGGGGCGCCACATTGATGATATAAAGAACTCAAATTGGGATGCTTAGATACGATATGCTTAATGTCAATAGATTTGGTTGTTAGGTTAATGAATAACACACAGAGGGGTGAATGTGTTTTATAATTTTTGGACTTTTCTTGAATGTTTATGGTTGAACAAAGTAAATTAAATTTTATAGTAAAATGTGTTCATCCAGAAATTAAGCTTGCAGAAAATGAAGAACACAGATCTTCAAACTCACTTAATTTTATATTAAAATTTAAACTGCTTTGCTACTGATGTTCCAATAATATTATTACTATTAGATTATAATTTTAGGAGATGATCTTCTTTACTTAATTTGCCAACCCCTTCAAATAGGATTGTTGTCTTTTATTTATACTAAGTCCCAAATGGGCTCAATCCTTACAATGTGGGCCTTCTTGGGCTTTACATAATGTATTGTAATTGTTCTAACTATAATTCCTTTGGGCCGTCTTGTCCTGGTCCAACATTAGTCCCCCTCCTTGTTTTGCGCAATATCTTTAGATTTGCGTTTTCGTGCTTTTCACCCTTGCGTTTTGAATTCCGAGATTTTTGTCTTGATACCTGAATAAAGTTAGTGAACGGAAAGGATAATAAAAATGAAGGGAAAAATCAGAGAAAAAACGAACAAACGAAGCAAAAGAAAAATAAGAAATAACTGTTAATTCGAGATAGGAGTCAACTGTGTGTGCCCGAAAAAAGAAAGGAATTGAACGCAATACTTTTTTGTCTTGTTGTTGTTCTCTCTCCTTTCTTTTTCTTTTTCTTTTTTTTTTTTGAAGGTATATATCCGTTCATGTGTGTTTTTGAATTTGTTTTTCCAGTTTTTTTTTTTTTGCAGGTTTCCGGGCTAACCTCTTCGACTTCCTCTCCGGGCATCTAAAAGGGGATCGCTGCGCATCCTTGGCTCGCATTGTAAGTCGTCTACTCTCTCTCTTTTCCTTTTCCTTTTTATCTGCGGGTTGGTCATGTTTATCTGTAGTTTACCAATTTATAATGGCCGACTTTCCTTCGTCGTCGTCGTCGCATAGTGCCACCAGTCGGGACCCCGGGAAGCGACCGTTAGAGGAGGGTGACGAGGAGTCTGTTTTGAACTTGGATAATCTAGAGATCCCGGACCTAGGTCAGTGTGGATCTTTTGATTTCTTAGGGAGCGATGAGTTTTTGAAGGGGGTGCCTCCAGGTCCTATGCCCTCTCCACCCCTAAGTCCTCGTACCCTGGAACTTAGGAATAGAACGGTCGAGGAAAGTCTTCGGCTAGGTAGGGTCGAATTCGAGGGCAAGCCTAGTCTGAATTATCTTAGTTACTATATCACTGTCGATCCACCCGTGAGTAAGTTGGAGAGTTACATGGATTTATCTAATGGATATCGGTATCGAGTGCCGACAGCAGATGAGAGGGTGTGGATGATGCCCGAGTTCGGGATGCATGGGGTTGCAATGATTATGTTTCAGTTTGGGCTTCGTTTGCCGATGTACCCGTTCTTCCTGACGATGTATGAGGCTATCGGTTGTGGTCTAAGGCAGCTGACACCGAATTCTGTTGCTCAGTTAAGTGGTTTTGTGGCGCTGTGTTGTGATAAGGGTCGATCACCGACTCTGAAATTATTTTTCTCTATTTATGGTGTGCGGTACTATGGCGGTCAAGTATATTTCGACTCCCGACATCGAAGGATGAAGATTGTTAGTGTTAGGTCATCAAACTCCGGTTATCACTCCCAATGGCTGTACGTTGGGGGTCCTGACTTGGAATTTGTAAAGCCTTACAGGAAAGTTAGTCAGGGCATGATTGATTATTTAAATAACATGGAGAAGCACGATACTGCCTACCTCGATGAGTTTCATGGGACGAGGACGTGGTATACACACTTAGATTTGAAGGACTCTGGTTTTTTGGAGATGCACGATTGTAAGGGGGATGTTTTACTTGTTATTGCCCTTATTTTGTTGATGTATTAGTTTTTGTACTTGTCATCGTCGGCTCTTGCTTATTTTAATTTTCGTAAGTGCCTATATATATGGTGGCTGACTTGCTGTTTTGTTTATTTCTTTATAGTGGAAGGTGCTTCACTTAAAAAGGTTTTAGACGGTGGGATTCGAGGAGGAATGGACAAGGCAATAATGTTGTTGCTGCAGCATGCCGCAAGGAAGCCTGCTGATGCGGCCAGGGCTGGACCGTCGGGGGTTCCTCATTCAGTTTCAATTGAGTTGCTAGATGACTAGGAAAACAAGGTAATTGAAGATAATGAGAGGGTTGTTTCAGATCTCGTCCGCGTGGAAGGTAATCCTCGAAAGCGATTTCGGAGGGAAGATGATGAGGTAGTTGTTGGAGGACGGGGGGGCGGAGTCGAGGTTGTGAACAAAACAAGGGTTTATGGAAAGACCGTCGACCCTCGATCGAAGAAAGAGGTGATGAGGGTCGAGATCCAGCCCACGGAGTGATGGACGGGTGGATCAACCGTGCCCTTGAGAGCACTTAATCTCTTTAACTTACCTTAGGATTTGGTTGCTTATGATGGGAGGAAGCGTGAGGACCTTGTTGATCGATGTAAGAGCCGGGCTGGGCGGGTACGTGCATTCCCTTCTCTCTCTTTTTTTTTATGTGCATGTACCTTTGTTTTCATGTTCGGTCATAGTCGTTTATGGTCATAGTTGTCGACCCTGTTTTCATGTCCCCCCCTTTTTTTTGCAGTTTCTTTCCGATTTTATGCATATACTGGAGGATTATAAGGCTGATGTTGATGGTGAGGCTTGTTCCAAGCTCGAAGCTGAGGTTGCTGCCTTGAAGGGGGAAAAGAAGAAGGTTGCGGTGGGTTTTGCGGAACTCGAGCATAGGGTGGCTGATTTGTCTAAGGCAAATTCCGCATTGTCGAAAAAGGTTGCTGAGATGGAGGCTACTGAGCAGGTGTCGAGTGGGAGGGTACGAGAACTCGAGGGTCGACTTCTCGAGGTGGAAAGGGAGCTTGAAGAGGAAAGAAGCAAGCGCCAAGGCTTGGACCGACAGGTCGAAGGAATGGATGGCTCCTACAAGTTGATCGTGAAGGAAAATGAAGATTTGAAGAAAGAAGTAGAGAAAGCTGTTGAAGATATCGCTGATGCTCTGGGCGACGGTTATGGATGATGTCTCCGGCGGATGGAAGAGCTAAGGATCTCTGATCGTTATCTCCGAATTATTTTAAAGGTTAGATTCGATCCCTATGTTTTTACCATGATTTATATGCTTTTATTTGGATTTTATGTTTGTAAAAGTGTTTTACCATGCCCCCGCTGCGATTAAAATCCATCAATGGTATCAGAGCATAGGTTGTATGCATGTACATCTGTGGTAAACATTTCAGAATTTTATGTGCTTGTATGAATTAATTATGATTTTTACAAGTTATATCATGGTTTAATTTTGTCTGATGAGAATTCGTTTCTCAGAATAATTTTGAATGTTGATCTGGGTTCTACAAGTGTTGTAGATCGTCTGGGTATTTTTTTATAATTTTATGATGTATAGATTTTTTATTATAAATTTTTGAAGTTCTTGTAATTAAATTCGTAATTAAATAAATCATATATATATATATATAAATTGAAAGTATGTATCTATATCTGCTGTTGCCTCTGTGATGTCTGACTGGTGCACGAAGATAGCAGACAGAGAACAGTGGTGTCAGGCGGCTCGTTTTCCGAGGAAAGCAACGGCGGTTGCTGCAAAAGAAAAAAAAGGGGTGTCGCGCATTCCGGGAATGCGTTACACCCTGTGGCGCATTCACGGAATGCGTTATACCTTTTAATGGCTTAAAAGGCTTGTAACGCATCACCGGAATGCGTTACAGGGCTTGTAACGCGTTCCTGTAATGCGTTACAGCCCGACTGTCCAGATTAAAATTGATTTTCTGGGAGTTTCGTAACTCCGTTTTAGGCGTGCAATATACCGTTGGATTCGTTTTTCCGAGACGGGTCTAATGGAGTGATCAATTTTAGTTTATATAAAAGTTTTGAACTGTTTATATTTCCGAAAGTGTTTTAAAGCTGTTTTTAACTATTTTTAATTGCTTTTAAATGCTTCATGTGATACATAGAGATGTATATTGCTTAGACTAATGTGCTAGATGATGTAACATGCCTACCTTGATGTTTATTCATGTTTATATATGTGATATATGCTTAGTTTATCATGCGATGATAGATTTAGGTGAACTAAAATGAACATAAGGCGTGTGTTAGACAATCTAGTATAGTGAAATTATTTCATAACCTTAATAATAATATTATGAATACAATCATGAGATTCTTGTGTTTATGAAACACGTAATTGAATATGAATTTTCGATATGAAAGAAAGGATGATTCTGTCAACAACAGATTTCTATCTGTAAGAAAGGGTTATTAAGTGACGCATCTTGACAATGCTCCACCCGATCTGGGAATCATTTGATTATTGATTATTGATTTGAAATATTTAATTTAAAAGGAAGAATTTCTTTATAATAAGATTATGATTGTAACGTAATATAATCCCTCTAAAATTAAATAATATCAAGTAGTAATTGGCCAATGATACAACGGGCTTGTGTCGGTCATAGCCTTCCAACATGATAGAAAGTAGTTCTTATTTTTAAATCTTTGTCGTTTCGTGCCACAGTCGAGGGCTTTGATTTCGAAATAAGAAATACTTGTCTATTACATAGAGATGTGTACATTGAATAAGAATCTAAAGTTGGGCCATGGGCCCAACTTTAGAGCCTTTGGGGACTGATTCAATTGTATGAAATGTTGGGTTAGACTTGACTTAGAATATTGAGTTTGTCGTGCCACAGCCGTGACTCAATTATTCAAGAGGCTAAAGTTTGATTAGGGAATAACATTAGATGTAATTGACAAGAGTTGTCTGCTTATTGAACATTACATGGCGTTTCGTGCCACAACCGGGGTTGTGTAATGGAATGTAGGATCCCTATTCCCACTAGCATTATGAATGCTTAATTTTTCACGTAGGGGGTTGAATAAATTAGGTAAACTAGTGGGAGCCACTTATGAATAAAGACCCGATTCATATAGTGTTTTAAAATGAAATCGAATATTTGGTAAGTGTTGTTATGTGTTTATCATTTACAGATTTACAATATACATTATGTCTTCTGCACTATCACTCAGGAGCATACTGGATGCTCACAAATTGACTGGTCCTAATTATGCTGACTGGCTTCGAAACTTGAGAATTGTTCTCAGGATTGAGAAGCTGGAATACGTGATTGACTCACCTAAGCCTATTGAACCTGCTAGCGATGCACATAATGATGAACATGTTGTGTATCGTAAGTGGATAGATGATGCAAATGTTGCTCAATACATCATGCTAGCTTCCATGAACATTGAGCTACAGAAGGAACATGAGCATATGGATGCTCACACTATCCTCATGCATCTACAAGAGTTGTATGATGTGGCGGGGAGGACAGCTCGATATGAGATATCGAATGAGTTGTTCGGTTGTAGGATGTCTGAGGGATCATCTATGAATGACCATGTACTTAAGATGATCAATTTGATTGAACGTCTTGGACAACTTGGTTTTGCCAAGAATGGGGAGCTGAGCCAAGACTTGGTCTTGCAATCGCTTCCGAGTTCGTTCTCGCAGTTTGTTATGAACTTTCACATGAATAAGTTGGATGTCAGCCTGCCTGAACTCCACAACATGTTGAAGACTGCGGAATCGAATTTTCCCCCTAAGAAGAGTTATGTTCTTTTAATTGGTGAAGGTTCCAATCCTAAGAAAAGGAAGAGGAACTCTTCCAAGAAGAAGAAAGTAGGTGAGAAAATGCCGGTTCCACCAAAAGCTGAAGACCCCAAGAGCAAAGTTGTTTGCTTTCACTGTAACAAGGTGGGGCACTAGAAGAGTAACTGTAAGGTTTACCTTGCAGAATTGAAGAAGAAGAAGGGTAGTGAGACTGCCGCTTCTGATTCAGGTATGTTCATGATAGAAGTGAATATGTCATTAAGCCAAATTTCTACTTGGGTATTAGATACCGCCTATGGTTCTGACATCTGTAATTTGTTGCAGGGACCAAGGAGAAGTAGGACTCTTGAGGAAGAGGAGGTGATTCTACTGATGGGAAATGGAGCAAGAGTTGCTGCTGAAGATGTAGAATCATTTCATTTACTTATGCCTACGGGCAAGACTATTGTTTTAAATAATTGTAATTTTGTTCCCTCGATTGTGAGGAATATTATTCCCATGTTAGACTTGGCTGGATTTTCATTTATTATTGAGAATAATGAATGTTCTATTCTTAGAAATAATATTCTTTATGAACGTGGTACTTTAAATAATGGTCTGTATAAATGTGACATAATTTACTTCAGATTGAATAAACTAATAAAAGAAAAGGGATGATGAAAATCTCACTTCATTATGGCACTGCAGTCTCCATTTAGTAGACATGGAGAAAGGGCTGCAAATTTGCTAGGAATGGTACATACAGATGTATGTGGACCAATGTCTACGCAAGCCATGGGTGGATTTTCATACTTCATTACTTTCATAGATGATAGATCTGGATTCGGATATGTGTTTGATGAAATACAAGTCTGAGGCCTTTGAAAAGTTCAAAGAATATAAGTATGAAGTGGAGAAATAACTAAACATAGTATTATAACTTTTCGATCAGATCGAGGTGGTGAATACTTTAATGGAGTGTTTCTAGATTATCTCAAAGTAAATGGTATAGTCTCCCAGTGGACTCCTCCAGATTGGTATCTGAAAGGAGAAATCGAACTTTGTTAGACATAGTTCGGTCCATGATGAGCTATGCAAATCTTCCAGTATTCCTATGGGGTTATGCATTGGAAACCTCAGCATATTTACTGAATATGGTGCCTTCCAAAATCTGTTCCTCGAACTTCGTATGAGATATGGAAAGAAAGGAAACCGAGTCTTAAACACGTTAAGATTTGGGGATGTCCAGCTTATGTCAAGTAAGTTGACCCAGATAAGCTGGAATATCGATCCGTAAAATGTAGTTTTGTGGGATATCCTAAAGAGACTTTAGGGTATTACTTTTGCACCGATCATCGGGTGTTTGTCTCCAGACATGCTACCTTCTTGGAAAAGGAGTTTATCCTTGAAGGAAATAGTGGGAGCAAAATTGAACTTGATGAAGTTCAAGAAGCATAAACTACTACAGATCGAGTGGAAACACATGTTCTGACTGAACAACCTTTTGTGGAACAACCCATTCATAGATCAGGGAGAGTGTCTCGCCAACCTGAGAGGTATTATGGCCTTGTCATTGAGAATGACAATGAGTTATCGATCATTGATGATGACGACCCTGTAACCTATAATGAGGCTATGAGTAGTGTTGACTCAGAGAAATGGCATAGTGCCATGAAATCCGGAATGAAATCTATATATACGGGATACAAAAGAATGATTAGAGCAGATGGCCAGGTGGAGACCTTTAAGGCCAGGCTTGTGGCAAAAGAATTCAAACAAAGGCAATGGATTGACTTTGATGAAACCTTTTACCTGTAGCCCTGTTATAATCAGTTCGGATTTTGCTTGCGATTGCTGCTTACTACGACTATGTGATCTGGCAAATAGCCAGATGGTTTTCTTTCCAAGAGAAATGAAAACCTAGTGTGTAAGCTGCTGCAAACCATATGTGGTTAAAGCAAGCTTCTCGAAAGATGGAACATTCGTTTTGATGAGACAATCAAAGAGTTTGATTTTATCAAAAACGAAGATGAACCATGCGTCTACAAAAGGGTTAGTGAGAGCGCGGTAACATTTCTTGTATTGTATTGAAATAGAGTTGACACACATAACAACATAGCAGACCCACTCATAAAGCTACTTTCTGAAAGTCACTTTGATCATCATAAAGACTAGATGGGTATTAGATACCAGAGTGATTGGCTTTACTACAAGTGGGAGATTAAAAGGAATATGTCCTAAGTCCAATCATGTATTAGGATTTAGGAATAACTTCTTATGTAATCTATTTTGATTTCATTGATATTAATAAAAGACTTGTTTTGTTTTTATTACGGGCTCTATCTATTTAAGTGTTTAAATAAGATATACCATAGTTTAGAGTAAAGCTTTTTATGGATTATGATGAGATCATAATAGTGAGACCTAAAAGATGATAACTCTAAACTTAAATAGTTCCTGATCGTAGGATTACTAACTGGTAATTAATAATCCGCAAAGATCGGTACATACTATGCTTGCTTCATTATGAAGGATGTCTGTTCTCATAGACATTTGTGTGGTGACACTATAGCTAGTATGTAGGTGCTTATTATGGAATAAGTTCACTGAACATGACTCGCACAGCTGAACAACTGATGGAGTTCACTCACGTGTCAGCAGTTGTTCACATAGTGATAGTTGTACAAGTATTCTTAGACTTGAGGTCATCATAGTCATCTTGTGTACACTGAACTATGCTTTGGTTTAGTTCTTAGTCTCCAGGGACAATTATTAGGGCTCTACTGGGTATAGGAATTTGTACACGAAGATAGTGTATGATCAATAAAGGATCTACCCCTTCCAGTGAAGGAAGCGAATGTTCAAGGCTGATCCACTTATGCTAGTTCAGGAATCTCTGGCCAGAGTAAATGAAATTAGAAAGGAGTTTCTAATTTGCATAGAACTACGCATAGTAAATGGTAAGCAAGTGATTGAATTAGATAGGCTTGACACGAGATCCATGCCTTGTATTTAATCGGGACATTGTAGGGTAGAAGGAGTTATTGTACGGTAACTATTCACTGAATAGGTTCTTGGTATTTTTAAGCAGTGAATTCATATTATCCGGATAGTCGCGATATGCTGAGAAGTATCCCTCACGATGTAGAATAAATGTGATTAATTAATTAATCATATTTAATAAATTAGAGAATTTATATAAATAATGATAAAATAGTTTTATTATTATTTATTTCTACTACCGGCTTAATATTGAACCTACAGGGTCACACCATAAAAAGAGAATGATTTAATGGTGGAGGAATTAATTAATAATGGCTAATAATTATTTATTTGTGAAATAAATAATTAATTGGCAAATTTAATAATTGATTAAATGAGATTTAATTGATTATAAATTAATTAAGAAAAGTTCTTAATATTATTAATTAAACGATTTAATTTTTGGAAATTAAATCAATAGAGAGAATTATTTCTAAAGTGTTTAGAAAAAGGATTAATAATTAAAAGGTGTTTTAATTATTAATGATAATAATAAATGGGATAATAATAATATTATTTATGGAAAAATTTCAGCTGAAAATTTTGCCTATAGATATACTATTATAGACCCTATTTTCATTCTAACCCCAAAACCCAAAAAGTTTGGAAAACCCAATTCTCTCCACCTCCTTCCTCCTCCTTAACATCGTTTTCTTGGTGGATACCGGTGGAGTGCTTCACACTTGAGGAGCAACTGCTAAGGATCTCTGATCGTTGTCTCCGAATTATTTTAAAGGTTAGATTTGATCCCTATGTTTTTACCACGATTTATATGCTTTTATTTGGATTTTATGTTTGTAAAAGTGTTTTACCATGCCCCCGCTGCAATTAAAATCCATCAATTACTTAATACCTGCAATGCACTTGGGTCTTCCCTTCCACATTTTTACTCGAGATCTCAAAGGAGTACCAGATTTTAATTCCTTGATTCTTTTTTTTTTCTTTTGATAAGTGAGGTTTATCAGCACTTAGTACATTCAACATATTTACTAGCATCAGAACTTAACAGATGAGAAGAATTATTCTAGTTTGTGACTTAGTAATAAGATAGACAAAGTAAACTCAACTAAGCTCAATATCAGAATTTGCTTGTGTCAGTAGATTTTCACAGAAATAATTACTTCTTGTTGGATTTTAATCGCAGCGGAGGCATGGTAAAACAATTTTACACATACAAAATCCAAATAAAAGCATACAAATCGTGGTAAAAACGTAGGGATCGATTACTAACCTTTAATATGCGATCCAAAAGCAACGATCGGAGATCCTTAGCAGCTGCTCCTTAAACGTGAAGCACTCCACCGGTATTCACCAAGAAAACGACGTTAAGGAGGAGGAGGAGGTGGAGAGAATTAGGTTTTATAAAATTTTGGGGTTTTGGGTTAGAATAAAAATAGGGTTTATAATAGTATATTTATAGGCAAAATTTTCAGCTGAAATTTTCCCATAAAATATTATTATTATTAACCCATTTATTATTCTTATTAATAATTAAAACACCTTTTAATTATTAATCCTTTTTCTAAACACTTTAGAAATAATTCTCTCTCTTGATTTAATTTCCAAAAATTAAATCCTTTAATTAATAATATTAAGAACTTTTCTTAATTAATTTATAATCAATTAAATCTCATTTAATCAATTATTAAATTTTCCAATTAATTATTTATTTCATAAATAAATAATTATTAGCCATTATTAATTAATTTCTTCACCATTAAATCATTCTCTTTTTATGGTGTGACCCTGTAGGTTCAATATTAAGCCGGTAGTAGAAATAAATAATAATAAAACTAATTTATCATTATTTATATAAATTCTCTAATTTATTAAATATGATTAATTAATTAATCATATTTATTCTACATCGTGAGGGATACTTCTCAGCATATCGCGACTATCCGGATAATACGAATTCACTGCTTAGAATACCAAGAACCTATTCAGTGAATAGTTACCGTACAATAAACTCCTTCTACCCTACAATGTCCCGATTAAATACAAGGCATGGATCTCGTGTCAAGCCCATCAAATTTAATCACTTGCTTACCATTTACTATGCTTAGTTCTATGCAAATTAGAAACCCCTTTCTAATTTCATTCACTCTGGCCAGAGATTCCTGAACTAGCATAAGTGGATCAGCCTTAAACATTCGCTTCCTTCACTGGAAGGGGTAGATCCTTTATTGATCATACACTATCTTCGTGTACAAATTCCTATACCCAGTAGAGCCCTAATAATTGTCCCTGGAGACTAAGAACTAAACCAAAGCATAGTTCAGTGTACAAAAGATGACTATGATGACCTCATGTCTAAGGATGCTTGTACAACTATCACTATATGAAGAACTGCTGACACGTGAGTGAACTCCATCAGTTGTTCAGCTGTGCGAGTCATGTTCAGTGAACTTATTCTATAATAAGCACCTACATACTACCTATAGTGTCACCACACAAAGGCTATGAGAACAGACATCCTTCATAATGAAGCAAGCATAGTATGTACCGATCTCTGCGGATTATTAATTACCAGTTAGTAATCCTACGATCAGGAACTATTTAAGTTTAGAGTTATCATCTTTTAGGTCTCACTATTATGATCTCATCATAATCCATAAAAAGCTTTACTCTAAACTAGGGTATATCTTATTTAAACACTTAAATAGATAGAGCCCGTAATAAAAACAAAACAAGTCTTTTATTAATATCAATGAAATCAAAACAGATTACACAAAAGTTATTCCTAAATCCTAATACATGATTGGACTTAGGACATATTCCTTTCAATCTCCCACTTGTACTAAAGCCAATCACTCTGGTATCTAATACCCATCTAGTCTTTATGACGATCAAAGTGACTTTTATAAAGTAGCTTTGTGAGTGGGTCTGCTATGTTGTTATGTGTGTCAACTCT
The DNA here is from genome assembly GCF_009905375.1 of Apium graveolens. Taxonomy (NCBI): domain Eukaryota; kingdom Viridiplantae; phylum Streptophyta; class Magnoliopsida; order Apiales; family Apiaceae; genus Apium; species Apium graveolens. Next base: position 19,267,665 of record NC_133657.1, on the reverse strand, counting down.
ATTTCAATACAATACAAGAAATGTTACCACGCTCCCACTAACCCTTTTGTAGACGCATGGTTCATCTACGTTTTTGATAAAATCAAACTCTTTGATTGTCTCATCAAAATGAATGTTCCATCTTTCGAGAAGCTTGCTTTAAACCACATATGGTTCGCAGCAGCTTACACACTAGGTTTTCATTTCTCTTGGAAAGAAAACCATCTGGCTAATTGCCAGATCTCATAGTCGTAGTAAGCAGCAATCGCAAGCAAAATCTGAACTGATTTTAACAGGGCTACAGGTAAAAGGTTTTATCAAAGTCAATCCATTACCTTTGTTTGAATCCTTTTCCCAAAAGCCTGGCCTTAAAGGTCTCCACCTGGCCATCTGCTCTAATCATTCTTTTGTATCCCGTATACATAAATTTCATTCTGGATTTCATGGCACTATGCCATTTCTCTGAGTCAACACTACTCATAGCCTCATTATAGGTCACAGGGTCATCATCATCAATGATCGATAACTCATCGTCATTCTCAATGACAAGGCCATATTACCTCTCAGGTTGGAGAGACACTCTCCCTGACCTATGAATGGGCTGTTCCACAAAAGGTTGTTCAGTCAGAACAGGTGTTTCCACTTGATTCGTAGCAGTTTGTGCTTCTTGAACTTCATCAAGTTCAATTTTGCTCCCAATGTTTCCTTCAAGGATAAACTCCTTTTCCAAGAAGGTAGCATGTCTGAAGACAAACACCCGATGATCGGTGTAAAAGTAATACCCTAAAGTCTCTTTAGGATATCCCACAAAACTACATTTTATGGATCGATATTCCAGCTTATCTGGGTCAACTTTCTTGACATAAGCTGGACATCCCCAAATCTTAACGTGTTTAAGACTCGGTTTCCTTTCTTTCCATATCTCATACGGAGTTTGAGGAACAGATTTGGAAGGCACCTTATTCAGTAAATATGCTGAGGTTTCCAATGCATAACCCCATAGGAATACTGGAAGATTTGCATAGCTCATCATGGACCGAACTATGTCTAACAAAGTTCGATTTCTCCTTTCAGATACCAATCTGGAGGCGTCCACTGGGAGACTATACCATTTACTTTGAGATAATCCAGAAACTCTCCATTCAAGTATTCACCACCTCGATCTAATCGAAGAATTATAATACTATATTTGGTTTGTTTCTCCACTTCATACTTATACTCTTTGAACTTTTCAAAGGCTTCAGACTTGTGTTTCAACAAACACATATCTGAATCTAGATATATTATCCATGAAAGTCATGAAGTATGAAAATCCACCCATGGCTTGCATAGACATTGGTCCACATACATTTGTGTGTACCAATCCTAGCAAATCTGCAGCCCTCTCTCCATGTCCACTAAATGGAGACTGCAGTGCCACAATAAAGTGAGATTTTCATCATTCCTTTTCTTTTATTAGTTTGTTCAATCTGAAGTAAATTATGTCACATTTACACAGACCATTATTTAAAGTACCACGTCCATAAAGAATATAATCTCTAAGAATAGAACATTCATTATTCTCAATAATAAATGAAAATCCAGCCAAGTCTAACATGGGAATAATATTCCTCACAATCGAGGGAACAAAATAACAATTATTTAAAATAATAGTTTTACCCGTAGGCATATGTAAATGAAATGATTCCACATCTACAGCAGCAACTCTTGCTCCATTTCCCATCAGTAGAATCACCTCCTCTTCCTCAAGAGTCCTACTTCTCCTTAGTCCCTGCAACAAATTGCAGATATGAGAACCACAGGCGGTATCTAATACCCAAGTAAAAATTTGATTTAATGACATATTCACTTCTATCATGAACATACCTGAATCAGAAGCGGTAGTCTCACTACCCTTCTTCTTCTTCAATTCTGCAAGGTAAACCTTGCAGTTCCTCTTCCAGTGCCCCACCTTGTTACAGTGAAAGCAAACAACTTTGCTCTTGGGGTCTTCAGCTTTTGGTGGAACCGGCATTTTCTCACCTACTTTCTTCTTCTTGGAAGGGATCCTCTTCCTTTTCTTAGGATTGGAACCTTCACCAATTAGAAGAACAAAACTCTTCTTAGGGGGAAAATTCGATTCCGCAGTCTTCAACATGTTGTGGAGTTCAGGCAGGCTGACATCCAACTTATTCATATGAAAGTTCACAACAAACTGCGAGAACGAACTCGGAAGCGATTGCAAGACCAAGTCTTGGCTCAGCTCCCCATCCATGGCAAAACCAAGTTGTCCAAGACGTTCAATTAAATTGATCATCTTAAGTACATGGTCATTCACAGATGATCCCTCAGACATCCTACAACCGAACAGCTCCTTCGATATCTCATATCGAGCTGTCCTCCCTGCCACATCATACAACTCTTGTAGATGCATGAGGATAGTGTGAGCATCCATATGCTCATGTTGCTTCTGTAGCTCAATGTTCATGGAAGCTAGCATGATGCATTAGCAACATTTGCATCATCTATCCACTTACGATACACAACATGTTCATCATTATGTGCATCACTAGCAGGTTCAGTAGGCTTAGGTGAGTCAATCACGTATTCCAGCTTCTCAATCCTGAGAACAATTCTCAAGTTTCGAAGCCAGTCAGCATAATTAGGACCAGTCAATTTGTGAGCATCCAGTATGCTCCTGAGTGATAGTGCAGAAGACATAATGTGTATTGTAAATCTGTAAATGATAAACACATAACAACACTTAGCAAATATTTGATTTCATTTTAAAAAACTATATGAATCGGGTCTTTATTCATAAGTGGCTCCCACTAGTTTGTCTAATTTATTCAACCCCCTACGTGAAAAATTAAGCATTCATAATGCTAGTGGGAATAGGGATCCTACATTCCATTACACAACCCCGGCTGTGGCACGAAACGCCATGTAATGTTCAATAGGCAGACAACTATTGTCAATTACATCTAATATTATTCCCTAATCAAACTTTAGCCTCTTGAATAATTGAGTCACGGCTGTGGCACGACAAACTCAATATTCTAAGTCAAGTCTAACCCAACATTCCGTACAATTGAATTAGTCCCCAAAGGCTCACGGCTGTGGCACGTAACGACCTTTAGATTCTTATTCAATGTACACATCTCTATGTAATAGACAAGTATTTCTTATTTCGAAATCAAAGCCCTCGGCTGTGGCACGAAACGACAATGATTTAAAAATAAGAACTACTTTCTATCATGTTGGAAGGCTATGACCGACACAAGCCCGTTGTGTCATTGGCCAGTTACTACTTGATATTATTTAATTTTAGAGGGATTATATTACGTTACAATCATAATCATATTATAAAGAGATTCTTCCTTTTAAATTAAATATTTCAAATCAATAATCAATAATCAGATGATTCCCAGATCGGGTGGAGCATTGTCAAGAGGTGTCACTTAATAACCCTTTCTTACAGATAGAAATCTGTTGTTGACAGAATCATCCTTTCTTTCATATCAAAAATTCATATTCAATTATGTGTTTCATAAACACAAGAATCTCATGATTGTATTCATAATATTATTATTAAGGTTATGAAACAATTTCACTATACTAGGTTGTCTAACAAACGCCTTATGTTCATTTAAGTTCACCTAAATCTATCATCGCATGATAAACTAAGCATATATCACATATACTAACATGAATAAACATCAAAGTAGGCATGTTATATCATCTAGTATATTAGTCTAAGCATTATACATCTCTATGTATCACATGAAGCATTTGAAAGCAATTAAAACAATTAAAAATAGCTTTAAAACACTTCCGGAAATATAAACAGTTCAAAACTTTTATATAAAATAAAATTTGATCACACCATTAGATCCGTCTCGGAAAAATGAATCCAACGGTATATTGCACGCCTAAAACGGAGTTACGAAACTCCCAGAAATCAAATTTAAAAATAACAGACGGGCTGTAACGCATTACAGGAACGCGTTACAAGCCCTGTAACGCATTCCGGTGATGCGTTACAACCCTTTTAACCAATTAAAAGGTGTAACGCATTCCTTGAATGTGCCACAGGGTGTAACGAATTCCCGGAATGGCCGACACCCCCACCCCCCCCCCCCACGCGCCTGCAGCAGCGCCGCCTGACAGCTTTTTTCGAACTCCGTGCCTGTCTTTTCTTTTTCTGTGCATCACAGACAGCATTCAACAGCAGATAACAGATGTACAGTAACAGACAAGCAGCAGAAGCTTAATATATATATACTTACTTACAATTCATATATATATATATATATATATCTTTATTTAATTACGAATTTAATTGCAACAACTTCAAAAATTCATAATAAAAAATCTATACCTCATAAAAATATAAGAAAAATACCCAGACGATCTACAACACTTGTAGAACCCAGATCAACATTCAAAATTATTCTGAGAAACGATTTCTCATCAGACAAAATTAATCCATGATATAACTTGTAAAAATCATAATTAATTCATACAAGCACATAAAATTCTGAAATTTTTACCACAGATCTATATGCATACAACCTATGCTTTGATACCATTGTTGGATTTTAATCGCAGCGGAGGCATGGTAAAACACTTTTACACATACAAATCCAAATAAAAGCATACAAATCGTGGTAAAAACGTAGGGATCGATTACTAACCCTTAATATGCGATCCAAAAGCAACGATCGGAGATTCTTAGCAGCTGCTCCTCAAACGTGAAGCACTCCACCGGTATCCACCAAGAAAACGACGTTAAGGAGGAGGAGGAGGTGGAGAGAATTAGGTTTTATAAAATTTTGGGGTTTTGTGTTAGAATAAAAATAGGGTTTATAATAGTATATTTATAGGCAAAATTTTCAGCTGAAATTTTCCCATAAAATATTATTATTATTAACCCATTTATTATTCTTATTAATAATTAAAACACCTTTTAATTATTAATCCTTTTTCTAAGCACTTTAGAAATAATTCTCTCTCTTGATTTAATTTCCAAAAATTAAATCCTTTAATTAATAATATTAAGAACTTTTCTTAATTAATTTATAATCAATTAAATCTCATTTAATCAATTATTAAATTTTCCAATTAATTATTTATTTCATAAATAAATAATTATTAGCCATTATTAATTAATTCCTCCACCATTAAATCATTCTCTTTTTATGGTGTGACCCTGTAGGTTCAATATTAAGCCGGTAGTAGAAATAAATAATAACAAAACTATTTTATCATTATTTATATAAATTTTCTAATTTATTAAATATAATTAATTAATTAATCACATTTATTCTACATCGTGAGGGATACTTCTCAGCATATCGCGACTATCCGGATAATACGAATTCACTGCTTAGAATACCAAGAACCTATTCAGTGAATAGTTACCGTACAATAAACTCCTTCTACCCTACAATGTCCCGATTAAATACAAGGCATGGATCTCGTGTCAAGCCTATCTAATTTAATCACTTGCTTACCATTTACTATGCTTAGTTCTATGCAAATTAGAAACTCCTTTCTAATTTCATTCACTCTGGCCAAAGATTCCTGAACTAGGATAAGTGGATCAGCCTTGAACATTCGCTTCCTTCACTGGAAGGGGTAGAACCTTTATTGATCATACACTATCTTCGTGTACAAATTCCTATACCCAGTAGAGCCCTAATAATTGTCCCTGGAGACTAAGAACTAAACCAAAGCATAGTTCAGTGTACACAAGATGACTATGATGACCTCAAGTCTAAGGATACTTGTACAACTATCACTATGTGAACAACTGCTGACACGTGAGTGAACTCCATCAGTTGTTCCGTTGTGCGAGTCATGTTCAGTGAACTTATTCTATAATAAGCACCTACATACTAGCTATAGTGTCACCACACAAATGTCTATGAGAACAGACATTCTTCATAATGAAGCAAACATAGTATGTACCGATCTCTGTGGATTATTAATTACCAGTTAGTAATCCTACGACCAGGAATTATTTAAGTTTAGAGTTATCATCTTTTAAGTCTCACTATTATGATCTCATCATAATCCATAAAAACCTTTACTCTAAACTATGGTATATCTTATTTAAACACTTAAATAGATAGAGCCCGTAATAATAACAAAACAAGTCTTTTATTAATATCAATGAAATCAAAACAGATTACACAAAAGTTATTCCTAAATCCTAATACATGATTGGACTTAGGACATATTCCTTTCACTTCTAACATGGGGTCTCTAGTTTATTGAAGACTACTAGGTCAGCATCTAACACAGGTATCTTCATAGGATAGAATAGTTACTTAAACAGACATATCACTATCAGAGTTTAGAAAGTCACATCAGACACCAGTCAGTACTTAAGCAATTTTCAATTAATCACAGTATACACAAAGAGAGTAATTTCTGTAAATACTGATCATAAAGTCTGATGCAGCAGAACAAAACTAAGCAGATTTAGAGAAAGAACCTGAAACCATTCCAAGTTTATTTACCAATCTTGTAAAAGTAGCTTCACACAATGGTTTTGTGAAGATATCTGCTAGTTGTTGATCTGTTGAAACAAAGTGCAATTCCACTGTACCTTCATCCACATGTTCCCTTATGAAGTGGTACCTGATGCTGATGTGCTTTGTCATTGAGTGTTGAACTGGATTACCTATCATAGCAATAGCCCTTTGATTATCACAGTAAATAGGGATTTTGAAATATGTTAACCCATAATCCAGTAACTGATTCTTCATCCAAAGAATCTGTGCACAACAGCTTCCTGCAGTAATATACTCTATTTCTGCAGTTGATGTGGAAATTGACTTTTGTTTCTTGCTAAACCAAGAAACCAATCTGCCTCCAAGAAATTGGCAGCTTCCACTTGTGCTTTTCCTGTCAATTTTGCAACCTGCAAAATCTGCATCTGAGTAACCTATTAGTGTAAAATCTGATTCTCTGGGATACCATAATCCCAGATCAGCTGTTCCCTTAAGGTACTTGAAAATTCTTTTCACACCTGTTAAGTGAGGTTCTCTTGGATCTGCTTGAAATCTTGCACAAAGACAGGTAGCATACATGATATCAGGTCTACTAGCAGTTAGATAGAGTAGTGAGCCAATCATACCTCTCTAATCAGTAATATCTACTGATTTACCAGTATCCTTGTCCGGTTTTGTTGCAGTGGCCATGGGAGTGGATGCACTTGAACAATCTTGCATTCCAAATTTCTTCAGCAAATTTCTGGTGTACTTAGTTTGACAAATAAAAGTGCATTCTTCATTCTGCTTGACTTGAAGGCCCAGAAAATAGCTAAGTTCTCCCATCATACTCATTTGATACCTTGACTGCATCAGTTTGGCAAACTTCTTGCAAAGTCTGTCATTTGTAGAACCAAAGATGATATCATCAACATAAATCTGGACCAAAAGTAAGTCTTTTCCATGGTTGAGGTAGAACAGTGTTTTGTCTATAGTTTTTCTGTTAAATCCACTTTCCAGAAGATACTGAGCTAAAGTCTCATACCATGCTCTTGGAGCTTGCTTAAGTCCATAAAGTGTTTTATCAAGCCTGTAGACATAATCTGGATATTTGGAGTCTACAAAGCCTGGAGGTTGTTCAACATATACTTCTTCCTCCAATTCTCCATTGAAAAAAGCACTTTTCACATCCATTTGAAAGACAATAAACTTTTTGTGAGCAGCATACGCCAAAAATATCCTTATGGCTTCCAATCTAGCAACTGGTGCAAATGTTTCATCATAATCGATTCCCTCCTGTTGAGAATATCCTTTTGTAACCAGCCTTACTTTATTCCTTGTAATTATGCCATCACTATCAGTTTTGTTTCTGAATACCCATTTTGTACCAACAACAGATCTGTTCTTTGGTCTTGGCACTAGGGTCCAGACTTTGTTTCTTTCAAATTCATTTAACTCTTCCTGCATTGCTTGCACCCCATCAGCATCTTGAAGAGCTTCTTCCACTTTCTTTGGCTCAGTCTGAGAAAGAAAAGAATTGTAAAGACATTCACTTGAAGTAGCTGTTCTAGTTCTGACACATGCATCAGGATTTCCAATTATCAAATCAAGTGTATGTGATTTAGTCCACTTCCTTACAGATGGAAGATTTTCTCTAGAACTGGATGCTCCCCCATGATCCATGCTGTCTTCATTAACATTTTCTGATGCTCCCCCTGAAACTATGCTCTCTGAGTTGGATTCTTCAGAATTTAGATTTTCAGAACTATCAGAACTTGGCTTATCAGAACTTGACGAATCAGAACTTGACGAATCAGAACTTGAAGAGTCAGATGTATGTTCTGATGCTTCTTGAGATGTGGTTATATCTTTAGTATGCTCGCCCTGCATAGGTGCATCTTCCTTTGGCATAGTCACCATAGTTTCAATAACATCAAAGTTTAATCCATCAGAGTTTGCAGTATCAGGATTTAGATTGTCAGGATTTTCAGTATCAGAATTTGAGTCTTCATTTTCAAATCTCAGTTGATCATGATCAATAAAATCTTCAAGTCCAGTAATCTTCTTATCATCAAAAGAGACATTGATAGATTACATGACCACTCTTGTTCTCAAGTTATAGACTCTGAAGGCTTTTGTGGAAAGTGGATATCCAACAAAGATTCCTTCATCAGCTTTTAGATCAAATTTGGAGAGTTGTTCAGGATGAGTCATAAGAACAAAACACTTGCATCCAAATACATGAAAATACTTCAGATTTGGCTTCTTTTTCTTCACCATCTTATATGGTGTCTTTCTTTGCTTGTTAATGAGTGTTGCATTCTGAGTAAAATAAGCAGTCTGCACAGCTTCAGCCCAGAAATAGGTTGGAAGCTTTGCTTTATCAAGCATTGTACGTGTGGCTTCAATGAGAGTTCTATTCTTCCTTTCAACAACTCCATTTTGCTGTGGAGTTCCAGGAGCAGAAAATTCCTTCTTAATTCCATGGTTTTTGCAGAACTCTTCCATTATCAAATTCTTGAACTCAGTACCATTATCACTCCTTATTATTTTCAATGAGTCCTTGATCAATTTATCCAGTTGCTTGACATGATCAATCAAGATAGATACAGTTTCACTTTTTGTGTGCAAGAAATACACCCATGTGTATCTGGTGAACTCATCCACTATGACCATAGCATATTTCTTCTTTGCAATAAACATGACATTTACTGGACCAAATAGATCAACATGTAGTAGGTGATAAGGCTCAAGAATTGATGACTCAGTCTTGCTCTTGAATGAAGATTTCCTTTGTTTGGCCTTCTGACAAGAATCACAAAGACCATCAGGAGCAAATACTGACTTTGGCAGTCCTCTCACAAGATCTTTCTTGACCAACTCATTTATATTGTTGAAATTTAAATGAGAGAGTTTCTTGTGCCAATTCCAGCTTTCTTCAATTGATGCTCTACTCATCAGACAGATTGCAGAACCATCAGTACTTGTTGAAAGCTTGGCTTCATAGATGTTACCACGGCTGTATCATTTCAGAACAACTTTGCCTGTAGATTTACTTACAACTTCACAGTGTTCTTCAAAGAAATCCACATGATAACCTCTGTCACAGATTTGACTAACACTCAGCAGATTGTGTTTAAGTCCTGAGACCAGAGCTACTTCTTTAATGATGACATTCCCAATATTGATATTGCCATATCCCAATATTTTTCCAATGTTTCCATCTCCATAAGAAACACTTGGGTCAGCCTTCTCCATAAAGTCTGATAGCAGGGCTTTATTTCCAGTCATATGTCCTGAACATCCACTGTCCAGAACTAGGATGTTTTTCCGGTTGCCCTGCAATCACAAAGACCACTAATGATTAGTTTTAATGCTTGGATCCTTTGGCCTTATTAATTCTGTTAACATTTGCAGCGGATTTAGCATCAGAATTTATGTTAACATTTTTCTTATCAGAATTTACACTATCAGACTTTGAATCAGAACTTACACTAGAAGGAACAATGTTAACTTTCTTTAAAGAAGGTTTTATTTGATAATAATCATAGTACAGACTATGATATTCCTTACAAGTATAAATGGAATGCCATAAACTACCACAATGAAAACAAGGATTTTGTGGCTTATATCTAACAGACTGACTCTTAACTCCTGACTTTGAAGGTAAGGAGTTTATGTTCTTATTCTTCCTGCAAAAAGAAGCCAGATGGTTAGAACTTCCACAGTTATGACATGTTTTCCTAGGAGCTTCAGGAACAGGCTTATAATCATTGCTTTTATTCACACCTTCCTTTCCATTCCTATTTTTCCTAGGTGATTTTACCTTATTTGCATTCTTAACTTTCAGCTTATGTTTAAGCTGCTTCTTTGTCATTAAGCCTACGTTTACTTCAGTTGTCTTTTCCTATTTTAGTTTGTCAGAATGTAATTCCTTTTTAACTTCTGATTTCTCATTATCAGACTTTACAGCTACAAACTTAACAGGCTTTAGCTTAGATTTTTGTTTAAAAGCTATAGGCTTAACATCTACAGTTCCTTTATCATTTTTATCCTCTCCATAACCTAAGCCCTCTTTCCAGTTTTCACTACTTAACAAATTTTGAGTTGTTCTGCCAGAGTTAGTCCAAGTCCTGATAATCTCTCTTTCTTTTTCTAACTCAGCTTTTAGAGATTCATTCATTTTAAGCACTTCATCCCTAACATAGAAAGCATCATCTCTATCTTTCTGAGTTTGATGGAACATGACTAACTGTTTTTCTAAATAATCATTCCTCTTTTTAAAAGCAAGATTTTCAGAAGTTAATCTTTCACATGTTAAAGTTTGATCTCTATAACTAATGAACATGGTTTTAAGATATCTTCTCAACTCATTAATATCATCAGTATGAAAGGCATAAGTAGTTTGAGGTACCTTTAATTCAGCAGCTTCAGAACTGCTTTCAGCACTTGCCTTATCAACATTTGCCATCAAGGCATAATTCTCCTCACTTTCAGAATCTGAGGTGTCTGTCCAGCTTTTCTTCTTTGTGACAAGAGACTTGCCTTTTTCACTCTTCACTTTCTTGCAATCAGGAGATATGTGGCCTTTCTCACCACAGTTGTAGCATTTGACATTTGTATAATCTCCTCTGTCAGACTTTCCTCCTCTTCCTTCAGATTTTCTGAAATTCTTCTTATCAGAACTTGTGCCTTTCCTGGAAAACTTCTTTCCCTTCCTGAACTTCCTGTATGCAATCTTTGTGATCCCTTTCACCATAAGAGCACACAGCTTCATCATCTCTTCATCAGCATCCATCTCAGGCAAGCTTTCAGATTCTGAGTCATCATCACTTTCAGAACTTGATGACTCAGTATCAGACTTTGTGAAGAGAGCTTTACCCTTGTCTTTCTTTGAGGTAGCTGCCTTGGGGGATTCTTCTTCAGCCTTAAGAGCAACTGTCCTTGACTTTCCTCCTTTCCTCTTGCTTCTTTGTTCCATCTCAAGTTCATGAGTCTTGAGCATTCCATAGATTTCATCAAGAGTTGTTTCATCAAGATTATAGTTGTCTCTTATTGTTGTTGCCTTCAAATCCCAGCATTCAGGAAGAGCTAACAGGAATTTAAGGTTTGAATCTTCAAGATCATACTCCTTATTAACCAGTGACAAATCATTCAAGAGTTTGACAAATCTATCATATAAATCAGTCAATGGCTCATTAGCCTTTGAGTCAAAGTGTTCATACTCTTGAGTGAGTATTGTCTTCCTGTTTTTCTTGATCGTATCCGTTCCTTGACATCTTGTTTCCAAAGCATCCCATATCTCCTTTGCAGTCTTGCAGTTTATTACCCTGTTTGACATTACATTATCAATAGCACTATGCAGTAAGTGTCGTACCTTAGCATCCTTGGCGATTGATGCGATATCTTCAGCAGTGTAATCACTCTTCTCCTTTGGTACAGACTTTGCTCCTTCACCTGCAACTGCAACTGCGAGCTTGGTTGGTTTGTGAGGCCCTTCCTTGATTTTATCAAGATATTCCGGATCTGTAGCTTCCATAAACATGGTCATCCTCACCTTCCATATGGCATATTCAGATGGTCTCAATATGGGAACTCTAATAATCTCATATCGGCTTTGAACTTGTGTCTTTGGAGGTTCTTCAGTTTTGGTGGGCTTAGTTGGAGTTTCTGTTTCAGACATGATTGTGTTTGGATCTTAAACTATTTGTGCGTTAACAGATAGGCTCTGATACCACTTGTTAGGTTACACACACACACTATAGAGGGGGTGAATATAGTGTATAGTACAATCAAATCGAACTTTAATAACTCAAGTAACAGAATACAAACTTTATTGGAACAATAAACTCTGTTACAGTATGGAACTGTTCCCTCTCAGTGATGAACAAATATCATGAGAGCTGCTAGGGTTACAATAATTAATCTTCTCGATTGTGATAACACTCCTAGTGTAAACCCTATGTCTGTGTTTATATACTATATAGTTACAAGATAATTGCTAATTGATATGGAATATAATTCTGCTTCCTAAAATATATCAATCATATATCTTTTCTTCCAAGTATTCTATTCTTCATAGAATTCCTTCTTCATGCATATCTCTTCTTATGTTTGTCTCGATCTTCTTTCCTTTAACCAGCTGACTTCCTTATTTGAACGTCCTTCAGTACTTAAGTTCTGATATCCATCTTCTGATGATTATCTCCTAATAATATAAGTACTGATATCCCTAAGTCCTGACTTCCAGTAAGTACTGATTTATCATGTTTAAGTAAGATCTGAAAACTAAACATAAATCACATTAGCCATGACATTATCAAATATATCTAACAATACCAAATCCTGACGGTACATCAGATCCTGATGACGTTCGAACAGCCAGATCCTGAGCTTCTTCTGATTATTGAGAATTCAATATGTAACAATCTCCCCCAATTTTATGCTTAATGCAATGAAGCATAAATTCTATTCTCAATGATGCCAAAACCAATCTACAAAATGTACAAGGAGTAAAGCTTACTTCAGTATCTTCAGATAACTGAAAGTTGTTCCAAGAAAGTTCTTCAATCTTTCTTCCTCCTTATCTCGTAGGACTTTAACAAGCTTTTCCTTCAACTCTCTCTTCTCTTCAGTGTCTTCTCCAAGCTGATAGATAGCTGATCTTAACTTAGAAATTGAACTTTTGCTTATCTCAAGATCACCAATCAACATGCAGCTTCAACTGACATCTTCATGATCAGGACTGAAGGATAACTGAGGACTGTTGAGAAAAACTTGTAGCACTGTAGCTCCCCTTTTCATCTGCATTTCTTAACCAGTATAAGTTCTGTACCCAGGAACATAATCACCATTGTATTTATCATCTTTTGTCATGACTCTTCTTCTGATCATTTCAAGTATTATAGAAGACTAGTTTTTGGTGACTTTGTTCTCAACTCTAAGAAGATAATGAATGTATTTCAATTCTGTCACAGCCTTCATTAAGAGTTGCTGCAATGTAAAGCTTTTTACTTTACCATCCCTGAAAAAGTACAGAATCTCTTCTCTGACATCATTATCATTTATCTTTCTATGAACAATCTTCACAGCTTCAACTTTCTCAAGATGTGAAGGAGAAATTCTTTCACCAAGATTTTCTGTCAGAGTATCTATATCCAGCAGATCAGATTCCAAGATCTCCATACTGGAATGACCAATGCCTCCTCTGGTTCGAGATTTGATAAGTTTCAGTTTTCATTGTATACTACCCAAGAAGGCTTCTTGATGGACTTATCAACATCTTCCAGTTTTGAGATAGAATCTCTTAATCCAGCTGACACAAATTCAACATGCTTGAACCCTTTAGGATAATTGAATACATGGATGTCTTTCCATCTTCTATTCTTCTTGTCGAGAGGAACATAGTTTGAAGATAAATCATCAGTCTTCCCTTCTGCTTTATGGCATAGCTCCCTCTTTGATTTTAAAACTCTCTGCAAATATTCTTTGCATGCTTGATCAGCTTCCCTTATATTAATCTTTTCTTTTTCATAAGCCTCTCAGGATTTGTGTTTGCATCAGGAGTTACATTCTGATTTGCTGTATCAGCTTGATCAATGTCAGTGGCTGATCTTTTCTTCCTTGGAATAATAAACTCTTCTGGTTTCTGAATTTCTTTATCTTCTTCATTTCCTTGTACAGGAACATAACCTTCTATGGATAGAAAATTCAGAAAAGTAGAGTTGAATGCAGTCACTTGCCTTGATTCAGAAGTTCTTCCACCTCTTCCTCTTCCTCTTCCTCTTGCTCTTGCTCTTGCAGATCTACCACCTCTTTTTCCTCTTCCTTTAGAAGTGTTAGTTTCAACTTCAATTTGAGCCAAAAGCTCCTTTTGTTGCATAACTGCTTCTTCAGGTGTTAGATCAGGAAATTCTTCAGTTATATACCCAAGAGCACTCCTAGCATTCTTTTGCTCAAACTTCTTGTCTTTGTAGTACAAGACAATCTCTTCACCCGTTTCCTTATGCCTGTAAGGAAAGAACATCCCTTTAGCTTCTGCTAAATTTGAGATTGTAATATCATCATCCTCAGGAGCACCAGTGATAGTCTTGTGCTTGGCTGTATAAGCACCAGTAGACTTCCTTTGTCCTGAAGGATCATTCTTCTTGGAATGTTGAAGTTGTTGAACAGTAGAAGCAATTTTAACATCTGGAACTGGATTACTCTTATCACCATCATCACCAATATCTTTATCCTTTGTTTGAATAGAATATGGTGTACATTTTGTAGCAACTATCTTCTCCCCCTTTTTGGTATCATTATTTGAAAGAAGAGAAAACAGAGCATCCAGTTTATCAATTATAGAAGAAACCTTGTCTTCCAAGGAGGAAAGTCTAGAGGCTATGCTGTCTTGAGATTTAACAACATCTTTGATGGTATTTTTCACACTTTTGATTTCAGCTGAGTTTGATGTGTGAAGCAAAAATCCATCAATTTTCTCTTTGACACCAGCATGAGACTTCTTCATTTTATCAAGTTCAGAGTGAATTCCTTTAACAGAAATGGTTGAGGCCTTAAGATGCAACTTTAGATCAGGATTTTGAATTTCATCATAGGCACGATAAATGTGTTACAGGCCAACAGCTGATGAGATAGAAGTATTTGCAAGTCTCCATTTATAATCCCATTATGTCTGTCTAAAATACTCAGCATCAGGATTGTAATAAAAAGGATTTTCAGTGAAGTGCGAAGAAGAACCAACATTGGACTTCTTGGATGCATCAATTGCAGACTTAAGCTGAGTAGTATAAGGATCATCGTCATTACTATCATTGTGAGAGCCAGACAAGCCATTAGAAGAATGTACAGAATCATGCAGAATTGCCTTGCCTTTATCCAGATTCTTTGCAAGAGATGCTTGTGGCTGATGTGATCCTGAATCAGAAACATAGTAACACTTAAATCTTTCTGTTCTTTTCAAGTGATCTCATCACTTCTCACACAATATATTACTTTTAAGAATAATAATACTCTCACAGAAGAAACTTAATAAGTAAAGAAAAACTTATAAGAATCCTGTCTCAAAACTACCTCTCATTTTGCCGGTACAGGAGACTGCCACTCAAAATATTTTTCATTTTTTTATTATTTTTCACACAGTCTCGCAAAAAGGCTCAATTATATATATAGCAAAGAAATAATAGATGGTTGGGAAGAGTTGTATGTTTGTCATATAAATAGAGGTAACCTCTAATAAGAGACTATTTATAATCATACAAACATGAAAATATATGAAAAGTTAACAATACCTGAAGGTGATTCCTCAAGTGGAAGTGATGAAAGTGGAGGAATAAACAGCACATCAGGGTGCTTTTTCAAACTAGCAACTAGTAATGGATCATCAATTGTAGCTAGTACAGTTGAATGATGATTCTCAGTAGGAGCTGATGTATCATCAGGATTTGATCTGTCAGGAGAAGTTGAAAGACCAGCATCAGTACTTTGAACTGATGGTTCTTGTGGAGTCTAAGACATGTGAGCTGCTTCAACAATGCTTGGTGAAGGTTCTTGTGTGCTCTTCTCAAAAATAGGATCATCAATGATTGCATCCACTCGTGACAGTATCTCCTGATGAGTTTGCTTTTCCTGGAGTAGTTGAACAGAGTCTGCAAGAAGATCACTCTGAGCAATATTAACAATAATTTGTGCAGCCTCAGTATCTGCATCTTCCCTTTGAGAAGATGGTTCTCGTGTGACTGGATGTGTTACAGTTGCTAAATCCCTTTGAGACCTAGGTTCTTGTATACTAACATCCTTGTCAAGAGGCTGAGTCTTCTTCTTCTTTCTGATATATCCAACTACTTCTTCACTTCTTCTTTTCAACCGACTCTTTGCAGTTTTCCTGTGTTCAGCAGTTGCTTCAATTACTGGAAGCTTGTCAAGCAGAGCACTAACATCAGTAGTTGGCTCCTTGATTCCAGTAGTGTCAATCAAGTCATCAGAATTTTGATCAATGGACTTCTTGATTGTTGATAAGGATCCTATTGGCATCTGATCATCTGATTCAGAATTTTCTTGTATGATCAGTCTTCTTTTCCGGATTGGAAAGCAGTCTTCTTTCTTCTCACTCTCACTCAGTGAGGCTTATTTAGCTTTCTGTCCAGGTGTGACAGATTTCTTAACCAGCCTTTTCTTTGTTACAACTGATGTCTTTTGAGAGACAACAGAGGAGGCTAATTTAGAGGATTTTTGTTTGTGCTGTTTGGGAGAAGAAATGCTTGGGTTAGAAACAAGATGGGTGATTTCTTGATTCTCAGCATCAGGAATTGTGACAGAGGTGCTGGCATCAGGATTTGCAGGCACTTGTATAGGAGTAGGTCTATTTCTCAACAGAAATTGCCTGACCTCTCTAGGAAGAAATGGTGGTCCTGAAAATTTATTCTTTTCATCCCTTTTGATATGATCAGTGATTACTTTCTCAGAAATTTGAAAAATAGGGAGTAATTCATCATCATCAAAAATATCATTAGGGCATAGATAAGTGAAAATCAGTTGTAAAAATCTGTACCCTATTACTCCTGAAGCATCTGTTATCCTAGCAATATGAACTGTAATATAGTATTACCATAATCGAAATTACCAGAGTTAAGAAGAGAGTACCCAATTCTCAGGGAAGTGGATGGAAGAGCATCAAAGTTTGTTGTCTTATTCAAGAAACATCTACTGATGTAGTCAAAGAAAAAGTTCCACTCTCTTTTCAGTTTGGTCCTAACCAGTTTTCCAATGGTTATGATTTCTCCTTGATAGCCTAAAGTCCTTAGCATATCAAATAGCTGCTCATTGGTATGAGTATCAGGAGCACCATCAAGAGCAGGCAATCTCAAGGCTTGAAGCAGAATGTCTGCATCAACTTTATATCTTTGGTCCTTATACTCAAAAGAAAAGCCAGTACGTGTTGGATTTACCACAGTTGTGTTCCAGACCTGCATGACAACCCTGTATGACATCTTAACAAGATTTGTGAGAGCATATCCAATTGGACATAGAAGGAGAAAATCCTGAATATCATGAAAAGATGATGGTAGATGCTGATGTGTAAGCAGAGCTAAGTAATTGTTAGTACCAAATGTGTTTCCATGAATGATCGTGGTTTGACTGAAGAGTGGTGAAACTTCAGAAGTTGTCATGATGTGAATAGTTTGTGAAAGAGAGTAAGCGTGAGATTTTCACATTGAAACTAAATGTATGAGGAATTGTGTCACAGAATTTCTTCTGATTTTATAGCTTCACTATTCAGAGATAGGTTTAACACACTTGTATGAAGAAGGTAACCTAGCGAATTTGACTTCGAGCAGGAAACAATTACTGAGTAATTGAGTTTGATGGTGGAGGAAATTGCGGAAGTAAATACAAAATATATACAATTATATCATGGCACAACTGTAGAAATTTGTTTATCTAATAATCTACCATTAATCATTAACTAAGTGAGACACTTAATTGCAACAATAAAGCTTACTCAGAGATTGATTAATACTAATAATTTGAATTAGAACGTGCTGACCTATCGTCAGAATTTGAGACCTTTCTTCTGTCAGGATTTGACTAACTCAGGATATGTCGATTCAAATTCAACATTTGTGTAATAACTCGAATTTTTGAGACTTTGTAAAAACATTTAATGAATAGTAACCCAGATGGACGGGGAAATTTTTTTAGCCCACACTATGTAGTGCATGAGAAAATGAGTTTCGGATTTGATATTATGATTATACGTACCAAATGAGTGTATGTAAACGCTATTAGTTTTCGAAGAAAACGAACTTTGAAAAATGACCATATTTACGAATCATCGAGGATTACGGGAATCACAATATAATTACAAATTTAAAACCCTATGGATTCATATTCAAGCATGATAATTCAAAATACAAGGAATAAATATGAAAGGATTTACGTCGCGAACCATTTACGAGAAAGTATTACGACAACATTTAAGCGACCGAGCGAATGCGTAAATGATTAAATAAACATAACGCACTAACCCATGGTTACTTTATCAAATAGTAAGCTAAGCATAGGATAATCAACCAAGGGCTAGCAAATAGTGAGCTAAAGAGCTAAACCAAGTGGCTTAGCTTGTAATCTACCAATACTTAGCTAGTTTTGTCTCCAAGATTGGTAACCAAGATCAAATCCTAGGATATATACTAAGGAATAAAAATAAACTACAAGATATCACCACATTATTTCAAGAAGCTCTCAAGAAGCAACACAAAAACTCTCTCCCCCTTTTCTTCTTCTCTTCCATTCGGCCCTTTTCAAGAAACCAAGAAATCAAATTCAAACCTTCAAGCTCTAGCCATGGATAAATCCTCCCATTAATTATCAAGCTTCCTACCAACCAAAATAAGGTAAGATAAATCTTTAAGCTCTTTTTATCAAGGTTTGATGGGTGAAATAAAATCAAGAAAGTTGATAATAAATAGTATGAATAGTAACCTTTCTTTGGTTTCTTGATTTTAATGGTTGTTTTAGGTTCCAAAAACTATACTAAGCACTCCCAAGACTTCACTATCATCAAGAACACATCTAAAGCTCTCACTAAAGGTATAAATATTTGACCCAACCTTATTTAAGATTTAAGTTCAAGATCCTTTTAGTATATAGTTATAAACATAGTTTTGGTGGGAGTATTGTTGTAATCTTGATGTTTAGCTAAGTAGATTTAAGGTTGATTATTGTTAACTCAAGAACATGATTTTCTTGAGAGGAGTTAGTGTGGTGATTATGATATGTTGATTGTTGATGGTATTATAAAGATTTAAGGCATAAACAAAACTCCGAACGTAACCGTAATCTCTCTAAAACGAACGAAACATAACTTTAAGTTTCTGCAGAAAGTCCCAAAGATTTAAACTGTAGTTTCTTGAAAAATAACCCTTGATTATGATATATAATATTATAAGGATCGTTTAGGCCCTTGAATCGTTTGATTCCGATTTACGGATCAAAAGTTATGGCCGTTTTACTTAAATTGATTTACGCGACAAAAACTGCTACGAATTACGAACTTTGAAAATAAAAAGGATCCACTTAAAGTGTTCATAAATCATGAAATTTTTATAGAGAGTAATAAATTGAGTTTCCTAACTTCCATAAAAATTTCAAGTAAAAATAATTATTGTTCAATTTCATAAAAATATCAGAGTCGAGACCGCACGATTAGAAACCGTAGAATCCATAAGCGGAGCCGACGACGAAAATGAAAATGGACTTAAGATACTTTGAAAAAAAGAAGCGACCATAATGAGAATAAAGAATTAAAGAAACAATAAGGGTAATATAAGTTGAGAGGGTGCATAATAAGTAGCGCATGAGTGCGAGTCGCCGTAAATTAGAACGGGACCTAACGAAACAAATTGTGTTTATGGTTATAGATTTCCGAGCGGAACCTAGAGCATCCTCCACCTCGAGATACCCAGTCAAGTTTACGAACCCAACTCCATTTACTGTTGTGTTGTGAAAGGATTGTTTTATTATCATTGCAAGAATACCATGTTTGCCATGATACGTAGTAATTGAATTTTCGCATAATTTAGCGATTGTACGATAAGTATATATCGTGAAATGTTTAATTCCGCTATAAGCGTGACGTATTATTATAAGACCGAGAGTCGGTCGGGATTTCAAAATAAAAACCCGAGAATCATTCCGGTGATATTACGGGACAATTAAAAGTCCATAGTAGTTACGTATTAAGGGACCCAACGTCCACTTACGAAACATTAAAACACCTCGAACTTTTATAAAAACGGTTTCCAAAGATCGTATTCCCTCAACTATATTTTATTGTTCGAGTAATAAATATCATATACCTACTCATTTATTATGGGAGAAGCATATCCCATTGATTATTTATTTCAAAACCGATTAAACATTAAAGGTTATTAAATTACGTAAACATAAATTAGTTGAGAAATATTATTTTAAATATTCTTTTAAAAGTAAACTCCTTCGAGGTTTAATTATTTATTGATTATCATTTAATTAATCATTAATTATTAAAGGGTTTATTTATGATTTAAAAATCATAGAACCTGATTTAAAATACTTTCTGATTTTCAAAAAATCATTCAAATAATTTCGGATCCTCGAAAAAATAATCTCGACTTATTTTAAATATTTTGAATATAATTTCAAAGAGAAACTCCCCCCTTATTTAATTATCTGTTGACAACGGTCAACTCAAATCCTTAGTACTTCCTCCGAAATTTCGGAAGTACGTATATATATATATATATACCCTAAGAAGATAAGTTGTTTCTATCAACAAGCAAAACGCTTGGGGGAACTTCGATGTGGTTCGAGTTCTCGAGATATGATAGTATTATTGTAATAACCCCAAATTTTGGAATTTTTGAAACCCTTATGAATAGTGCTTTTTGCTGATTATGCTGAATAAGAAAACTTTTCATACCACACTATGTAGGGGTTCTTTTATTGATCTTCTGAGATATTATTAGTACTCTATGTGGTATATAAGTGTATGTAAAGATCGTCAGAATCCAAATCCGAACACTTTGATTTTTCCCAAAAATCTACCAGATACCGAAAGAATTGAGTATAAGGTAACAGGATAAAAATGATTTAAATTAAAGGATTTTAATAGAGGATCATAAAAGGAATATAATGTATTGAGAAAGGATAAGGGAACCTAAGTAATGAGATCCCGGGTATGATCCCTCAAACGATAAACGAAAACGAAAGTTAAGCGAACCGTGTAATAGATCAGCGGTCATTAGCCAGATAATTAAAAGCTAATCAAAGAGATTAGTGGGGATGATGTCATCAAACCAATGAGAAGAGGACAAAGGAGGGAGGATGACATCACATGGTGACATAAGCATGACCAAGCAAGTGTGTTGTTGGTTGAATGAGAACCATACAAAAGTTACCATGGTAAAAGGTAAGAAAACAAAACAAAACAAATCAAAATCAACCAACCAACAAATCATTTCATCAAAACACAAAATTATTCCATTCTTCATCTTTGCTCTCGGCTTTCCTTCATTTTCAAGGATAAGAAAATCCAAATTCAAGCTCCAAGCATTGTTAAATCGTGAGGTAATTATCCAAGGTTCCTTGTACTTAGATATAGTTATCCTATGAATCTAAGCTCCAAATTCCTTCACAATCTCTTCCTAAAAATCATGGAAGAAGATGGTGAATAGTATTTTTCAAGAACTAAAATTTTTGTTCTTGAAGTTTTGTTTAGTTTAAGCTTGGATAAGGACTTTAAGGGTGATTCCAAGCCATTCTCTTGATTCTCCACTCTCCAAGGAAGGTATAACCCCTCCAAACCCTCACTTTATTTGAGTAATTAGGTTTAGTTTTGTTGATTTTAATTCATGGGAGGCTTGCTTGTTGTGAATGTAGAGATTAGTTAGTTTTGTAAAGTTTTGGGGTGGTAATTCTTGGATTGTTGATTAATGAACTTAAGTGTAGTTAAATTCAAGTTTAAGAATAAGTATAAATTGTTAATGTTGAGTTGTTGGGGCTGTTATGATGTAGTATGGATGGAGTTTTGATTGGGTTGTGATTGTGGATTGATTGTGGGTTGAATTGGAGTATTTTAAATTTGGGTAATCGCGTAAACATAGCCATCGTAATGTCCGATTTACTTTAGGCTGTTTTTTTTCTTAACATTAGGAACCGTGAACTCACTGCTAGGTTTTGACAATTTCCATGATTAGATAGTTCATATTACGAGCTTCGTTTTGATATGTAGTTCGTTTGATTCCGATGTACGGTTTAGGAGAAACGGCCGTTTTAAGTAACGACATTTCGCGAACGAATCATTACCCCTCGCCTTACTTTGAAACATAGGTTAAAGACCTTAAAGGACTAATTGGAGTATGAAACATTTATGTAAAGTATAATAGGCAGTTGGTAAGTCACTCACGAAAGAATCGCCTTAAAACTCGTAATGGTTAATTTATTAAAAATGGTGGAGCCGAGGGTACTCGAGCGACTTAAGTGAATCGTTAAGCGCAAAGCGAGCGTTAGAGTCTAAATTGGTTAAAGTATAGATTCATAAGCGAATTTGGTTTAATTCTAACTTATATGTTGTTTATAGGTTACCAGACTCGTCCCAAGTCATTTGTAACCCCCAGTCGCTCAGGCAAGTTTTCTACCCGTATGACTGTTGTTGTGATGTATATGTGTATATGCATGATCTTGTGATAAATGCATATTTGTTATTAGCAAATTCTTGCGATATATTGTAGCATGTGATATGGTATATATGCATGCCGGTTTCGTATTCTTGATTTATATATCTGTTGGTACAAATGCTTATTAGTTGCATAATACCTATGCTAGAGATAAGCAGTAGTTGCGTATACCCTGAGGATAGGGGACCCAAAGGTGAACCCTTTTCTAAAACCGGGAGTAGATGTTCCCGAGTATATGATATATATATAGTTATATATATATATATATTGATATAGTTTTCAAAACTATTAATCGAATAAGGTTTATTCGATAACTTTATTTTATTTAATGAATATTACTTGAATATTCATTCGAGGACTCATGACTCAGTTTATATTATTTAATGAATATTATTTCGAATATTCATTCGGGGATTATGACTCCGTTTATTTTATTAATGAATATTATTTTGAATATTCATTCGGGGGCTTATGACTCCGTTTATTTATTAATGAATATTATTTTGAATATTCATTCGAGGGCTTATGACCCCGTTTATTTTATTAATGAATATTATTTTGAATATTCATTCGAGGACTTATGACTCCGATTATTTACTAAGTAATATTCTTTATTTTATTAAAGAATAATGTTTCGATAATCAAACTTATTTTTGATTATTCAAATAAAGATAGTACTTTCGTATAAGTATATCTTTG
Source organism: Apium graveolens (assembly GCF_009905375.1). Classification (NCBI taxonomy): domain Eukaryota; kingdom Viridiplantae; phylum Streptophyta; class Magnoliopsida; order Apiales; family Apiaceae; genus Apium; species Apium graveolens. The sequence goes on along the minus strand of NC_133657.1, from coordinate 19,244,291 downwards.
GTTATTTAATACCCATTTCAAGTATGAGTTTAATACTTCTACTTCGATTATTTTATAGAGATTATCCTTTTTGGGAATATTATTATTTAAATAATAATATTCAGATATTTTCTAATATATTGGGACTGATTTATTTTAATAAATCAGCAGTACTCCAAACATTCTTAAAAATGTTTTCGAGTCTTCAAATTGACTTTTAAAGTTTAGAGCGGATCCCAAAACTCGTTTTCAAATTTAAGATCTTCCTTTTGAAGGGGACTTGAATACTCGTTCAAAAAATCTAAAGGATCCGGCTCTGTGGTGTATTTTATATTCGCAACGAGGTTGCTGTTTTGATAAATGAATTGATTACTTACCCAACATTCGGGAAGTAAGTCCATCTATTTGAGTCGGCATAAGCAACATGGGCTCAGTGGGTGTCCATGAAAGTGTAAGTGGCTCAGTGGGAGTCCATCAAATGCGTAAGTGGCTGAGTGGCAGTCCAGATAAGGTCCTATTGCGGCCAGGGTGATGACCAGTGGGGAATTCGTCCATCTACTAGTAGAAAAGGTTACTTATTGGTATCTTTGCCTGATCAGCAAGATATCAGGTTTATGCCAAGGTTTTCTCCTTTCCAAATTCATTGGATATTGCAACTCTGTTTATAATTTTCATAACAGAGGTTTTCAAGGAGTGTATGAAATGTATATATATATAGGTGTATATATATATCGGGACTTAATGAAGTATCTCGTAACTTCATTATTTATAATGATATTTCAAAGATTGAATCTATTCAAGTCTTATCTTGTAGTCTCATTAGTGTGATGAACTTTTGAAACTGATTATAACTTGAACGGTGGTAGTTCAAGTAGTATTTGGAAAAGATATAAGTATATTGGAGTATCTTGTAACTTCATCTTTTAAACTTATATCTAGTTAATGATTGTCTTATGCATGACAAAGGTTTCAGAAAAACGTTGAGACAAGGTTAGATATATGAGATCACCTTGCAACGATATTTTTATACATTTATAAACTGGAACTCTGTGGATGTTATACATGTCAGAGGATTTCTAATATTGTGAAAAGTATATATATATATATGTATATATATATATACTAAATATTTTGCGACTTGGTCGCGTTAAGATATCAGCTTGGTTCATTTCTTTTGACCAAGACTTTCATGAGTACTATGAGAATTCTCATATATTGTTAATCATTATACATATTATTTTGGCGGGCTTGTTGCTCACCCTTGCCTTCTTCTTTCATCACACAACAACAGATAGAAAAGATGAACAAGACCAAGCTTCCAATTCGCAAGCGGTTAGAAAATGTTCCGCAGTTTTCTGGAAGCGTTGATGCCGCCGTAGCTGAGGTAGGAGCTACCAATAGGCTAGGTTTTCAACTATTGATGAACCAGACTTATGTATAATATGAATTGTAATAATGGCAAGGAATATGTAAATTATTCAGAAACCCCTTTTGAGGTGAAATGGTTTATAATTGTGGAATAAAATGACTTGTGTTCTTTTTGGTTTTCATCTCTGAGACTATAACTTGTGGTGTGTGTGTATATTGTGGGGTCACAGTACGCAGTAGTTGGTTGATTGATAAGGTTAAGTATTACTAAGGGAAATGGAACTCGTGACAACCCGAATTCTCGACCCCGGATTTGGGGGTGTTACAATTATTTTAAAGGACAAGGGAGGGGTAGACTCTGGTACTATGTGTGCTAGATGGACTACCAAAGGTACCGCAAGCGAAGATACTCTGTGTACTCAGGAACTTGTGATGTATGTGTATACCCAATATGGGACACGTAGCCCGAATGCGGCCAGGGTGATAACCGGAATACGAAGGTGTCGTCCTTCTACTAGTAAAAAAGGTTACTATTATCGTATTACGACTGATCATCGTATGCGGTGGCTCCAACGAGTGTCCTATTCTTCTAATTGAAATTGTGATACAATACCGTAATCCAAGCCTAGGTGCTGGGTTTATTATTAAGGTATTCGCAGGATAATAAAATACACTAAAGGATTGTTTTCATAAGAAGGTGTGTATCACCAAGGAAAACTATTTTCGAATAAAGCGTAATTATCCTATATGATGTTTTACGTGAGTTTATCATACAGCCATTTTCATATTGTACATTATTATGCTGGGCATTATAGCTCACACTTGTTTTCTTAAATTGACACAACACAACAGTGAATCAAGATGCCTACCATGAGACTCACAGCCAGGAAACGGGTAGGAAATGGCCAGCTGTTCCGTAGGTTGTTTGGTGATGTACCACAGGTAGTCCGAATAAGCTGGATTGGCTTTCGGTTGTTTTTAGTTCGACTTATTTATAAGTATGACTTATGTAAGGTAATAAATAAGAAACGTATATTTGGCCGACGGACTAGCCTTACTTAAATGTTATTCCCCGGTAAGACTTAATTACTTTTGGGTTGTAATAATTATCACTTTGTGGTTTGATTTACTCTAGTAATGAATGGTTCGTTTCCAAGAAAATAACCTGTAAGTGTGTGTGTGTGTGTGATAAGTGCGGGGTCGTAAAGTGTGAGTATTTATATATTGTGATGTGAGGTATGTGGTTTATAGTGATTTAGATGGCGTGGCCTCCGAGATTCCTAACCCCGGATTTTGGGGCACCACAATTTGTTTGTCAAAGCATCATAAATTATTAGCAACCATAATTTTAATCAAAACATTTATCAAAAAATATAGTTCAAGTAGATGAAGTAAAGATTAACAGGTTTCAAAGAAAACATTCACATAGACAAATATCAAGAAGTTGTAAACGAAAAATTTCATTAATAGATAAAGATTTATATCATGAAATTTCGATTACAATGCATGCTTCGATTACAAAAGTTTTCCTAACTTCTAAGTACTACTCCTAATCTGACTCATCGTCCCCTTGGGCTAAAAAGCCTGACAAAGTTGATGATAATGAGAAAGGGGGGAAAGGGAGATAAGTCAGGAAGACCAAAGAAGGGATGGATGTTCAGAGCCTTTTCTTCCTGTCTTCAACGAAGAGCACAGCAAGACGGATAATTTGTTCTTGCTGATGGATGGCTTCCAAATGATCTTCTTCCATACGAACCAGATGGTGATAGGAGTCCCTTCGGAAAATCAAGAGATCAGTATAGATATCTTATGGAACCCAGCTCCAAATCTCATCAGGAATGGAAGAGATGTGCCATTCATGTTCCCACTCATCGCAACAAAACTCGACTGTAAACGTCGGATAATCAAAGAACATGTTGAAGAAGCTCATGTTTTTGATAGAAAAATATGATAAGGGATAGAGATTTAGAGAGTTTGTGTTTCAGAATAATGAGAAGTCTGATGAGTGTTGGTTTAAATAACCAAAGAGTTGGTAATAGAGCGGGACTCTAGGGTTTGGAAAAAAAATTAACTCTAGAGTTAACTTAAGATTTTAACCACAAAATATCTTGAAAAGACGCGGTTCCCTAGACTGATTATAATCGACATTATACATGCACACTTAGCAAATAAACATTTTATTTCACATGCACATAAATAATACATCACATATTTCTGGCGTAATATCTAAAAATCACAGTATTTAGGACATATCAGGATTTGATCAATATTGAAATAAAAATTTACTTGTCCCAATTAACCATACCAGGTTCATTCACAAGCTTTGTAAATGTTGTTTCAGGTAATGGCTTTGTGAAGATATTAGCCAGCTGTTGTTCAATAGGAACAAAATGAAGCTCTATGGTTCCTTCCATGACATGCTCTCTTATGAAGTGATATCTGATACTGATGTGCTTTGATTATCACAATAAATAGGAATTTTTGAGAATGATAATCCATAGTCCATGAGTTGATTTCTCATCCATAACAACTGAGCACAGCAACTCCCAGCTGCAATATATTCAGCCTCAGCAGTTGAAGTAGAAATAGATTTCTACTTCTTGATGAACCATAAGACTAATCTGCCTCCCAAGAACTGACAGCTTCCTAATGTACTTTTCCTGTCTATTTTGCATCCAGCAAAATCAGCATCTGAATAACCACATAATGCAAAATCAGCTTCCCTTACATACCAAAGTCCAAGTGAAACAGTACCCTTGAGGTATCTGAAAATTCTCTTTACTGCAATAAGATGTGGCTCCCTTGGATTTGCCTGAAATTTTGCACACAAACAAGTGGAAAACATAATATCTGGCCTACTAGTAGTTATGTATAATAGTGATCCAATCATACCTTTGTAGGTTGTCACATCAACTGATGTACCTTCATTTGGATCAAGTTTTGTAGCAGTTGTCATAGGAGTACTTGCAGTTGCACTTTCTTGCATATTAAACCTCTTCATTAGATTTTTTGTGTACTTGGACTTATTGCTATAGATGTCAGTATCAGTCTGTTTAATCTGCAAGCCTAGGAAGTAGCTCATTTCTCCCATCATGCTCATTTGATATCTTGATTGCATTAACTTTGAAAACTTATCACACAGTGTTTGATTAGTTGATCCAAAAATGATATCATCCACATAAATTTGAACTAAAAGCAAATCTTTACCTTTATTCAGATAAAACAGGGTTTTATCTATTGTACCTCTTTTGAATCCACTTTCAAGTAGAAACTGAGCAAGGGTTTCATACCATGCTCTAGGTGCTTGCTTCATTCCATAGAGTGCTTTATGAAGTCTGTAAACATAATCAGGATGTTTAGGATCCAAAAATCCTGGTGGTTGTTCAATATAGACTTCTTCTTCAAGTTCTCCATTGAGAAATGCACTCTTGACATCCATCTGGAAGACTTTGAACTTCTTGTGAGCAGCATATGCCAAGAAGATTCAGTTTGCTTCTAACCTAGCAACAGGAGCAAATTTCTCATCATATTCAATACCTTCCTGTTGGGAATATCCTTTTTTCCACCAATCTTGCCTTGTTTCTGATGATTATTCCATCAGAATTAGTCTTATTTCTAAAGATCCACTTTGTTCCCATAATTGACCTGTTCTTAGGTCTAGGCACCAGCTTCCACACTTCATTTCTTTCGAACTCATTCAATTCTTCTTGCATAGCCATGACTTAATCTGCATCCTTGAGTGCATCTTCTACTTTCTTTGGCTCTTTTTTTGAAAGCATATTATGATATAAACATTCATTCTGAGTTACACTTCTTGTCTTTACACCATCATCAGGATTTCCAATGATAAGATCAGGAGTCTGATCCTTAGTCCATTTTCTGGCACTGGGAAGTGTCCTTCTGGAACTAGATGCTCCCCCTGAATTGTATGCCTCATCAAATACATTTGAGGCTCCCCCTAAGTCCGTTGGGTTATTTCCTGATGAAATATTGTGTAATATCCCATATTTTCAAATATTAATATTATTATTATTTGGAATTATTTATGTAAATTTTATGTGAATTTTGGTGAATTATCTGATAAGTGGAATTGATGTTTGGATGTTTAGATATGATATTATTTGAGTATTTGAATTTTTATATGTCCAGAATAAAATATAGATAATTGTGATATTTTTCTGGTAATTTTTGGACTGTTAGATGATTTTATAATGATTTATAAATTATTAAATATTTTCTGAATAATTACCAAAATTATTTTATAAAGCCGGGAATCATCCGACTTCAACCGTTTTTACGTTTTTACAACCCGAAACTCTTCCGAAAACTCCTTCCTAACCTAATCTGGTAATTCCGGACATTTTCCGTGTTTTGACTTTTTCAATCCGGATTACGGTTTGAACCGTGCGTGGCCCGGCGCAATATTTTCGATACGATAATCATTTCGGTAATCGACAAAAACCCGTATTCTCGAGAGACGGGATATTTTTATATTATTCTCGTATATAGTGTTTTATAAAAAGCTCGGTTTTGATAATTATCCAGTTCTGATATTTAATTGTATCGTTTATATAGTTACTTAGTGGCTAAGTAACTAATTTAACGATCCAAAACGATCCAGAATGATCCAATATTCCATAAATATAAATAGCCTATTTCTTATTTCGTTTATTCCGTTTATTCATTTGCAACCAGTTAAAACACCGTAAATACAGAGAAAAACCCGAGAAAACCGATACGTTCCTGAGAATCAAACACACGAACGAAGGCGTTATCGAACTCCGATTCGGGCGTGCAGCATATCAAAACGAAGCTCTCGAAATCTTCTTTCTGAATCAATCATCAGTTTCTTTCCAGAAATCATGGTAATTTTCTTATTTAATTATTTATATTCGAATTATTTGATAATTAAATTATGAAAATTTGTTCTTGATGTTGTTGATGTGATTTGATGCTTCCATGTTGTAGAGCATGTTTTTCTGGTCGATTTGGTATATTGTACTTCAAAAATAGAGTTCAATATCATATAAAAATTAAGGTTTGATTTTCTGAAAATTATTTGAATATGTGTTCTTGGTGTTCTTGAAAAGTTCTGAGAATCAAACCTAAATTTGAGGGTGATGCAGACTTCAGAATTCAAGGTATAAGTAACCAATATGTTCAGATTTTCATGCTCTTTCTGTTTAAGCCATCAAATCATTCAAACGATTAGTAATTTTCAAAATTCGATTCTAGGGTTCTTGACCCGAATTGGGGGTTTCTTGTTCTTGAATCGTCTGATGCTTTGGATGAGTAAATAAGCTTTATTATCGAATTTGCAATCAAATGGTATATCTATTCGATGATTATAACCCCTAGAGTAGTGAAACCGAGTTCATGGGTTTATGTATTTTTCAATTTGATTTTCTGAACTGTTCTTGAATTGTTGGTTGATATAATTGATTGGGTTACATTCGTATGAATTTCAGCTTTAATTTCATATATAGCACATTAATTTTAGTAGAGTTTTATGTAAAATCGGTGGTTGGCCGGATTAATCGCCGGCGAGCTTCGGTGTTTGGCCGGAAACGGTGCGTCCCTGTTCGATTGTCGTCGTTGTTGGCTTAATCGAGTTGCTGAAATCATAAGGATTGTTCTGGTATAAGAATTATGACGAGAGGATTATATTGGTGGCAGGATTCTTGACCGCCGGAATCGGCCGGGAAGTCACCGGATTCCGCCATGGTTTCCGGCGATTTCTTCGCCTGTTCTTAGCAGGTCCACGACCCGACTTCTGACCCGGGAAATAACCCGGCTTCGATCCATTTTTCCCCAATTCCCTTTCCTGAATTCTGTTTCTGGATTTAGAAATTTAAAAATAAATGAAAATCTATTATTAATTTTAAAATTTTAATTTTTTTATTCATTATTTATTTCTGAAAATTATTTTTAATTCAAAAATAAATCTTAATTATTTAATTAATTAATTCTAGTTGATAATTAATTATTTAATTAGTCAATTAATTTAAATATTAATTGATTAATTAATTTAATTAGTTATTAATTAATTTTAATTGATTATTTAATTGGATTTAATTATTTAAAATTGATTTAAAAATTCCGAAAAATAGTTTTGAGCTTTAAAATATTATTTTAAATTATTCTTAAAGCTCGATAATTATTTTAAAATTATTTTAAAGTCATATTCGATTATTCGAACCCTATTATTTAATTATTAATTCGGAGACCGTTTTAATTCCGAAAAATATTCAAAAATTCATAATAAATCAACCGTTCGTCTGTTTAATACGAAACGAACGCGTACAGACTCAGAAAAATATTCCGCTTTCAATAAAAATACTTTCAAGACCCAGATCCTTTTATTTTGAAAGGTCGCTTGTTTTACGAATCATTCTGAGTCAATTTTTGATCGATAAATCATATTTTGATCCGATTTCAGTTTTAAACATATCGAGTCGACCCTTCTGATGAACTGAGTCTTATGTGATATGAATTATGTGATATATGAGTTATGTGCTTATGTGCTATGTGAATTATGTGCATATGTGGGTCAAAATTCCTGTGTTTGGCTGATATAATTATGTGTGGGCTATCGTATGGGTAGACGATAGGATTTTGACGCGCAGTTCGTTGAGTGATTATCGTTTAGACGATTAAAGTTCTATATTTTAATTAAAGATGCGGATCTCTCGAGTTGATCGGGACAAGACGTTGGATAAAGAATGAGATGGAATAGTATTGGGTAGCTGACTTCTAGTAATCGCAGGAGCAGCATATCAGTAAAGTGTTAGAAGGGAAGACGATGATGTTTTGAGACAGAATGTCAGAATTGATGCGTTATTGCGAGTGTGCTAACTGCTAAAAACCCAAAGGCAAGTATCCCTATCATCACTTATTGTTCAAGTGATATTTATTTTAAATCTTTTGATGCAAGTATTGCTTTCCCTATTCAGTTCAAGATAGATAAATGTTTTACATATCGCTGAATTAAATAATTCTGTTTATGCAAGCACTTTTCTGCTATTCTATGTTCAGAATAGATTTACAAATGTTTTGGGTTTTGAGAAAAATGATTTTGTTGCAAGTATTCCTGCCCAAGTGAATGAGGGAATAAAATTATTTCGGGTGTCGAGTATTATGACCCCTTTTCAATAAAATGTTTTTAAGATTGGATGGTTGCGTAAGAGGCCGTGGCGGCGGTCCAGCGTGAGCTATGTGTTATACAGGATATAACACCTTGCTAGGCCGATATGTGCCTTGGGTACCCCTTTGTTTAGTTGGATATGCTTCGGCATACCAGTGTTGCTCCGCGGCTGATCACCGGCGGCAACACACCGTCGTTCGAGGATTCCAATCTAAATTATTATATTGCTTTTGACATCTTACAAGGAATGATTTATTAAGTATTTTGTTTTCGGATAAAAGATGAAATGTGGTTTTGATTCAGTTTCTTAGTTTGAGAATACTTAGTTTGTTGATAAATATCAAAGGTGGTATTAGTACATATGATTGATGTTGACTTCAGTATGGAATGTTGTGAGCATCAAAGTTCATATTGATATCTAATTTGATATGACAGCAAAATAAGTATTAATTTGAAGAGTTCGGTTTTGAATGAGTTTATGATCCACTCTATAATCATTCTTTCATGTTATTGTTGTTTACGATATATCTGTAAACACTGTTTTACGAGTTTTATTCTCGTCAAGATTCAAAGTATTGCTGAAGCATTTCGCTCAAAAATATCAAATTGGTTTTGAATATAATTAAGGAATTAAATCTAGGATTCCTCAACTAAAATTTTATGATTCAATAATTATGATTTTAAATGTTCTGCTCTAATGCAGATGTCGGTTTTATATCAAAAAGACCCTATATATGTCATAATGATCTTGCTGAGCATTTCTTTCGCTCATACTTGCCTGTTTTTAAATTTAACCTCCAGTGAGGATTAGCTTGCTGTTTAGCCGCGTAATTCGAGGAAGCAAGAGGAAGCTTTTCGAAGGTGGTTGGTCCAGGGTTTGCGGACTAGTGTAAGTTTTATTATGTAAAGTTGTTTATATTATATTATATTATAATTGTGTATTGTATTTGGGCCTAGTATACTTCTTTTCGAAGTTATACTAGCAGGTTAAGTTTTAAGGTTGAGAATTATTAAAAGAGTTTTAAAAGAAAGTGAAAATTTATTTGTGGAATTTGGAATTCTTGTTTCTAGAACTGTAACCTTAAAAGATCTTGGAGTAGTTCGGGGTCATTTATGATAATTATCTTCCGCTGGTATTTATTTATCGATTAAACAGGTTGATTTGGATTGAGGTTTCATAGTGACGACCAAATCCTCTAACCCCGGATTTGGGGGCGTTACATATTGGGACTTGACTCATGTTCTTCTGATGTTGAATCAGCATTGGATTGAGAATAAATTTTAGATGATTCTTCAGTGTTAGCATCATCAGCTGACCTTTGCTGTTGCTCCCCCTCAACTTGTGCATGCTCATTTACACAATGATTATTTTCAGAATCTGAAGGAGTGTCAGGATTTGGATCATCAGGATTTGACAGTTCATTAGAGTTTGATCTAGATTCCAACAATGCCTTTTCATTTGCAAAGATTAAACTTTCATGAGTGTCTTCTTCAAAACCAGGAATCTTCTTATCATCAAAACATACATTTATGGAAACTACTACAGTGTGTGTTCTTAGATTGAACACTCTGTAAGCTTTTGATGGTGAGTATCCAACAAAGATTCCTTCATCAGCCTTTGATTCAAACTTTCCAAGCTGATTAGTATGAGTTCTCAAAATAAAGCACTTACATCCAAATACATGAAGATGTTTGAGACTGGGCTTCTTTTCTTTTAGCATTTAATAAGGAGTAACACCATGTCTATTTATCAAAGTGACATTCTGAGTATAACATGCTGTGTTTACTGCTTCAGCCCAGAAGTAACTGGGTAGTTTTGCTTCTTCTAGCAGAGTTCTGCCAGCTTCAATTAAGGTTCTGTTCTTCCTCTCAACAACACCATTTTGCTGAGGTGTACCAGGAGCTGAGAATTGTTGTTCTATGCCTTTATACTTGCAGAATACCTCCATTTTTTAGTTCTTGAATTCAGTGCCATTATCACTCCTTAGAATTTTCACTTTATGAGTGGATCCATTTTCAATTTGCCTTATATGATCCAGAAGAATTTATGGAGTTTCATCCTTCCTGTGTAGAAAATAGACCCATGTATATCTAGTGAAATCATCTCAATTACAAGTGTGTACCTTTACTTGTTGATGGACATTATGTTCACTGGTCTAAAAAGGTTTAGGTGTAGCATGTGATATGGCTCAGAGATGGAGAATTCTGTTTTGCTTTTGAAAGACACTCTTCTTTGTTTAGACTTCTGACAAGCATCACAAAGATCATCACTTAAGTATAGCATGTTTGGCAATCCTCTTACAAGCTCCTTCTTGGCAAGTTTATTGGTTGAGTTGAAGTTGAGATGTGAGAGCTTCTTATGCCAGTTTTAGCTCTCATATACTGATGCCTTAGAGATAAGGCAAGTAGCTTCCTTTTCAAGACTTTCATGTAGTCTTGCTTCATAAATGTTACCATGTCTGTATTCTATCAAGACAATTTTCTTTGACTTGTTATGAACAACTTCGCAGTGTGAGTCATAGAATATAACATGATAACCTCTGTCAGAGATTTGACCGATGCTCATAAGATTATGCTTCAGTCCTTCCACCAGAGCTACATTCTCTATTGCTACCTTTAGTTGCCATATCCCAAAGTATGTCCTACATTTCCATCTCCATAAGATACATCTGGGCCAGCCTTCTTCTCAACATCCACTATCCAAGATAAGTGTATTTTTCTTATTACCCTGCAATCAGAAGAATAATTTATTAGAAGGATTTTTAAGGACCCACACTTGTTGGGCCCTCTTTTTGGACAACTTAAGTCTTTGTGTGTCTGGAGTACTTTTGACAGTCTTTCCTTTGTCAGGATTTGTCTTGTCAGAAGTAGGTTTAGTAGAACCAACAGAATTAATCACACAAGCAACTTTATTAAACTTAGGCAAAGGTTCATAGTAATTGTGATACAACTTTGATAAGAACTACAAGTATAAATCGAATGCCAACTACTACCACAATGAAAACAAGGATTTTATGGTTTATAAAATACTGATCTACCCCTAACATCAGACTCAGGAATAGCAGTTTTCCTTTTCTTATTCCTCCTACAATTAATAGCAAGATGATTAGTATTTCCACAGTTAAAACAAGTTTTCCTAGGAACATTGGGAACAACCTTGTAATTTGAATCCTTAGAAATACCTTGCTTACCATTCCTGTTTGTTTTAGGACTCTTTACTTAAGGTTTGTTAGTAACCTCAGATATTTTCCTTTTCAATTGTCTTGCAGATAAAAGTCCTATGTTTTTTTCTTTCTTAACAGACTTAATGGTTTCCTTGCTTTTCTTTCTTTGAGTTTTATCACTTACCTGTTTTTCTTGTGATACTGATGTTGAACCCTTTTCAAAAGTGGATTTGGGTTCATCAGCTTCCACAGAGATAAACTTAACAGGATTTTTAAGAGTAATTTTATTTTCAGTGTCAACATCCTTAACTCCATCTTTATAGACTAAGCATTCTTTCCAGTTTTTCTTTGAGATTATCTCATGAACCTTTTTGCCTGAAACAGTCCAGGCTTTAAGGGTTTTTCTCTCATTTTCTAGATCCTTTTCTAAAAACTGTATCTAGCCTCAAGAATCTTAACTGAATGTTTATCTCTCTCACATTCTTTCTTCAAATCTATCTGATGTATTAAGTCAGACTCTAACTGATCATTCCTAGATTTCAAGGTCTTAATTTCAGTTATAAGTCTATCATTTTCTAAAGTCTTATTCTTAAAACTACCATGAAAGGATTTAAGAATAGATTTCAATTCAAATATATTTTCAGTATCAAAAGAGAAGAAAAGAATTTGTACCTTAGGCTCAGAAGCAGCAGGATCATCAAGACTGGCCATCAGTGCATAGCATGTGTTTTCATCTTCAGAGTCAGAGGAGTCCATCCAATTCTTGCTTGAAGTGATCAGGCCTTTGCTCTTCTCTTTATCATTCTTTGTTTTCTTGTACTCTGAGGCAAAGTGACCAGGTTCACAGTTGTAGCACTTGATCTTTGTCCTGACTACCTTCCCAGCTTTAGAGTCCTTTCCATCTTTTCTCCCAGTTGACTTCTTTTCACCTCCAGTGAACTTCTTCCTAAAGCTTCTGTTGTTCCTAGACTTCCTGAATCGCATTCTCCTGAAGCCCTTAACCAGCAATGCGGCCATTTGCATGACATCAGAATCTGTCATGTTCTCATCAGTTTTAGAATCAGTATCATCATCAGGATTTGATGATGAATCATCAGTATCTGATTCTGGCAAATGGTTCTTCTTTCGTACAACTCCAACAGACTTTTCTTTTGAAGCTTTATCATTCACTTTCAAAGCAACAGATTTCCCTTTATTGCTTTTCCTCTCTCTCTCCTTTGCTGAACCTCCAAATCATGAGTTCTCAGCATGCCATAGACTTCATCCAGAGTAATTACGTCCAGATCATACTGATGCCATATGATTGAAGTCTGAGTCTCTCATTCTTCACTCAAAGCTCTCAAAAACTTGGTGTTTGAATCCTCTCGATCATACACCTTTCCCACCAAAGACAGATTGTTGAGCAGGGTCAGAAATCTGTCATAGATGTCAGTGAGACTTTCATCAGGCTTGGCCTCAAAGTGTTCATATTCTTGAATCAGAACAGCCCTTTTGTTCTACTTGATGGCCATGGTTCCTTGACATTGAGTTTCAAGAACATCCCAGTTTTCTTTGGCAGTCTTGTAGGCTATGACCCTGTTTGACATCACAGAATCAAGACTGTTATGCAAAATGCTTCTTACCTTTGCATCTTTCAGCACAGCTATTTTCTCTTCTGGTGTCCATTCTGTCTTCTCCTTCAGTTAATAATGTTCAGCAACAATAGGAGCTGCAGGCACCAGTTTTGTTGGCATGAAGGGTCCATCATTGATTACGTCTAGATAATCTGGATCTGTAGCTTCCAGGTATATGAGCATCTTCACCTTCCATGTTGGATATTCAGTCTTTTTCAGAATGGGAATTTTAATGCTTTCATACTTGTTCAGAGACATGTTTAGATCATTTCTGATTGTAAATTTATCAGTGAGCTCTGATACCAATTGTTTCCCAGAAGATACAATTGTTTAAGGGGGTTGGATACAATTCTATAAATATTTCGAACAAGTAATAAAATATAACAGCTTTTTATATATCTGATAAAAACTGTTACAAAATCCTCTCAATAAATACTGATGTTCTTGAGAGCTGCTAGGTCGAATGATCCTCGAGTGTTATTCTTCTAAGAGATGAACTAAACTTTATTTATATACTACACAGCTATAACAGATTAATCTAAGATATGCATTATCAAAAACTAACTGAAACTGATACATATCTTAAACTAAACAGATAAAGTCCTATAACTCAGAAGTAACAGATATCTACTCCACATTATAAGGAACAGAACAAATCCTCTAATGATGACTGTCTTCAAATACTGATGTCGTATAAATGCTAATGACGTACCAAATTTTGACGGTACATCAGATCCTGATGACGTCCGAACAGCCAGATCTTGAGATTCTTCTGATCATTGAGAATTCAATATGTAACAGTGCATTTTCCCAATATGATGTAGATCCAATTTTTATTTCTTTAAGGTCTACTCTCAGTTTGTGGCAACTCTTCATCACTTTGAAATTGCAAGGGATGTAATCAAACTTGTCACAAAATGAGTAGAGATCATTTAAATCTGCTTCATTATATTTGCATGCTCCTTCAGTTGGCTTGCTAACAACCTTTTTACAAAGATGATTTAGATGATTTATAGAGCCAAATTTTTCACACTTCTTTCTAGGAGCATCTGCAACATAAGCAAAATTATTGCTTTTGTTTATCCCTATTTTCCCATTTTTATTTTTCTTCTTCTTTCTTGCATCTTCAGTTTTGGTTTCTTTAAAAGGTATCTTTGAACTTTGTTTGACCATGAGCTTCTCTTCAGTATTGGAAGACTGAGTTGATTCTTTACTTTTCTTTTCTTTATCCTCATCAGCAATTTCTTGCTTGATAATCAATTCTTCTTCACTGAATTTGACTTCACATGCTTTGAATATAGGTGTATTAACTTCTTTCAAAAAGGTTGGAGCATTTTTAGTTTTCTTTGTTTTCTCTTTGTCACCTACAGTCTTCTTTTTGTCATTCATAACATCATAGTCAAGACCAATAGCAATGTTTGCACATGGCTTATTTTTCTCATGGTACTGTCCGACCAGTTCAGATGCATTTCTGAAAAATTTCATCTTCACTTCATTCTTTTCCGGCTTCTCCCTTAGTACTGCTTCAATTTCATTTGCACACTTGAGCTTGTTCTTTATATATGCATTTTATTGTTTTAAAGCTTCAAGCTCCGCCAACAATAATTCAGTTTCTTGCTTCTCACTTTCAAACTTCTCATTTATCTTTGTTAATCTGCTAACTTCTTCATTGGCAGCAATCATGCTTGTGTGGATGTGAAACATTTTTGTGCTCATCTTTTCAACAATTTCCTTGTATTGACTCACATTTAGATTAATGATGGTAAGAGTTGGTACTTTTGCTTTTGATGAGGATGATTCACCTTGCTCCAAAGCCATTAAAGCATAGTTTCCAACTTCCTCATCTTCATAATTTTCAGAGTCATCCCAACTTTTACCTTCTACAATATAAGCTTTGCTTTGTTGTTTCTTCGGAAGAGCTTCATACTTTGCTTCAAATTCAAGATAAGCTTTATCTTTCTTTGACTTCTTGGGTTTCCTGCATTCTGTAGCAAAGTGGCCTAGTTCATCACTATTGAAGCACCTTATCTTAGATCTGTCAACAGATCCGGTTTTGTACCCATTCTTGCTATCAGAATTGTACTTCCCTTTTTCTTTCCATCTGTTGTCTTTGTTGAAAGACCGTCCTTTACTCTTGAAGTATTTTGGCTTCTTTACTCTAATGTTAGAGAATTTTCTAGCCAAATAGGCCATTGACTGATCTAGTTCATCCAGTTCTTCAAGAATGTAGAACCCATCTTTTCCGATTCCAGAATAACTTGTTCATGTGAATCATTTGTTCTTTGCTCACTTGTTGAGGCAACTGGAATTTGAGATCTTGGCTCATGAGTAGATATTTGGCTTTCATTGACAATTAAAGCACTTGAGCCATCTACAACATGTCCTTGGCCAGATCTCAATGATCTTCTCTGAATCATTTCAAGTTCATATATTTTAAAAATTCCATATAAAACTTCCAGTGTTATTCTACTAAAGTCTCTCCCTTCCCTGATTGCTGAGATTTTCTGTTCCAAATGATCAGGGAGAGTAAGAAAGAACTTTAGGTTCACTTCTTCAGCTTCATAATATTTGTCATGAAGCTGCAAATCATTTATCAGATTGTTAAACCTTTCAAATACATCAGTAATACTTTCCTTTGGCTTAGCCATTAAACCCTCATACTGTGAAATCAGTATCCTTCTCTGATTTGATCTAACTTCCTCAATTCCCTCACAGAGTATCTCAATCTTTTCCCATATTTGCTTGGTAGTGTCACATTTGACAATGTTATTTTACATCACATTGTCAAGTAACTCAATCAATATTATTTACAAGCTACTATCCAGGGAAACTTTCTCCTTTTCAGGCTCAGTATACTCAGAAGGATCTTTTGAAGCATAATGAGCTGGGATAACCATGTCTCCATCTGTAAATTCCTCAACTCTAACCACGGGAGTGAAGGGCTCATTCTTGAGGATCTGAATGTAGAGTGGATTGGTCATCCTGATAAACAGCATCATTTTCTTTTTCCAAAGAGTGTAGTTAGCTTTGTCAAATATAGGAATTTTGATGCTACTGATTTTCTGTGTATTCATTATTCCAAGATCTTGAATTTGTTTACTTTCATATTTTGCTCTGATACCACTTATTAGGAAATGAATAACACACAGAGGGGGGTGAATGTGTTTTACTGTTTTTGGGCTTTTCTTGAATATTTATGGTTGAACAAAGTAAATTAAATCTTGTAGTAAAATGTGTCCATGCAAAAATTAAGCTTGCAGAAAATAAAGAACACAAATCTTCAAAACTCACTTAATTTTATATTAAAATTAAGACTGTTTTGCTATAAAATTTCTAAACTCTTTTTTGATAAAGAGCTTAGCTTCTCCTTGAGAGTGACACTAGAAATTTGATCTAAATTGTTACAACTAACTGATGGACCAGTGTTAACTTTATAATCTAGTAACTGCTGGTTTACACAATGTACAATAAGACATGTTATTAGTTTTTCTAAACTGTCACTTGTCAATTCTATTTATAGAAAAGTAGATCTTCCATTTCTGGTTTAGCATATCTTTTGCATCTTGTGATAATTTTAATCTTCCTTTGCCAGTTAATCTTCACCATTGATCTTACACATTCTTCAAACTTCTTTTTGTAGACTTGTCAATCCGGCTGTTTGGATTGTTTGTTGATTGTTAATCTTTAATATTGAATTGTTATGTGATTTTGTACTTTGAGAATTTTACTCGAGATCTCCAATTAGGCATATAGAGATCTTGACATCTCGATAAGTATAATGACTTATCGAGATCTCTAATGCTCTAGTGAATTTGACTTATAGAGGCCTCTGAGTTCCCGAATGAACCTTTAGCTTGTCGAGATCTCTCAGCATCATGTCTTCAGTTTGTCTTGTCGACAACATAGAGTTCTCTAGTGAATTTTGACTTATCGATATCTCTGAGTTCTCTAGTAGACTTAGACTTATCGATAACTCAGAGTTCTCTAATGAATGTAGACTTGTCGATAATTATGAGTTCTCTAGTGAAGAAATGACTTGTCGATATCTCCAACCTTCATGTCTTCTTGACTTGTCGATATCTCTCTGAATTCTCTAGTAGTTTTCCTGACTTCTCGATAAGTCATTTAGAGTTCTATAATGACTTCTCTATAACACTAAATCTGTGACTTGTAGAGATCTTAGAATATTTTTATCCAAACAGATTTATTCAAATCCAAACTTCTTCAAAATTCTTCTGAGGCATGATCTTCTTCCAGATAGAATCCTTAGGCTTGATACTGTTTCAGGAAAAAGACTCCAGTCTGCTCCTTTGCATTTTTACAGAAATTAAAGTGTTACAAGTACAAATACAGACTAAGATAACAATACAACTTACTTAGGATTGACAATATGACTTAGTCTTGTTGAGATACAGGCATGTCTTGCACAACATTGGTTAAACATGGTGAAATACTACGTGTAATTATAATTTGATATCAAAAAAAAATTACAGTGTTAAATAAATATTGTACTTCAATGATTCTATTTTACAATCAATAAATTTTAAATTTAACTAACATTTTATCCAATTTATCTATTATCTATTATTATATCCCATATATAATTGTTGTAAGGGAGTTCAGGTGATACAGTAAGATGGTATGGTCGTCAAGGTTAAGGTTAAGATTGTAAATCACTATATTATAAATCACTCTTTATTAGTAGCAAAAAAACAATATAATATGTACCAGATTTGCAAAAAAAGTCCTACTGATAAAGGGAAAAAAGAAAAAATATAAAAATCACACGTCACACCAAATTTCACCTATAAATTTTTGAAAAAAATATAAAAATCACACTAAACTATAATAAATTTTTTAAAAAAAAGCTAATAACAATAGTAAACATAGTCTGTAAAAGAAGAATTCAAATTTAATTGGCGTCACACCAAATTTCACCTCTAAATTTTTTATTAAAAAGTTTTTAATATAAAAAAATATACAAAGTAAATTATAATTCACAATATTCACCATCTAAAAAAATTATAGAGTGAAAAATAAAAAAATCAATTAATCAAAAATTACAAAAAAAACCCCTAAATTTCATGAGTAAAGCCAGTAAAGTAAATAAATTTCATGAGTAAAGCCAGTAAAGTAAATAAATCTGAATGAATACAAATAAAAATAATATCATCAACTTATTTGTGATAATTATAAATTCTCATATTTTTTATCATTATCTTAATATTGTATTACATAATTGGAGTAAAAAACAAACATAAAAAAAATTAATTGTATAGGATATAATAAACTCATTAAGTGAATATGTATATATTTAATAATTTTAAAATTACAAAAATATGAAGTTTTATGCAAAAAAACAATATAGCTAAAAAAATAGTGTTAATAAAATAAGTTTTAGCTTATTATATATTTTTTTTAAAAATAAATCATTGATGTAAGTTGGGTAAGATGGTATGGTGTCAAGGTTAAGATTGTGAATTACTTTCTCTGAGAAAAAAATAATATAATTTGCAAAAAAAAAATCCTAATACTTATAAACGGAAAAAAAAGAAATATAAAAATCATAATAAACACTAAACTCTAATAAAAATTTAAAAAGAAGCTAATAACGAATAACGATGGTAGATATAGTCTATAAACTATTAATTGGATGTCATACCAAATTTCACCCATAAATTCTTTAATAAAAACTTTTTAATATAAAAAAGTAGACAAAATAAATTGAAATTCATAATATTCACTATCTGAAAATAATAGAGTGAAAAATAGAAAATTTTATTTAATTAAAAATTACAAAAAAAATTATATCATATATATAATTAGTGTAAGGCACTTGGTAAGGTTAGATGGTTGGTAGGGTTATAAAGTTTGGTCGTGAGGGTTAATAAGATTGTTTAAAAACTAAAGTTTTAGCTATCCACTTCACAGAGAGGTTGTACTAACATTATATTGAGTAAAAATAATAAAATTTTAATATTTGTTAATTTCAAAGTATAATATATTTATTTTATTTATTCTATTATACTATTATAATAGTTAATAAATTATATAACAAACACAATAAATAAGTTAATAAGAAATTGAACTAAAAATATAAAATAATAAAACAATTATTATATTATATATATGTGTGTGTAATAAAAGCAACAATTATTTTGATAAAAATAAATATAAATAATAATTAAGAAGTTATTTGTTAATCGGGTTAAAATAATATCATTTTTTTACAAAAAATTGAAATGTGCAAGTTTGATATAAAATATTGTTGAATAGATAATTTATTTTTTATCTTATAATATAATATAAAAAACCCATTTAGATTATATTTAAGTATAAATATTACCTGTATTTTGTTTCTTTAAAAAAATTAAATTTAGAAGTACAAGGGCAAAAATTCCTAATGAGAGTCGACCTCCTATTTCTCTCATTTTCCATCTCACTCGCCGCCTCCCCTCTACCTTCATACACTCAATCTAAATAATTATTGTCATTGCAAGAGACGTATTCTCCTCTCTTGTTTTTTATGTTTTTCTGTTTTTCTTTCAATAATTTTCAATAATCTTTGGGTGAAATTTTTTATTCGTGCATCCATCTTTTTGGGTGTTTTTATGTCTCTCATTTTGGAGTTGTTTGTTTCTCTCCTTTGGAGTGGTTGGTGTGTTTTAATATGATTTGGTGTGTTCGATTTTGTTATTTTGTTCCGTTGATAATGATGGTGTATCAGGAGATCTGGGAAGCTAGTTTTGAATTTGAAACAGTGGTGATTATTACAAAAGCTCACCTTGCACAACAAAGATTGTTCAATATATGGGGACATCTCTCTCCCCGGCCTCAGTTGGCGTAACCCACGGGTATTAACACGGGACTATCACCTGTTTTTTATGTGCCCTGTGACGCTAGTGTTTTCAAGATTGTTGGTGTCGACTGGATTGCTCTGAAAATTTTTGTAATCATTTTTATTGTCAAGAATATTTATATTCTGTTTGTTAAACAATCTAAAAATAAAATAGAATGACTAGATATTTAGCCCATTTTATTTTCCAATCAGGTTGTATTATCAGTTGGGGGATTTGTCCTCATATTTGAGAGTTTTAATGAATGCTTTTTATCAAAAAATAAATAAATTTAGAGTACATTATCAATCCCATAAAACATAAATACGAGAAAGAAATATAATAATAATAATAATAATAATAATAATAATAATAATAGTAATAATAATAATAAAACTATTATAATTTCAAATTAAATGTAAATCTAATAACATATATTATATATTATATTTATTTCATTTATTCTAATATTCCATTGTAATACTTAAAAATCTGTATAATAAACACAAAAGATAATTAATTAATAAATTAAATTATTATTACATATTATAAAATGATGTAAAATTATATTAAAAATATTATATTTATATAATACAAACAATAATTATCTTAATAAAAATAAATCTAAGTAAGAATTAAAGAATAATTTTTTAATCGGGTGAAAGTCGATCATTTAAAAAAAATTGGAATGGGTGAGTTTGATTTAAAAGATTCTTAAAAAAAACATTGAAATTATATTTACGTATATATATTACAGGCGTTTTATTTCATTTTGTAAAAGGGGTAAAGTACGAATTATCTTTTAAAAATTTTAGAGTTCATGAATTTTATAAAACACAAAAATTAGGAAGAAATATAATAATAACATAAAAAACTATTATAAATCAAAATTGAAAAATAAGTTAATAAAATATATTTAAAAGTACTATCACAAAAAAATGTAAAGTATTTTTTTTCAAAATCATTGCTAAAACCGAAATATTATGAAATATTGGCAAGATGCAAACAACAAAAAACTTTGCAATTTTTGATCAAACTCCAAAATATTAAGAAAAGAAAATATACAAATAAAATATAAATAACTACATAAATATTTTATGTAAACTATAATTATATATTATTAAATAATATAAAATAATATTAAAAGTATTATATTATATATAATACATGAAATAATCTGATTTAAAATATTTGTGAATAAATAATTTTTAATTTTATTTTATAAAATAAGAAACACATTTAAATTTTTCACGACAAAGACTAGATTAGAGGAAAATAAGAAAGAAGATATTTTGCAAATAAGTATTAAAAGAATTAATTACTTAGTAGAAGAAATATATAGATAAATTGTGAAACAAAAGATTATATGATTTTAGTAAGTCAAAATGATACCACACAAAAGTAAAAAATATTTAATGGTACAACATAAAAGTAAAAACATTTAATGGTATCAAATGAAAAAAGTCAATTTTATAATGATATAATTCATAATTTTATAACGTTCCTTTTTGTTTCACATAGTGCTATTAGATAGATGGATCCTATATAGAATGGTAACACTCAAAAAAACAAAACAAGAGGGTACTATTCATAATTTCCCTAACAATTACGAAGAAATATAATAATAATAATAATAATAATAATAAATTATTAAAGTACTATGATAATTAAGTATAAAAATTATTTTTTCAAAATCATTACTAGAACAAAAAAATTATAAAATATTATTACAAATACCGCAAGATGCAAATTCTAAACAATTTTTTTAATTTTTTTTATCAAAATCCACAAGTTTAAGAAAAAAATATATAAATAAAAAAATAATTACGTAAACACAATATATGATATGATTAAAATATTTTATTTAAAAATTTATAATGTAAAAAAATCAAATAATTAAAGAAATAAAATAAATTATAACACGTATGTCATATTTAGGTTATTAATGTTAAATATAATAAGAATACAATAATAACTAAATATATAAGTACAAAAAGTGCAATTTTTTTTAAAAATATATTTTTCATGAAAAATATAAAATTTATTTAGGAAATAAAATTAATATTATTAAAAATTAATTAAATAAAGAATTAATATTTTAAAAGAATTATATAAAGAAATGAATAATTTTTAATTATTTATCTTTTTTTAGATTTGCTGGGAATCGAACCCTTGTCTTGCAAATACTCTATACAACATACCACTAAGGTACTAAATCACATGAGTTGTTAATCATATAGATATTAGATATGCTTGTGTGTCTTAAGAATTTAATATTTAGTATTATATTTACTGTGGCTAACCAATAATTTTTAATTATCTGTCTTTTTTTACATTTGTCATGCTTTTAGTGGGAATCAAACCCGCTCTTAAAAATACTCTACACAACTGATAGGGATAAATAAATTATGATAGTATAATTTATTTACTGCAAGGTGTGGGCTGCTAGGCCCAATAAAAAGGTATATGATACTCAGACCAGAAAGGTTAAGCCTGATAGACCAGATCAGGCCCGATAAAATAAAGAAGGCCCAAA
The DNA here is from genome assembly GCF_009905375.1 of Apium graveolens. Lineage (NCBI taxonomy): Eukaryota > Viridiplantae > Streptophyta > Magnoliopsida > Apiales > Apiaceae > Apium > Apium graveolens. The sequence goes on along the minus strand of NC_133657.1, from coordinate 19,221,651 downwards.
AGCCCTGATTATTAATTAATTTCATAATTAATTAATAAGGGAAAAATCAGCTATTGAGAAGAGTCCCGATAAGGATATAAATTCTTATAGATTAGCCTCAAGGGGACCTAAAAGGATAAGGAATCAGTTTCCTACTATCTAGGACTCCAAAGTCCATTCTAATTATGAGACTTACCCACCAAGTCTCCTATACCAAGTCCAATTCAAGGACTCCCAACATCTATATAAGGGGTCTCACCCCCACCAATCAGAACTACGTTTTTTGACTTGATCCTTGGCAATCAGCAAGGTACGTAGGCATCTTGTTAAGGCAGATTGAGTCATGAAACACAAGAGCAGTCAAATCGAGCCTCGAAACTCACGTTCCTTAGTACTAAATACATCAATTATATATATTAGTTTTTAATCCATAATATTTGGCGCCGTCTGTGGGAAGACACAACAACAACCATGACGAGAACACGGAGAACAATTCGAGCTCTAGAGGAAGGAACACCATCAGAGACAACCCAGGTGATTTCGTCAACCGTGGAGGTTCCTCCCCATTCAACTTATGCATCTACTTAGGGGGAAGCCTAGACAGGGGCAACTCAACCTCAGCTACAAGGGACAACTCCCCCGACTATTCAAGGTACGAATCCTCAAGTTCAACAAGTACATATACCTGTGAATTCTCGACCCGTCGGGTATGAATATTCAACTATTGTTACTACTAACCCCCCTTATGGGATGCCCCTTCACCCTGAGGTTGGAGGAAGCGGATATGCTGGGCGAAGCGAAGCACGAGGGCAGTCGCCCCCCTATATACGAGGTTTGGGTCCTATCCCTGAGGATCGGGAATTTTCTGGTCCTTACACTGAGAGAGACTCTGAATCTTCGGATGATGAAGTGGCCCCGAGAAGGAGGCATCCTGGAAAAGAGCCAATAGCCAATGGAAGGCAACGCCCCCAAAGCACCCCAGGGGCGAATCCCCAAGAAGTGCAGGAAAGGATCAGGGCTCATGAGGCTGAAATCCAAAGGCTGAGGCGTGATTTGGAGGCTCACCAGGCCACCAGACCCCAGATACCTCCTAGGGGGAGAAATCCTCCTCCTGTCATAGACCTGGATGGTCCGGTAAGAAGAAGGGCTGCTGTCCCAAGAACTGATCCAAGCAATCTCCTTCCCCTTAGAGATCCTGATGATCCAACTCCACCCTTCACAGAAGAGATAATGAATGCCCATATCTCAAGGAAATTCAAGATGCCCACTATCAAAGCCTATGATGGCACGGGAGACCCCGCTAATCATGTTAGGACATTCTCTAATGCACTGCTGCTGCAACCCGTGAATGATGCTATAAAGTGTCGGGCCTTCCCTCAAACCCTGTCGGGTATGGCTCAAAGATGGTACAGTCGCCTGCCCCCAAATTCTATTGGGTCGTTCAGAGAATTAAGTCAGGCTTTTATTAAGCAATTTATCAGTGGAAGAGTCCATGAGAAAAGTTCAGCATCTCTTATGAGTCTTGTGCAGGGAGCTAAGGAATCCTTGAGAGATTACCTGAATCGTTTTACAAAGGAGGCTTTAAAAGTCCCAGACCTTGATGATAAGGTAGCCATGATAGCACTGCAACAAAGAACTAGGGATGAGTTTTTCAAGATGTCCTTGGCCAAACGTCCCCCTGAAAACATGTTGCAACTCCAAGAGAGGGCAGGGAAGTATATCAAGGTTGAAGAAAGCATGAGGAAGATCGTAGTAAGTAATGAGCCCACTGGAGGCAAGAAACGAAAAACTGATCTGGAGTATATCGCTAAGGACAAATATCCTAGAACCGAACAAAACCCTGATTCAACCCCCAAGAAGGGAGGACCTGGGCAAAAGTTCACTGAATACGCTAAGCTGAGTGCTCCTAGAAGTCAGATTTTGATGGAGATTGAGAAAGATAGAGATATTCGTTGGCCTAAGCCCTTGAAGGCTGATCCCGCCAAGCTAGATAAGAGCAAGTATTGCAGGTTTCACAAGGATGTTGGCCATGACACTGATGAATGTAGGCAATTGAAAGATGAAATTGAGTTTTTGATTCAAAAAGGAAGGTTGAACAAGTATACTGGAGATGGAGGGGACAGAAACAATAATGGAAGGAAGAACTTTGAAGATCGTAGGAGGGACCAAGACGATCAGGGGCGGAATCCCCAACCTAGAGGGCCGGTTATAAATGCAATTTTTGGAGGACCACGACGTCCTCGAGGACCTGTGATAAACACGATCTTTGGAGGTCCAACTGCTGCTGGATTGTCCAAAAATTCCAGAAAGGCATACACCAAGGAGGTTATGCATATTGTTGGAGAAGCCCCGAAGAGGGCCAGGACAGAAGTAACATTGGCTTTTGATGATTCCGACCTAGAGGGTGTGAAGTTTTCCCATGACGACCCGCTGGTCATAACACCGATAATAGGAAATAGCACGGTTAAGAGGGTCCTTGTGGATAATGGTGCTTCTGTGGATATCTTGCTCCACGACACCTTTCTAAGGATGGGGTATAACGACTCCCAGTTGACACCAACCGATATGCCGATATATGGATTTGTTGGAGTAGAATGTCCTGTGGAAGGGATAATCAAATTACCGACCACCATAGGTACGGAGCCAAGGCAAGCAACGCAGATGCTGGATTTTGTGGTGGTAAAGGCTAGTTCAACTTATAATGCTATCATGGGGAGAACAGGGATACATGCCTTTAAGGCAGTCCCCTCTTCCTACCATTCAGTCATGAAGTTTCCCACCCGAAACGGGATTGGAGAAGAGAGAGGAGATCAAAAAATGGCTAGAAGCTGTTATGTGGCCTCTTTGAGGGCAGATGGAGTCGGGGGGCAGGTTCTTCCTATTGAAGATATGGATGTTCGAGAAAATGACGAGAATAGAGGAAGGCCAGCAGAAGAATTGGTTTCGGTTCCTTTAGACCCCGAGAATCCTGAAAGGATAACTTTCATTGGAGCCACATTGGAAGAGCCCCTTAGAGGGAAGTTGGTAAAATTTTTGCAAGAAAATAGTGATGTGTTTGCTTGGTCAGCAGCTGATATGCCAGGCATAGACTCGGGGCTGATTACTAATAAGTTGAACGTGGATCCAAGCAGGAAGACAGTGAAACAAAAGAAAAGAAATTTTGCCCCGGAAAGACAAGAGGCTATAAAACAGGAAGTAGAAAAGCTCTTAGAGGCTGGTTTCATTGAGGAGATTCAATTTCCGGAGTGGTTAGCAAACCCTGTAATGGTGAAGAAGGCTAATGGAAAGTGGAGGATGTGTATAGACTTCACTGATCTAAATGATGCATGCCCCAAAGACTGTTTTCCGTTGCCGAGGATTGATACTTTGATTGATGCCACTGCTGGACATGAGATGCTGAGTTTCATGGATGGATTTAGCGGATACAACCAGATCAAAATGCATAAGGATGACATTCCAAAGGTATCATTCATCACTGACTTTGGTATTTATTGTTATCTTGTTATGGCGTTTGGTCTCAAGAATGCAGGAGCCACCTATCAAAGGTTGGTAAACAAAATTTTTAAGGATCTTATCGGTAAGACTATGGAAGTCTATGTTGATGACATGTTAGTCAAGAGTCTAGTAAAGACTGATCACATAACCCATTTGAGGAAAGCTTTTGAGGTCCTGAGGTACCACAAGATGATGTTAAATCCTACGAAGTGTGCTTTCGGAGTAGGATCTGGAAAATTCTTGGGATTGATGGTCTCAAAAAGGGGAATTGAGGCTAACCCCGATAAAATAAAGGCGATCCTGGACATGGAACCACCAAAAACTATCAAGGATGTTCAGAAGCTCACAGGAAGGGTTGCTGTGCTAGGACGATTCATCTCCAAGTCAGGAGATAAGTGCTTGTCATTCTTCAAGTCACTAAAGAACATCAAAGACTTTGTATGGAGTGAGGAAAATCAGAAGGCATTTGAAGAGTTAAAGAAGTATATGGGCCAGGCCCCGTTGTTGGCCAAGCCAGTTCTGAGTGAAGTTTTATTCTTGTACTTGGCTGTTTCAGAGAGCGCCTTGAGCGCGGTGTTGGTTAAGGAGGAACTGAAAGTTTAGAAACCCGTATACTATGTCAGCAAAATTTTGCATGGTGCTGAATTGAATTATTCAACTATTGAGAAGTTTGCTCTTGCCTTGGTAATGGCTTCGAGAAAACTGCGTCCATACTTTCAGGCTCATCAGATTGAAGTGCTGACAAATCAGCCACTGAGAAATATCATTCACAATCCCAAGGCAAGTGGGAGATTGATTAAGTGGGCAATAGAGCTGGGAGAGTTCGATCTCAAGTATAAGCCACGTACGGCAATAAAAGCCCAGGCACTAGCTGACTTCGTGGTGGAATGTACTATACCCAACCAAGAAGTCGGGGGGCAGGAAGATGCCATACCTCAAGACAAGGGAGTCGATAATGGGGGCAAAGAGAAGGATGAGAAAGAATATTGGGTTCTCTATTTTGATGGAGCATCAAAAACAAACTTCAGTGGAGCAGGGTTGGTTTTGCAAAGCCCTGATGGGTTCTTGATTGAGTATGCTATGAAGCTAGACTTTCCAACCACAAATAATGAGGCAGAATATGAAGCCCTGCTAGCTGGCCTTAGTCTAGCTGGGACACTTAGAGTCAAAAACTTAAAGGTCCGTGGAGACTCAAAGCTGATCATATCCCAGGTAAAGGGAGAATTTGAGGCAAGGGATGATACGATGGCTAAGTATGTACGCCTAGTAAGGGCTGTGATGACCCAATTTAATGAATGCCATGTTGAACACATTCCAAGGGAAGAAAATGTTAAGGCAGATGCGTTATCAAAGTTTGCTTCGTCTGAGATTGAAGAAAGTTCAGGAAGTGTGTACTTCCGTATTTTGAAGACACGAAGCATAGATGTTAAGCTAGTGGCTCCCATAGGCTTGGGGACATCATGGATTGATCCCATCAAGGCTCACATTCAGACCGGTTGGTTGCCAAGCGATGCAACTGAAGCACGGAAGTTAACTATTCGAGCACTAAGGTACTCTTTGATAGATGGGATTCTGTATAAAAGATCTTTTATGGTTCCTTACTTGAGGTGTCTCAGGCCCGATGAGGCACGCTTGGCTCTTGAAGAAGTGCATGAAGGTATTTGTGGACAACACTTGGGGGGCAGGGCCTTGGCTCATAAGATAACCCGTTTAGGCTTCTATTGGCCAGAAATGATGGCTGATGCCAAAGAATATGTGAAGAAGTGTGATCGCTGTCAGAAGCATGCACCAGTTGTTAGACAACCCCCCGAGATGCTGACCTCTATCAACTCGCCTATTCCCTTTGCTATGTGGGGGATGGACATTCTAGGGCCTTTCCTTATGGCCACGGCACAAAGGAAGTTTCTAATTGTAGCCATTGATTATTTCACCAAGTGGATTGAAGACAAACCCTTGGCCAAAATCACAACTAAGCAGGTTGCACAATTCCTGTGGGAAAACATTATGTGCCGATATGGAATTCCCCGTATCCTCGTCACTGACAATGGAACACAATTCAACAACGAGGAATTCTAGAAGTATTGTGAAGAAAATGAAATTGAGTTACGGTTCACCTCTGTGGCTCACCCACAAGCTAATGGGCAAGCAGAAGTAGCAAATCGAATAATCCTGGATGGATTAAAGAAAAGGATCGAGAAGTCAAGAAATAATTGGGTGGATGAGATACTTCCCATATTATGGGCCTATAAGACTACCTGTAGAGTCACGACAGGAGCAACTCCCTTCATGTTGGCATATGGGGCAGAAGCAGTAGTTCCAGTAGAGATATCACATTCCTCTCCAAGGATTCAGGCTTTCAATGCAGAAGAAAATGAGGAAGGGCAGAGGTTAGCCCTGGATCTGATCGATGAAGTGCGAGATACGGCACATGCAAAGATAGTAGAATATCAGAAAAAGGCTTCATTCTACTACAACCTAAGGGTTAAAGAAAGGTTTTTTAAACAAGGCGATCTAGTCTTGAGGAAGATAGAAGCATCTGGTGTAGGACAAAAAGGGAAGCTTGCCCCAAATTGGGAAGGGCCGTACAGAGTCAAGAGTGTTCAAGGTAGAGGAACCTACAAGCTAGAGACTATGGATGGTTTTGAAGTCCCGAGAACTTGGCATGCACAAAACCTGAAGGTTTACTATGTGTAGGGCAGCCGGCTACGATTCTCACTCGTCAGGATGGCGAGTAGGTTGAAAAGCACCTTGAAGCTTTGCTTGCTTAGGATTTATATGTTTTAGTTTTATTACTTGTGTAAGGGACGAATCCCAGACAATTTTATGAAATTCATGAGTTCTTCAAAGTATGTTTGTGGCCTAACAAATAAAAACCAAATGCATGGATGCAAGCATGAAAGGTGATAAATAAAATAGATCTGATAGATATTACAAAAGTTCGATAAATAAAGTCTCGAAAATAGGATAAAACAAGCCACGCAGGGCTGAAAAAGCTCTAAGGAGCTGAAGTACCCTCGGCATCCATATCATCGTCCTCTCCGCTCTCGCTGGATGTCTCTGTCATCTCGGAGGAGGAGGAAGAGCTATCGTCATCAGCAGGTCTAGAAGAAGACTCGGGAGGAGGAAGGAGTGGATCCTGAGGAACATGACCTGAGACAACTACTCGGGTACGAAACCTCTGTAGCAAAGCCTCGTCATCAGGGCAGACATAGTCCGCCGGGTTAATATCAGGACAAGCCTCGTTCACGGTCCCAAGGGTCGTGTCCCAACCAGTCCTAAAAAACCCGGGAAAGACTGAATCATCCCTAATCCTCATGGATTGGGCAAACTCCTCCGAGTCCAGATAGTTGTCTATAGCTTTATCCTTCTCCGCCCGAAGTACCACCAGCTCGGCGTTAGACTCTCCGAGTTCTTCCTCCTTGCGCTTGAGCTTCTTCTCCAGGGTAGCATACTTCTTCTGTTGCCTCCTGAGGGCATTATCGGTCTTATCAGAAGCCCGCTTCCATGACTCGGCTTGCCTCACAGCACCTTGAAAGTAGGCGTTAGACTGAAACAAAGCAATTAACAAAGTATAAGGCAAGAAAATGCTACAAGAATGAAAGATAAGTTCAAAAAAGAGAAGGCATACCGAAGCCAGAGACTGAGCTCCCATGAGCTTAATCCTCTCAAGATCAGGGGTGGCCACCACATCAGTAAAGTCCTTGGGAGTCACGCTATGGTAGGACCAATCCCATGCATGCTTCGTGGATCCAACCATGGTGTCCCCTCAGCGAAATCCCCAGAGAGGCTGGAAGGCGCCTGTAGCAGCAGCAGCAGGAACAGCAGCAGTGATGGGAGCGTTGTGGCCCTCAGCTACTTCAGCTGAAGCCTCCCCCATAGGCTCCTTGTGTTTTCTCAAGAAACTAGGCTCCGTGGCCTTCCCTCGGGTATCTAGGCCTGCAAGACGGGCTTTTTTCAACCTAGCAGTCTCTTCAACGAGAGGTACGTTGTCCTCGTTGATCTCCTTAGCAGCTGCAAAACAAATCAAAAGACAAAATAAGTGATGTTAATAATGCATGAAATGAAATAAAGATGATAAGGGAAGAAAAATACCCTGTTGAGAAACAGAGGATAGTCCCACGTGAATGAGGGAGAACTCCTCTAAAAGAGTCCAGCTGGTGGTAGTGCCATCGTCCTGAGTAAGACCATTATAAATAATAGTTTCCTCAGGAGTTAAGTGAATGGATTTGAGGCTACCATCACTGACCTTCCCGAAGGAAGATCGGAAAAATGTGCCCCAGTCACCATTCTCCCAAGATAACCCAAAAAAACTATTCCTCCAATTTTGATTGTTATCAGGAATAGAGGCGCTGTTAAAGATATGTTTACTTTTGGGCCTTTGCTTGACATAGACCCAACCACAGATACTGGAAGAGCTATTGTAACACTGAAAGACCTTCCTAAAAACAGCTACAGAAAGAGGAAAGCTCTCCCTAAGGCAGCAAACCATAAAACATAAAATGTTCCTCCAGGCGTTTGGAGGAAGCTGACACGGGTTGATTTGTAAATCAGCTAAAAGATGAGGAATAAAAGGGTGGAAAGGAAACCTAAGCCCGGCATTAAGGGCATCTGTGTAAATGAAGAGAGTGTCGGGTCTCCAGTGGCAAGTACGGTCACCACCAGAGACTGGAACTAATCTAAGAGGAGGAAGGACGTTATAACGGGCATTTAGTTTATCAAAATCTATGTTGTGCCAAGTATTACAATGATTAAAGGAATCGAGATGTGCAGTGGAGGGATATTCATCCCCCTAGTGTTAATCATATCGATTAAAGACATATATGAAGAACGGATCACGATATCCTTACCTCGTTTTGAAGCCGAGGCTATCTTTGCCGCCCTCTCGGAACTCTTGTCAGCCATTTATGAGCTGGAAAAAGCCTGAAGCTGGAAAACTAAGGGAAGGGATTTGAGAAAGGAAATGCTAAAAGCTAAGGGAAGAAAGGAAGGGGAGAAAGTTTGAGATGAAATGAAGGGTGAAGAGTGTGAAGTGAATGTACACTCCCCCCACCTATATATAGGAAGAAAAAGTGGATAATGGGCCTTAAAAAGCCCATTTGGGACCAAAAGTTGGAAGGTTCTGGAATTATCAAGGGAATTCCTGGAAAATTCAAGAGAATTCTAGCAAAAATCAGAAGAAAACTTGAGTTTTTTTGAAGAATCTGGAAGAATCCAGAAAAATCCAGAAGAATTCGGAGCTTGGGCTTAAAACAAAATACAGTTGAACAAAATACAAGCCTAGAAAAAGGCCCAGCTAAGTGAAGATGGCCCAAGTAAAAGCCCAGGTAAAAAGAGGGGCATGAATGAGGCCCAAAAGAAAAAGGGGTAGCCCAGTTGAAAGTACTAGGCCCAAAGATTAGCCCAATAAGAACCAAGCCCAGGAAAGGGCCTAAATAATTGATGTGGGAGGCCCAGAGATCAGCCCAGGTTTAAGGGCCCAAATCTATGTGTATATTCCTGACCTGTTCGACCAGAAAACACAAAGAAGTCCTGTTCGAATGGCTTGAGCTCGAAATCATGTCGATCAAGGTAAATAAAGGCCTTAATTCGACCAGGACCAGGATCAATTCGACCAGAAAATACAAAGAAATCCTGATCGAAGCTCCTGAGGTCGAAGTCCTGTCGATCAAGGTTGAAAAAGAGGCTTAATTCGACCAGAATTGAGACCCATTCGACCAGGAAACACGAAGGAATCCTGATCGAAATCATTGAGGTCGAAATTCTGTCGACCTGGGCAACAAAAGAAGCTTAATTCGGTCAAAAAGCAAGAGTCCTGACCGAAAGGGGAGAAAATTCCTAGTCGACTAAAAAAAAAAGAAGGAAAAAGGGGGAGAAAATCCTGGCCGAAATTCGACCAGGAATTGAGGTCGAAGACATCCTGCTCGAAACCCTGTCGACCAGGGCAATATGAAGGTTAATTCGACCAGGATCTTGGTCGAATGAATTCCTGGTCGAAATCTGTATAAAAAAAAGGAAGAAAAAAGAAGAAAAAGGGAAGGAAAAATTCTTGGAAAATTACAGAAAAATAAGGAAATTCCTTAAATAATTTCTGAAAAATACTAATATTTTCAGGAATAAGGAATAAATCCAGGAAAAATAAGGAAATTCCTTAAATAATTTCTGAAAAATACTAATATTTTCAGGAATAAGGAATAAATCCAGGAAAATAAGGAAATTCCTTAAATAATTTCTGAAAAATACTAATATTTTCAGGAATAAGGAATAAATCCAGGAAAAATAAGGAAATTCCTTAAATAATTTCTGAAAAATACTAATATTTTCAGGAATAAGGAATAAATCCAGGAAAAATAAGGAAATTCCTTAAATAATTTCTGAAAAATACTAATATTTTCAGGAATAAGGAATAAATCCAGGAAAAATAAGGAAATTCCTTAAATAATTTCTGAAAATTACTATTATTTTCAGGAATAAGGAATAAATCCAGGAAAAATAAGGATAAATCCCAGAAATTAGGGAAAAATCCAGAAAAATAAGGATAAATCCCAGAAGTTAAGGGAAAAATCCAGAAAATTAAGGAAAAATTCCAGAAAATTAGGGAAAAATCCAGAAATTAAGGGAAAAATTCCTGGAAATTAAGATAATTGTAAATGTGTAGGTCGCTCCACACTCTACGGAAAAACGAAACCCTGTAAGGGAACGAATAGATTTAACTTCTGCGAAACCTAATCAATGTTTCCCAAAAGTTGGGGGGCAAATGATAGGGATAAATAAATTATGATAGTATAATTTATTTACTGCAAGGTGTGGGCTGCTAGGCCCAATAAAAAGATATATGATACTCAGACTAGAAAGGTTAAGCCTGATGGACCAGATCAGGCCCGATGAAATAAAGAAGGCCCAAAAGCCCTGATTATTAATTAATTTCGTAATTAATTAATAAGGGAAAAATCAGCTATTGAGAAGAGTCCCGATAAGGATATAAATCCTTATAGATTAGCCTCAAGGGGACCTAAAAGGATAATGAATCAGTTTCCTACTATCTAGGACTCCAAAGTCCATTCTAATTATGAGACTTACCCACCAAGTCTCCTATACCAAGTCCAATTCAAGGACTCCCAACATCTATATAAGGGGTCTCACCCCCACCAATCAGAACTACGTTTTTTGACTTGATCCTTGGCAATCAGCAAGGTACGTATGCATCTTGTTAAGGCAGATTGAGTCACGAAACACAAGAGCAGTCAAATCGAGCCTCGAAGCTCACGTTCCTTAGTACTAAATACAGCAATTATATATATTAGTTTTTAATCCATAACAACAACATAATACCACTAAGTCACGCAACCATATATATTGTTAATCATACACATATTAGATATGATTGTGTGTCTCGAAAAAGTTAATATTTGGAATTATATATATTGTGACTAACGAATATTTTCAGGGTTTAATACTCCTAAATGCATGGATATTTTTATGATTACAGAATTTGATTAAAAATTAGACTATTAAAAATACACTACATGCTCGTATAACTCTTTTAAGTACGTACTTTGGGATATTTTTCTCCAAATTTTAATCATCTATTTCTTTTTATATTTTCTACTTTAGTCATTTAATCAAATTGATTGTAAAGTTATAAAAGTCAACAATAATAAGATAAACCGAGTACTATTATGTGTACTTACGGGTAAAACTATTTCAAATTTTTATTTGGACTAAAATATTTGAGCTTATTATGAACTCAGCATCAAAATGTCACTTAATTTCTAAAAAATACTCAAAATTTGACCGTTTTTCACAAATGATGTCAGAGCTTTATCAAGCTAAAATGTATTTTTTTTACTTTCGAATTTAGTCAACGGGCTAGAAAATGATTGAGAATAAGTTGTTTCCACTGATATTTTTCGTACACTTTATTTTAAATTATTAGGGACTATATACTTTATTTCTAACAAAATCGACACAAACTAAATTTTTTTAAATTATATGCTATGTATTCTAAAATATTATTAGATAATGACCCGTGATAGCCCAACATGGGGTTATTTGTTCAAGAGATATTTTATTCCATATAAATATTAAGATAATTTATTTAGTTTAAAATGTCTAAATTTTCATTAGACTTACAATTTTTTTGAAAAAATTTATTTAAATGGATTCGAACTTAATCTATACACTAGATTACACATTTTCTACCACTAGACCAAACACTCACATGTGTTTTTAATCATGCAAATTATATGTGTGTATGAGTGTCGCATTAATTAAAATATAATGACAAACTTATCATTGTGCTTACTTTTAAAAATATAATTAATATTTAGGGCTTTCAAAATTGAGTATATACACTAATTTAGACATTTTCTTACCAATTGAAAATAACTCATTTGTGTTTTATATCACAAATTATAAGAGTGTGCATATCGCATGAATGAAGAAATTTTTGATAGTTTAATTATTCTGTTTTTATTAACATATATTTTAATATTGATCAAATTTGTATACTTATTAATTCAGATTGTAATAGGTCTCTTTATACATTTCTAAATTATTTAATTTACTGTAAAAATAAAACAATAATGAAAATTTACTATACATAAATAATTGCACTGAAAATTACGTTACTTGTGTTTTCAATCATACACATGGTATGTATGTGTGTGTGTCGGATGAATAAAATAATATTTGGTATTATTGTTATGATTTATTAATAATTTTTTATCATAATTTTAGTTTTACATATCTTAATTCGGATTATAATATATTATTTCACATTATAGTATGAATAAATTATATATAATATATAAATGGACTATATTTCAAAGTAGTGTTAAATAATAATAATAAACTATTACATATGAAAATCAGGGAAGGCAAGTGGACGCTGAATCTTTGCCTTTCTCGAACCCAAAGGCCAAAAATAGGCGCCAACCTTTCCTCTTTTACATCTCCACCTCTTTCCTCTTTTACTTCTCCACTTCTAAGTTCTAACCAAATCTCCCAGGTACTTCTCTTCCTTCTCGTCTCCTCATCATTCATCCAACATTTGTCCACATAAACTATATACCTGTATGTATGCGCATTTTGGTCATGAAAATCCTAACCCTTTTAATTTCATTAACCACTAAAAATAATCTGTTATCTTTAGTGATTAAGCTAAAAAGTTCTTTATTTTATTTTAAAGATTAATTATGTTAAAGATTCTTGTTATTGTGTTTATAATTTTATTGTTTTTTGCTGGACATTATGTGATTGTGAAAGCATTTACAAGGATTTTACTTGTGCCTAATACTTGGTTTAAATTATAAGATTTAGTTATTTGAACAACTTTATTCTGGATCAGTTGCACCAAATCTAGAAGGGTCTTCTTACAAGTAGAGGGCCCTTGTGATTGATTTGTATTCCTTGGGGCTTGGCATATCTTACACCATGCCAGCTATACAGAAGCTCTATAATGTCTGTAAAACATCTCTTTCTACCAATGGGCCACTATCAGAAGATGCTGTAAGCAAAGTTCGCGCAATGCTAGGTAGCAACACACATCTTGCCTCTCATTACTTGCATCTCATTTTTTCTAAAGTTATACTAAACATACTTATTTGTTGCAGAATTGAAATGCTTTTGTTTTGATCGTTAATGGTCTATAGTGAAGCTTAATGCCTCGCACTAGGAGTTGAGGATTAATTTTTAATGCTTAATGCTTGATAAAGTTGTTATTTTCCCCCGGATATATCATTTTTAGCTGTTCTAAAGAAATTAAATAATTAATTGACTGATCATATGTGCAATAGTTCAGAATGATCGACTAACAAGTCAATTATGTCTTCACTTTGGTTATTGGACTGATAGCTCTGCTGATTAGTTGCACGACTCAGATTATTAGAAGTCAATTATTGTAGCTCTGATGATTAGCTCTGATGTTTAGTTTACGATTCTCCTTGAAGGCCTGGTGATAAAACCTTGGTAGAGGTAATTGCCAACGAACTAATTCCCATCCCTCCTCTACCCCTTTGAAGTGATGAACCTAGACCTAGTCAAGTTCTTTTTTGGCACTTGTAACTGAAAATAAACTAAGCCAAACACCCCCAAAAGTTTGGATCTCGTTGATGAAGTTTTGTGTAAATTATTAGGATTGCAGGGAGAGTATAGTGGCTGACAGAGCTTTAGGCAGTCATGCAAGTCCCTCTGATTTCTATAATATTCATCCAATTTAAATTTAACCTGGTATCCAATTCTGTTTCCTACGATTTTGCATTACATCATTAAGGCTCAATATTTTTGCAGAAAAGATCAAGCCTTCCGATGTTGGGCTTGAACAGGAGGCACAATTGGTTCGAGGATTGAAAGGCTTACTGAATGAACCAAGCAGGTGGGATGGCTCACTGCAACCAATCCGATATATACATATATATGAGTGTGACAGCTTCAGTGTAAGTGTAGACTTATGACATACATATATGTGAGCATACTCAGGATACTTGAATATTGTCTGAGATGCACTCTCCTGAAACTAATGACAGCTGGGAATATTTTGCATGCCACCTTCCTCTGTCATCCCACTCCATAATCATCCTGGAATGACTGTGTTAAGCAAGCTATTATATGGTTCATTACATGTTAAATCATATGATTGGCTTGACTTGCCTGGAATTTCTGATCAATCACAAGGTGTGTTTTTGCACCTTATGATACTTCTAGAAGAACAATTTAGTTGACATTCTTTTTGCTAATAATGATGGTGTAATATTTATAGCAGAGAAACCTGCAAAGCTTGTCAAAGATTGTCAAATGATTGCACCTTGTGGAACAACAGTTCTTTATCCAACTGTTGGTAACATACATTGCTTCAAAGCGTTAAGTCCTTGCGCTATCTTTGACATTCAGTCTCCACCTTACTCATCGAATGATGGTCGGCATTGCACTTATTTTAGCCAGTCTCCAAGAGGGGATCTACCAGGTTATCAAACTTAATCTTTCTAATTGCTTGCCAACAATGGCCTAATTTGCCATTTGATTGTTCTATTAAATCATGAGATTTAAAAACCAAAAAAATGCTAACTAGGTATCATCTTAATTAGCCAAAAAAACCAAAGAATATAGTAAAAAAAATGCTCATATTTTATCCCAGTATAGAGTTAGAGATCTACTCATGATAATTATAATAACTCTCTTTTTCCCCTCATTTAGTTACTCTTGAAGCGGATGGAATAGTGGTCGAGGTGACTTGGTTGGAAGAGTTTCAACCTCCTGATGAGTTTGTGGCTCATAAAGTGCAGTACAAATGCCGTGCTATTAAACCATAATGATTGCTTTTATCATCTGATACATATGAAAGAACCAAAGGGAAGTATTTCTAGTAGTATTGGGGGTTCAGAATTTGAAATATATTTATTCTTTGCTGGAGATGTGGCTTACACATTAAAGTCATACATTTGTATACAATTTTGACAATGTGGCTCTGCAATAAGCAAAACAGTGACAATACAGAAGCAAGTAAAATAGTGAAGTGAATAGTATTTTAAAATGTAAAATGCTATGTCAGGATACTGCCATGACAGGAATATGCCAATTTTGGTGTTATAGTGATGACATTCACTTCCTGATCTCTAGTTGAGTACTCTATCTTTCCCATTGAATTCTATATATTATTTTTTAGCATGCTTTTCAATATTACTTTAAAGTATAACTCCACTATATAATTTTTTTATTTTTTTTCTAAATAAAAATTTTATATTTAAACTTTTATTCAAAAAATAAAAAATAAAAACTATTATAAAACTATATTTTATAGGACGGAGGTAATATTGTTCTTCAAAGGTAACTGCATTTGTAGGGAAAATGATGGTTCTTTAACCAGGAAATGATGGTAACTGTATTGTTCTGGGAGAGAAGGCAGCCTTTTCCAAGTTCAGAAAACTGAGTTGAGAAAAGACCTACCAACAGGAGGAGCCTTAATCATACGAAGAATGATATTAACAATTAATCAAGAGTTAAAAATGTGGAATTATAATCTCTTTAAAAAGCTCAACTGAGGAAAAAATAGTTGTCGCAAACTTTTTAAAATGTGGCTTTACAGCTCTGAAAAAAATGGGGCATCCATGCTGCTGTGCCTCACCAATCACCATCAACGTTGATATCATGACATGCCTGAAACCCGGACTTGTATTAATTGAAACCATATGCCCTCATCCTTACTAGAAAAAAGTTAGTCAATGAAAGAAATATAGACAGTTCGCCTAACTTACAAAAAAATGGTCTTTGGGCTTGCTTTTCTAACTTATGAACTATATTATTGTTTGTTGTTTACTTATTTGAAAACCAACAAAGTGTTATTGTCTCAATCTAATCTAAGCAATGTTAACATCACTAGGCCGTAGTCTTCCACTGTCCACTCCGTTATGTCTAAAGTTAAAAGTTGATTAGGCAGAAGCCAGTAGGTGTGTGTGCAGTGTGCTTGTTTCTTCTCACGGAGTTCTATTTGTTTGAATTAGTGAGAACCCTGAAATTTAGATTATAAAATGGATTCATCTCCAAAGAAACAATGACTAACATGTTTGATGCCAGCCATGATATCATTCTGAAACACATCCGGCATTTCATGCCAATATACCAAACAAAACATATCTATTATATCCCACCCATGGGTATCGGACATTATATCATTCTAATCTCCTTTATTACTTGAAGATACATGCTTCAGTTTCACCCTGACTATGGCAGGTTTTTATTATTTTATTTATTGTAACTACAATAGGCGGAATCAAATATTACCTTCACCAAAACCCGGAAAACCCAAAGCACCTGAAAATAAAACCAAAATATTTACCAGATTGAATATCTCTGGCAAATGGAATTTAGCCAAAAGAGATACGCAAAGCTAAATATGAAGTATGAACTGCCCCCTCCTACCTAGTGTCTGATGCCATCCTGCTTAGTGTTTGTCTGATACAAGCATTGATAGTTCCTAATGAGAGGGAAAATGGTATAAATGCAACAGAGTATTGAAGTTTTTATAATAATGAACATGTACATATAGTAATTATGTACCTCAGTAATCTGTAGATTTTTTTATTGCCTTCCAACCACCTCATGTCCTCAACATGGCTTGTGCCTTAGAAGCCTGGTTTTGAGGTGTACCTAAATTTGATTGCAAGGCTGGAGTCCTTGACGACTTGGAAGGCAATGTACGCCAAAGCCAAGAATCTGATGGAGATTTGGGTAGAGGTGGTGGAACAGGAAACTCTTGGCTTCCACTAGATTTTTTAATATCTTCTGCTTTAGGAGGATCAGAAGCTGCAAAAGTTTTTCCTAAGTTCTGTGTTGCTGCTTCTGCAGAATTACTTAAATCGTCGGATAGTTCTTTATTCTGCTCAAATGCCAAAACTTTATTTGATTTGTCAGCGACAGATTGTACACTGAGATCAGAAACTTTATAAGAGGTCTTCAAATTTGCTTCCTCATCTTCAACATTCTGATTCTTGGTCGCTTTATCTGAAGCATTTACTGAAACTGTTTCCATATTCTTCCATTTTAAAAGATCATTCCAAGCACCTTCCCCAGTCGTTATAAAATCATACGAATAGAGATCAGGTGATTCCACCTTATGTACAATGTCTACATGCAAAGTTTTCTCAATTACAGGGCTCCCCGTTTCTGGTTGCCCTTGGATTCTTCGGTCGGATGATAATTTTTCAAATGTGCCAACGTCTTCCCTAATTAAATGATAACCAGTTACTTCAGCATATTTTGCTTGCATGAGAGTAGAACGAAACTCTTTTGTCTCTGTAAAGGCGGGTTGAGGTAATTCATTATGGGTAGATGGCAGGCCTCTACCTTGCAAACGTCTATATAAAGATGATCCTTCCAGCTTTTTAGGATTAAATGGACAACTAAGTGGGTCCGATTGAACTTCATTCTCAGTTTCACAAGAAGAACCGGTAGAAGAAGAGCTAGCATGTGTCCTACTACCAGGAGACATGGGTACTCTTGTTCTCATGGACCTCACACCCGTCCCTGGTACTGGGTTCAATAAACAAAGAGAACTCTTCAATAAAAATCTAGGTAATACTCCACAAATTTTAGCTGGAAACTGTTCGTGTCCATCATAGTCGTCGTCACTTTCCTCATCCTTCTTGAGAGCATAGTGTGATATATCATTAAACCCATACCGAAGTG
Source organism: Apium graveolens (assembly GCF_009905375.1). NCBI lineage: Eukaryota > Viridiplantae > Streptophyta > Magnoliopsida > Apiales > Apiaceae > Apium > Apium graveolens. The sequence goes on along the minus strand of NC_133657.1, from coordinate 19,203,999 downwards.
GAGACCTGTTTTCCACACTTGTGACCCTCAATTCCGTTCTTGGTTGCTCGCGTGCAGGAGGCTTCTTCTTTGGGACATATTTAGGGGTTTCTGAAACCATTGCCCTTGCTGCTGGCAAAAAGCGACCCATCATGAAATCCCGAGTTTGTGGATCTGTGGAGAAGGTTTCAGAGGTATTTACATTCAAAACATCTACTTCACTTACCCCACTTACGCTGCAATTTATGAAGGATGATTCAGCTCTTGATAGTGTATCAAGAGCATCCACATATGCTTCATCACCATCACCAGAAACAGAACTCTCTGCTTCCATAGTATCTTCAGAGCTTTCTAGTTCATTCAGAACTGAGACACTTAGTGATCCAGTCGGCACTTCTCCATGGCGTTTACTAAGACTAGGGTGCTCAGGATTTTTATCAGAGTCTTCTTTTGTGGTTCGCAAGATTCTCCCAGGAGGAAGTTTGGGGGCGATCAGAGGTCGTTCAACAGCAAGTTTTTGTGGTATGTTTTCATCCTTCGGTCTCCCTGGACTTCGCTCCCAAACAAAAGGAACAGTTCCTGCATTCCTTATTGGGCCTGATTTCAGTTCTGATTTATATGACGGAAGGGGCGGTATTTTAGGTTTGGAAAGGTCTGTTTTTCTTTTCTCACTCTTTTCTGATGACAATGTTGATGGAACACGCCTTACAGATAGAAGTGGTCGGAAAAAATTCAATTGCTTATCATCCATCAGATTCTTACAGTGAGACGGAGATAAGTGACTTCTGCAATTAGCAAAAACGAAACTGTAATCCTCGATTATTTACGAAAATGAAAAAAATATAAACAGTCGAAAAAGAACAAAAAAAAAAGAACCAAGTAGCAAATACTTTATGTCTCAGTGTACATACTGTCTTAATTGGACATCCAATTCCTTATTATATCCCCTATTACCATCTTAAACAAAATTCGCTATAAAGAAAAGAGAAAGCAGTATGTGTATATCAACCCATCACTGTTCCATAATTCTAGCGTTTCTGGATTGAAAGGGACCACAAAAATTACGTACTTTTTTTGAAATTATACATTTTGGAATATGGAATTGTGACTCAGTGCCAGATCAGGAGAATAAAAATATCCAACATGAAGTATGAGCTGGAGGCTATGAACAAACAGCTTTAGAAGGACTCAGGACACCACAGTCTTATAATGGTATCGACATGATAATACGAAATAGAAGAAGACTTTCTTCTAGCTAGAATTTGAGAAATTGTACTTAACTAAAGTGAAATGAACTCATAGAGTAACACTTTACAGTAATCATATCCCAATTGCCAATTAAAATTCACTTTGGTACTGCAATCAAACATATATACACTGACACACCCCTCCTAACTTTGCACAATTACAAGGTTACAACATAGTAAAACTAACAAATATTCAATACTTTGAATAACAAGTAAAATTAAATATGAAACCAGGTAATGAATTCATCTAGGAAAAACCCATAATAATTTAAAACAACCCCAAGTAAAATTCAACTAAACAATTCATTAATAAGTAATAACCCTTACATCACTCTAATTAAATATAAAGAAACATTATCTCTTGAATATAGAACAACAAATCAGCTGCATCAATAATTCAAATACATAGAAAACACAATATCAACAAGATGATTTATATGGGGAGAGAGGGAGGGAGAGGGACAGGGAGGGAGAGAGGGAGGGAGGGAGGGAGAGAGAGAGAGAGAGAGAGAGAGAGAGGGTACCTTATACTATGCTAATTTAATGATCTGTGTATAGCTGAAAAAGAATGAGTTTGTAAGAAGAGGAGCTGTAGCCCATAAAAGATAATCAAGTCAAGAAACAATAAAGAAGAAGAATAAAACGAAAGAGTAAGAAAAAACACTTCCACTAGGGGGGATATAAACAAGTGAAGAATGAACTAGTTTGTACGCTTGAGTTTAAGTATAATCCTTTACTTTGAGCACCAACTGGAAAATATAGTTTTTTTAATATTCTGGTAAAATAGTAAGATATGCAGTACATAGAAGTACAAATTTAGCCTATTTTTAAACAAAATTGACAAAAATAATCAATTTCTGAAAAGTTGGCCAACTTTAGCCGATGGGATACCCAACTGTCAGTGGAGTATCCACTTTGTACAAGATACCCAACTGGCAGTGGAGTATCCCATATATGAAATACCCAACTATCAGTGAAGTATCTTATACAAATTGGGATATCCAACTGACAGTGGAGTATTCAATCGGCCAAAATTGGCCACTTTTTTCAGAATGACTATTTTTGTTAATTTTTTTCAAAAATCGGCTATTTTTGTCATTTTTTCTACATATGATAGTATATGTGTGTATGAATGTATGATTATTTTAACTGGGGATTGCATGTGATGTCATTAGTTTATGCTGTGTCTGATAGTCAAAGGTTAAGCACACGTAATATAACATTCTTCCCGTGTGAAAGAGGCCTTGTTCTTGGTCTGCGTTAAGCTCCTCACTGAAATTTGCTTCTTGGTCCGCGTTAAGCTCCTCACTAAAATTTGCATTTTTACTTATTAAATTGCTACTATATGTATTCATCAGTTTTGTCATTTCATCGTTGGATGGAATTAAAATGTGATTATCACATTGTAAAGACTTTACGCATGACCTGCGAGTATTTGTTTTATACTAGTCGTTCGATCTAGAAGCAACAAAACCATTAATAATGATATTTGCTTGAAAGCACGTATGCACAAAACATTTATCGGGTCGGGTTCTAATTACGGTTGGGCTTTTCGGATTTTAATTTTGACCGGGTCGGACCAGATTGGACTTTTCGAAAATGTCAGAGCTCGTTCGGGCCATTGAGGCGGGCCTAACCGGGCTTTTTTCGGGCCGGATCGAATCGGGTCAAGCTTTTTTCTAATTTAAATCGGATCTAGTTTTATTAGAGATTTTGAAAACTACATATGTTAGCAATTAGATCATCTTAAAAATGTATTAGTTTACATGGAATATTTTATGAAAATATTATTTCGTTGAAAACATTTAAGTTCGGCAAAAAATAAACATGTTTATAGATCATTGTTATCCAAATATATATAGTGTATTTACTATTTCTTATTTCATTATTTATGCATTGAAGTATATAAATAATATTATTAATCACAAATATGTAAATATATACTCCCTCCGTCCTACTGGGATGTTTACATTACTATTCGACACACATTTCGAGTCTTCTATAAAGTATAGTTTCATAATATTTTTCCAAAAAAAACATTTGAATAAAAATTTAAACATAAAACTTTTATTCAAAAAAAAATTAAAAAACATATTATGAAACTATAGTTTAAACGAGCATTGAAAAGCATGCCCAAAAGTAACGTAAACAATCTAGGGGACGGAGGGAGTATGTGTTTAAAATATTATTTATATTTATTGTAAATGTGAATTTATAAATATATAAGAAAATATATTAGAATAATTATATTTTAACCGGGTTTTTTCGGGTTTTTAATCGGGCCGGGATGAAGCCCGGGATTTTAACCGGGTCGGGCCGGGTTTTGCCTAAAAATATAGGGTCTGTCGAGACCCTAAGCCCGGGCCGGGACCAGACCGAATTTGACCGAATTTTAACCAGATTGGGTTAGATCAAATTTTCAGGACCCGACTTTTTATGCAGACTGTGTCACCAATTGCTCGTCTATTACTGATATAAATATCTCTACTAGGGCTGTCAAACGGATAATTCAGATACAAATATGCCTATATCCGTATCCGCATCCGCAATCATCGGATTCGAATACGGATAATATCTGTTTTATATCGGATACGGATAATATCCGTTTTTTCTCGGATATGAATGCGGATATTTCGGACGAATATCGGATTTTTTGAATTTTTTTTGTTGCCCCTACCGTTTTAACGATGATTATAGAACATTTTCTACTATTAAATACACATAATATATTTATATATGTATAAAGTAAGTGTACAATTATATAAAATTTGTATAATCGTATTATTTAATACATTTACAAACACCATAAACTAAAAAAATAAATTTTAAATTATATATAATTTTATATTTATATAATTTAAATATCATATATGTATTTAATTTCGGATTCGAATATACCGAATTCGGATAAGGATAATATCCGTTTTTTTCGGATACGGATAATATCCGCTTTTTCTCAGATACGGATGCGGATTTTTCGGACGAATATCGGATTTTTCAAATTTTTGTGACAGCCCTAATCTCTCCCCACATCGGAAAGACAAACGAGTAGTTCGGTTTATAAATGATTCGACAATAATTTGAGTTTGGATAAATGAGTTGGCCGAAATTAATCAAATAAATTATTTGATATTAACTAAATTTGATGTTTTTGTTAAGTTGTATAGTGCGCGTTTGGGAAATCTTAAAATAAATAACTTATGACTTAAAATGAATAAGTAAATTATAAGTGATAAGTAGAAAAATATTTATAAGTTAAATAAGTGTTCAGATAATTTTACTTATAAGTCAGATTTTTTTTTCTTAAATGAACTAAAATAAATAATTATTAAATATAATTATCATAATTCTTGAATTTGAAGTTAGATTAATATTTAAAAATATATATTTTAAAACTAAGATTAATAAATCAATGAAAAATCAAAATAAGTTGAGGAAATGTACGTCGTTACTAACATTCAACTTATGAGCTTATAAGTTATAAATTCAACTTATAAGTAGGGTCGACAAACGGTCATGGATAAGCTCTTATAGACTTATAAGCCATAAGTGGCTTATAAGCTCGGCGCCAAACATGCCCTAAGATGTTGTCGTGCCGTCCTTTCTCTTAACGTATTAAAGTTTTAACTGCTCGCAACTTAACAACACTAGGGATTTTTGCCCGCGCTACGCGTGCTAAAATTTTTTTTTTTTTTTTTAAATTTATTAAATAATATAAAGAGAAATATTTACGTAATTTTTCAGTTAGACAGTAACACAACATTACTCTTTTAACGACTTTTTTTTACGCTAATATCCTTTTCACATATAATGGGAAAATATATTTAATAAATTTGAGCTAATAGCACATTACGTAATTTTTCTATTGACAGTAAAACAACATTACGTGTTGAATATTACTCGGCGTCTCCTTGTACTTGATAACATGTTCACATAAATAGCATCAATAGCACATCAATAGCATAACCAGCCTGAAAAGGATTACATTTGAGCTAGATTACATTAAAAAATAATTATATTTGAGAAAGATTACATTTGAAATAGATTTAGAAAATTTAATCTACCACTATTAGCTTACAATTTTGCTGTATAACCAAAACATGTTATGCACAGTATACATGTCAACAATCTTCTTATAAGAAGTTTATAAAACATAGCATATAGATATATAGATACCTGAGATCGTAAATTATACCTAAGATAATAAAACTTCATTTTTCTGACATAAGAATTTATAGCAATGACGTTAAATCTTCAAGAGCTTAAGTCAAACACTGCAATTGTGACAATCTGAGTTCCTGAGATGTACCATTATCAAAACCTGTCATATTTCACGAGTTTCATGCTAATGTCCATGATCTGCTATAGTACAAAGGGAATTTCAAATGGCTATCTATATTAAACATTGATCCATATAGCAGGTTCTTTTATTAGCAGATGATATCCACAAATGTTAGCATACATATCTGAAAGCCGAGAAATCATCTCTTCCACTCTTCCTCTTATATCAGTATTGGTGACGGTACTATACATTTCATTAGAGGTGTTATTTATTTCAGCTGGTCAGTTTAAGCAAATGTTGATCAAGAATGAGAATGAAACAGCTAGTCTCTAAACAGCCTAAACATGCTCAGTATGGTGAAAATGAAGACCATTAATATCCTGTGATTTATAAGATCTTCTTATTAGATATATTTTGGAAAACATGAAGATGGAATTGCACATTATACTTGATAAACAGTCACATCTATTACTTATAAAAACTGTCCTGATGAATATTGTGACTAACACAGTATGACTCGAAACAATAGAGCAGGTGAATCACAACTTGCATTTGAGGCTGATGCAAGTGATAACCTTTAAAAAATGCAGACATTGATTCTATTGTCAAACATTGACACATTTGTGAAAGATGTATTCACTTAAAACTTCCACTATAAGCTAGAAATGTGTCCGTAAACCAGAAATATGGTATACACAACATATACGTCAAGAATCTTGTAATCAAAATAAGGTTATAGAAATATGGGATAAAGATAGTTAGATAAAAATTCTAGATACATAGGTTCTGTTGTGCATATGTTGTGTACTTGATGGTTTCATAAACAAAATATCTAAGTAGATTTTACTTAGTGAAATAATGTAGCACTCGACGGATAAGAATTATAGTCCCGACGGATAACTCATTTGTAATCCCGACGGATGTTAACTAATTATCCATCGAGTGAGTAGCTTATGTAATAATAAGTCTGTAGCACAGTTCTGTATACATATTTGTATAGATTCTGTAGTAGCCTATAAGTCATGTTGACTTTAACTAGATATGCAAAATAGGCTGATTAATTGTATATAAATGATGTCTTGTAATTCTGCATAAGTGAAATGAAGTCAAGTGCCAAAATAGCTACAGACGGATGATTAACAAAGCCATCGACGGATGATCAAATGACTATCAACGGATGTTCAGTATAGCAGTCGACGGATGATCAATGAAGTCATCAACGGATGTTCAGAAAGTCGACGGATGATCATATATCCAACGGATGTTCATAAAATCCAACGGATGATTATATAAAGAATTCAAACAGCAGTTGAACAGTTAAAGCTGAGCATAGCCGTCGAGATGTATACAAATCTATTGTGGAAGCCCATTAACTGGGTAATAGAGGACGAAAAGCAGCAAAGCTTAAGTCTGATAGTTTTTATATTTATTCAATCTTTTTGACTTTGTAATCTTGGTAATATATAAACCAAGAACGTAGCAAATAGAAAGACAGGTGTTGAGACACAAAAATAGAGAAATCTTTGTAAGCAAAATCCTTAGCATTTCCCTGTATTCTCAGCAGTTCGATTTGTAAGCAGCTGTGAGCATTCTTGCACACAGAGTACTCTCGATATATAATATATATCTCTGGTGGAATTGTTTAAATCCACCAGAAAGTTATTAAAGCCTCTTGTTTTTAATTACTCATGTTTTGATTCAATTAAGTTTCTATTCCGCATTGTGCTAATCAAAACATTTATATCTATATTCGAGTTGAACATTTTTATTTCGAGAAAAAGGTTCAAGAATTTCATTCAACCCCCTTATGTAATTCTTACTATATTGTTAAGGGACTAACAATTGGTATCAGAGCGAGCTCTTAATCTACAAAAAGTTTAAAGATCAAAACAATTCAGCAAGATGAACAAGAAAGACGTTGAAGTCAAGATTCCTTTTCTAGATAAAGATAATTACCATCACTGGAAGGTAAAGATGCATCTTCATATGCTTTCTCAATATGAGGCCTATGTGGACTGCATAGAAAGAGGTCCTCATGTTCCAATGAGAGCTGCAACAGGAAATGAGCCATCAGTCCCCAAACCAAGGCACGAATGGTCTGATCCTGATATTGAACAAGTCAGGAAGGATAAAAAGGCCATGAACATTCTGTTCAATGGAGTTGATGCAGACATGTTTGACAACATTATTAACTGCAAAACTGCCAAGGAAGTCTGGAATACTATACAGATAATCTGTGATGGCACTGAGCAAGTTAAAGAAAATAAAATGCAGCTCTTAATTCAGCAATATGAGCATTTTCACAATGAAGAAAGTGAGTCACTCACTGACATTTTTAGTAGATTCCAACAACTACTAAATGCTCTTAAGTTGCATGGAAGATTCTATCAGACTAAAGACTCTAATCTGAAACTCCTTAGATCTCTTCCAAAGGAATGGAAACCAATGACAGTCTCATTAAGAAACTCACAAGATTATAAAGAGTTTACTTTGGAGAGACTGTATGGCATCCTGAAGACCTATGAGCTTGAGATAGAGCAGGATGAAATGATGGAGAGAGGAAAGAAGAAAGGAGGATCCATTGCACTAGTTGCTGATTTGGAAAAGGAGAAGGAAGTGAAGATGGAAGCTGTAAAATCAACTTCAAAGGTCTGTGAGAATAAGGGCAAGGGGCTTGCAGCCATAAGTGA